>NC_088692.1:81388000-81732500 GCF_028017835.1 Emys orbicularis | reverse complement strand
AGTAAAATGTCTGACATTTACATGATTGTAATGTTATTTTAAAACTATAATGAAAGACATTTTAAGAGATTATGACATTTTAAATTTGCATGTGACCCAGTACCTAATATTCCATGACCCAGTATTTGTTGTAATATATGTTTAATCAAAAATGAATCTATTTGTGAAAAATGCCATTTTTCGGCTACACTTTTAATAGTAATTGTTTTTTAATTAAAAGTTTAAAAAAAATTAAATTATTTAAAATTTCAAATAAATTTTCATTTCAAAACAGTAGGAAAATTCCCACTTACTCTCGATTATGTTTCCCCACAGGAAATAATTGAGGGGGGAAAAGTGTGGGGGCAAAATAAAAGTACTTTTCTCCTCCTCTTTCTCACCACTTTCTTTCATATTACTTCCTTTCTTTTTTTCCTCACTAAAAAAAAAAAAAAAAAAAAAAAAGGATGGGGGAGGGGCAGGGAAGTAAAAGAAAGTGATAGATATGAGGAGGGGAAAAAAGCAAACCAAAACAATCTCGCCCACCCCCCCACGTTCAAAACTCTTGGAGAATGGTTAAGCTAGATGCAACAGCCAGATACACAAACTTTTGGTGTGTTAAAAACCATCCAGAAATGCCTATGCTTTTACAGAAATTTATCTTTCATCAGCAAAGTACAAAATACAGTGTAATGGACAGCTCAGCTCACTCCAATGAATATTTAGCCACCAGCTGACAAGATAATAGAATAAACACCACGCTATAGCAGACTTGATGCTGATAAAAGTAGTTTAACATGTTGGTCTTGACATCTAAAGCATTTAATGGACTGGGTTCAAGATCTCTTCCTGCTCTTCTAACTCCTGACGTACCATCTTGCCCTCTGCGATCTGCAGGCTTAACTCTTAAAGCCAGGAGTATTTGGAGTCAAATAGGGTACTGTCTGTATCTTTGCCTCTGCTGTGGCTTCAGCTCTATGGACTTTTGCTCCCACTTGCTCCAGGCCTTAGATCTTAGTGTTGCGATAGCTGCTTTTAAAAATCAGATTAAAAACCCCTTTTTTATTGAGCATGGCAACCTGATTTGTTTTATATTCCAACTGCATGGAGGACCTAAGGCATCACTTGATGGATAGGCACCTAATAATTATTATTGCAGTGTGGGAACCTGCTTCTCTTTTCAGATGAATAGAGCCTCTAGAACTGATTTCCACTATTGGGGTAGCCTTCTGTGCATCCCTGTCATCTCACACTGAGTTCTCTGTGTCTTGCCTTTTCAGTATGCCTTGTATGTGCAAGAGATTCAATTTCTTTCTTTCTCAATATCTGCTTCTCAAAGACCTCGTAGTTCATGTCAGGATAGACAATGAGTTTTTTGGCCACAATAAATAATCTAGTAGGTAGCTTCAGTTCTGCATGTGCTTTGCCTTGCTTGTTCAATGCTACTTTTTTTTTTTTTTTTTTTTTTAACATGGAGGTAGAACTTGTATCTGACTCTGTCTTTCTTTTTAAAATATCTCCTCTCTGAATCTTACAGAGTTCAGATAAGGAGAATGTGGTTTCATTTTAGTAAATAATACAGTAGATGAATTCATTCCTACATGAACTGTGCTGAATGCCTTCTAGATAATTTTTGTGGCTGAATCTACAGTAGTGGTTCTCAAACTGGGGGCGCCGCTTTGTGTAGGGAAAGCCCCTGGCGGGCCGGGCCGGTTTGTTTACCTGCCCCGTCTGCAGGTCCGGCCGATCACGGCTCCCATTGGCCGCGGTTCGCAGCTCCAGGCCAATGGGAGCTGCTGGAAGTGGCGGCCAGTACGTCCCTTGGCCCACGCTGCTTCCTGCGGCTCCCATTGGCCTGGAGCAGCGAACCGCGGCCAGTGGGAGCCGCGATCGGCCGGACCTGCGGACGGGGCAGGTAAACAAACCGGCCCGGCCTGCCATGGGCTTTCCCTACACAAGCGGCGGCCCCAGTTTGAGAACCACTAATCTACAGCATAGTACCACATTAATGGGATCAAGGCTTATTAGTAAGGCTCTGTTTGTCACAGAGGTCACGGATTCGGTGACTTTCTGTGACCTCTGTGACTTGTGCAGTGGCTGGTGTGCATGGCCCGGGGGCCACCTTATCAGCTCGGGCAGCCCCTGGACCAGTTGCACCAGCTCCAGTGGGGCAGTCTTGGCTCCCCCCCACCCTCCCAGGAGGAGGAGCTTACGTGTGTGCGTGGGGGGCTCAGGGCTGGGGGTTGGGGGTTGGGGTACGGGGTGTAAGGGCAACAGGAACTCCCTTCCCTCAGCTCCTAGCTCCACGGGCTGCCTCTGCCTGCAGGCACCGCCTCCACAGCTCCCATTGGCCGCAGTTCCCAGACAATGGGAGCTGCAGAACCGGAGCTTGGGGCGGAGGAGAGGCAGCACGTGGAGCTCAGGAGCCGGGTAGGGAGCCTGCCCCAGCCCCGCCAACTCTCTCCCCATGGTGCTCCCCCGGGCCACACCCCTGTCAGCACCCATGGTGCCATCCCTTCGAGCTCCCCCTCCTCCCCAGTTTTAGTCAGGGGTATATAGTAAAAGTCATGGACAGGTCACGGGCTGTGAATTTTTGTTTACTGCCCGTGACCTGTCCGTGACTTTTACTAAAAATACTTGTGACTAAAACGTAGCCTTACTTATTAGTCACGGGTTAGTATTGCGTATCCAAGAAATTGATAATCAGCAAATTATGGAAAGGAACTTTATCTGGTGTTTAGAGCATGTGTCTAGAGTTTCTTCTGTTTGGTTGTTTTTTTTGTTTTGCAAGACCAGAAGGTGGATCAGGGTTTTGTTTTAGCTGAGCTGTGCAGGAAGTTTGGGGCAGGGGATCACAAGAGGCAGGGCCGGATTAACTCTCCTGTGGGCCTGGGGCTATTTGGTTTTTTGGGGCCCCTATATACAAGTCTTTTTCCTGGGAGGGAGTTTGGTGCAGGAGGGGGCTGGGGCAAGCAGGAACCGGCCAATGGGAGCTGCGCGGACGGTGCTGGGGGCGGGGGCAGCGTGCGGAACTTCTTCCCAGCCCCTGGGGCCACAGAGATGTGCCCGCAGCCAGCTGCTTCTGGGAGCAGTGTGGGGCTAGGGCAGGCAGCCTGAGCACCCCGGAGATTGCTGCCTGTGATTTATTTTTGTGGGGCCCCCCTTGAGCCGGGGCCCCAGGCTGCAACCCCTAAAGCCCCTGCCTTAATCCAGCCCTGACAAGAGGGGCTTTTTCCACATCTTCATTTCAAACTAACTGCAAGCAAACCTACCATATGTGGAGCAGAGCTAAGGGGAGGCCAAAGCATTTAGGACCTTATTTTCCCAGTTCCCTGTAGCTCATGTGAGCATCCACCCCTGTGCCAAGTGGGTGGAAAGTGCTACCATTCTGATGTGGTAGTGGCCGGGAACTCACTTTGGTACAGCTGTGAATGACCAGGTAAGGTACAGGGCAGTGGGAAATCAGGCCTATTCATGTTTAATAGGTTTAATAATTTTTAAAAAACGTAAACTGTCTTTTGTTAACCTGCCCACGGACCCTACAACACACACGTGTGCTCACACATTCTCTCATTCACCACATGCACATGTACGTGAGCACACACTCACTCTCTCTCTTCGTAGGGGACGAGGTATAACAGGTTTTTTTGAACTGGTATTTTGGGCTGTGGGGAGGGATCTGATTTTTTGGGGGGGCAGGGGAAGAGGGGGTCATAGTGTACCAAACCCATCAGGCATATGAACTGGCATTTCCTTGTCTACAAGAAGGGAATTCGTAGCTATGACCGTCCTATGTTTAATAGTAGTCTGGGTCTTTTGGTTTTATTTTTTGTAGATTTCTATAGTGCCCTTTGATTCCAAGGGCCTGATTCTGATCTATCTGGTCAATCACAACCAGGAGTGACTCCAGTGTAGTCAGTGGTCTGTCGGAGCATTTTCTTCTCACCCCAGTTGTTACCTGCTCTTGGAGAGTTCCATCCATTCAGCCTAACTAAGCTTGAAATCCCCATTACAATCAGTTCTTATAATTCAGTAAGCTCTTGCTTTACACGGGGAAGTGCATGTCTGCATTTTGCCTTCAGAAAATAGTCTTGCATTTTTAACGAGCTTCTCCTTAAGCGACACGCTGTTCAGCCAAAGGCTTTCACTCGGTGTCATTTTTGCGGTTCTAAAATAAGTTTTTGCCGACTTCTGGTTGGTGATGGCTGAAGGGGACTGTGATCAAAATATGCCTGACCAGCACCTGCTGAAAGTTGCTTTTTTACTTTGCACATGCTGAGCACGCCTTCTAGCTTTTCTCATTCCCCTGGGGTAAGCTTGCTTAAATGTCCCTTGCATATTGTAATGTCATCAGCTGTGGGAGCGCCAACTTTTAGCACCTTGCTCTGTGCATGTGGAACTCGCTGCTGAGGGTAGCCTGCATTGATGATGAGTTTCTGCAGTCTGCAGCCTTGTGTGGGAGACTATATGAAGAGAGTGATGGGAAATATGTTGATGAGAAGCTCTATTTTAATTCATCAGGTTAACCAGGGTACCATGCACCATGCCAATTGGTGTCAGCCTCGGGGTGAAATACTCAGCTCATTGACATAGCAGTTTAAGCAGCAATGTCGCATATAGCTTCTGCCAGTCCCTTGTTCCGAAGAAAACCTCATTTTTAAACTTTTTTATGCAGTAGATTCTGTCACTGGAAATCCCAAGAGCGAGGTGGGTCTTTTGCATGAAACTCTGTATAATCAACTTGTTACCACTTTAAAAAATAGATAATGATGAAAACCTAAATGAATTTATTAAATTCAAGGGCCAGGTTATAAATTGGTGTAGCGCTATAGAAGTGAATAGAGCCAATTGTGCTCCATTGATATCTACAAAGCTACTCTGGTTTTATATCAGCTAAGGACCTGTCTTCTAAAGAGCAAATATGCCATTGTAAAGGCTGTAGTAAAGAGAGACGTTTTAAGATGTGATTTGTAAATGGAGAGAGTTGGAGGGCAGAGGAGCAAAATATAAGAGGAAGGAGGTTTCAGGGAGATGAAGTCGCTGCTGTTATTATTTATATTCCACCCAGCACCAAAACTATGCTTACCAGGCAAAAAGGAGACATGATACCTCATTGGAAGAGCTTGTCATCTGAACAGAATGGGAGCACGTGGAGATGGGATGTAACTAAACCAGGTGATGGAATGAAGAAGTATGAGTCATGTTAGTTCCATGGAGGATGGTGATTGATATATTTAGTGCTTCATAGTGGTGGGGGACTAGGGTTAATAGTAGACCCACTGTTTTCAGAATGGACTTGAGGAGATGATAGACCACAGCTGGCTGAGCCAGGAGGCGGCTTCAGGCATAGGGAAGGTGGCTATAAGAAAGAAGAATACATAGAAGAAAGACCAGAGATGAGGGTGGAAGAAAGACACAAAGTCTGGCTAATGAGAGGACTGAAGAGAGCAAGGATGAGAGTGGAGAGAGAAGGCAGCAGAGAGACAGGCAAGTGCTAAGTTATACAGGGCACTGATTGTGAAGAGATGGAGCTTGAATTTGGGGTGTAAAGGAAGGGAAAAGGAAGCCAGTGAAGGAAAGGATCTGCTGTGGTCACAGTGGCAGGCAAGGTAGATGATTTCTGAAGGAACCCTTTGGATGAATGGGCTGAAGGAGGCTAGGGCAGGAGATGGGGGAGGAGGATGCTGCAGTACCATAGGTGTGAGGTGATCAGGGCTTGGCTGAAGGGCATTAGTGTAGTGATGGAGATGGAAAGGCAGATTTTAGTGACAGTTTTGATGTAGTCTGTGCAGCAGGGAAAATAGTGGAGTTGCCGATGGTGATAAAGAAGGGAAGAAGAAAATTTGTTAAATGAAGCTACAAGTTCAAAGGGCCTCACTGTTGTGGTATGGGGGACTGTATCTTGAAGCAGTTTTCCATCCCAGACAGGAAGTCGGGGGGAGGGATGCTGTGGAAGTCCATGTTCTGTTATGCAACGGTGTCGCTGAATAAAGCTCTTTCAAGCACCGTGAGCCCTGAGTGATTACTGATCATCTCGCGGTACCAGCAGTAAATAGAAATTAAAGAAAATAACCTGGGTGGAAGAATGGAGCAGCTAAATGTTCAACAAGAGCTGAAACTCTCTGGAAATATGGAAAACACCTCGAAGAGATTTAAACAGCACTTCACTCTATATCTGCAAGTTCCCAGCTGCCTTTGCAAAATGGAACATGGCCTTCTGCGGTGTCCCTTCTCCAGACTTGCGTTCTGGAAATCTAAAGCACTTAAATGTACAGTTCCCAATACTGCATATTGCACTCCAGGTAAAAATAAAGCATATGAGAGAGATCCTTTTAATCTGAGGGTAAAAAATAAAGTAGAAGAGTCTGACTGATCTAAGGCTGAAGAGCCAGTCTTACAATTTCAGGACCTAACAGAGTCCCTGCCAAAAGAGACTAGGGGCTTCTACACAAAACTCCAGAGCTGCTAGGCTAACGCTAAACAAACAACAAATGGAAATTCCATGTAATGGAAATAACACACGTGGGAGACGAGTAAATATAGCAATGGGTACAGGTAGCTCATGGTAAGGTGGAGGCCATCACCAATATGCCTGCCACTACAGACAAGGAGGGTGTACAAATATTTCCTCAAATGGTGAATTATGTAGGGAAATTTGTGCGTAATCTGGCTACCCAAATCAGCAACCTGAGCCAGCCCTATTGTGCAAAGAAGTTCAATGAACATGCATCAAATCATAATAAAGAATCTGAGAAACTGAAGGCTTAATTAGAGACCCCAAACCTGAGGTACTATGACAGTAAGCACAAAACGACGTTGTCCATGGACACTTCCAAGGAGGGGGCTGGTGCAGTCTTCTTACACAGTATGGTCAGAACTGGAGACCAGTGGTTTATATATCACAGATGTTGTTAAAATCTGAGCGTCACTATGTTCAAATGGAGAAGGTGGCTTTGGCCTTAGTCCAGGGGTATAAAAAGTCTTTATTTATGGGAAGTCTCAGGGCCGGCTCCAGGCACCAGCCCACCAAGCATATACTTGGGGCGGCACCTGGAGGGGGGCGGCGCAGCGCTCCGGCCCGAGAGCGGGGCCGCGACTGGGCTCGCCGCCCTCCCCGCGGCGCTCCGGCCGCCGGGGAGAGCGGAGCCGCAGCGGGCTTGCCGCCCTCCCCCGGTGCTCTGGCCGCCGGGGAGAGCAGAGCTCCCCCCGGCGCTCTGGCCGGTTGGGGAGAGCGGAGCCCCGGCCGGGCTCTCCGCCCTCCTCCCGGCGCTCTGGCCGGTCGGGGAGAGCGGGCCCGCGGCCGGGCTCCGCGCCCTCCCCTGCCGCGCTCCCCGCCGGGGGTGGGGTGGGGGGGGCAGCGGGAGGCTTTTTTGCCTGGGGCGGCAAAAAAGCCAGAGCCGGCCCTGGGAAGCCTGTGGTTGCTGAAACTGATAAGCCACTTATTGCCATTGTCAAAAGGGGCCTGGCAAACACGCCCCAACAATACTGAGATTATTTTTTCAGTTACAAATGTATGATTTCTAAATTGAACACACACCGAGGAAAGATTTGGTGGTTGGAGACACACTTTCTCCAGCATTTGACAAAAGTGCAGTGGAACAAAGTCCAGAGCTAGATTTTGTACACGCCAATCTGATTAAAACAAACCTGTCTGATCTCAGAAGAAATTTGGACTGTGATTGGCAGAGCAACAGCTCCGGATATGAACTTGCAGAAAGTGATTAAGGCTATCAGCACAGGGAGGGCAGGACAGCATGTTCCCAGCTCCTATCACCAAATCAAGTAGGACCTCTGAGTCTTAAATGGGATGTTGTTTAAAGGCACCTGGATGGTGATCCCTACAGTTTTACAGAAAATATGTATATAAAAAAAATACTAAGGCTGTCAATTAATCGCAGTTAACTCACGTGATTAACTAAAAAAAATTAATCACGATTAATTGTAGTTTTAATTGCATTGTTAAACAATAGAATACCAGTTGAAATTTATTACATATATTGAATGTTTTTCTACATTTTCATATATATTGTATTCCGTGGTGTAATTGAAATCAGTGTATATTATTTTTATTATATTTGCACTGTAAAAATGATAAACAAAAGAAACAGTATTTTTCAGTTCACCTCATACAAGTACTGTAGTGCAATCTTTGTCATGAAAGTGCAACTTACAAATGTAGATTTTTTTTTTTTGGTTTGTTTTTGAGTGCAGTTATGTAACCAATGTAAAACTTCAGAGCCTACAAGTCCACTCAGTCCTACTTCTTGTTCAGCCAGTCACTAAGACAAACACATTTGTTTACATTTACAGGAGATAATTCTGCTCTCTTCTTGTTTACAATGTTTACCAGAAAGTGAGAACAGGCATTCGCATGGCACTTTTGTAGCTGGCATTGCAAGGTATTTACTTGCCAGATATGCTAAACATTCGTATGCCCTTCATGCTTCAGCCACCATTCCAGAGGACATGCTTCCATGCTGATGATGCTTGTTAAAAAATGCATTAATTAAATTTGTGACTGAACTCCTTGGGGGAGAACTGTATGTCCCCTGCTCTGTTTTACCTGCATTCTGCCATATATTTCATGTTCTAGCAGTCTCAGATGATGACCCAGCACATGTTGTTTGTTTTAAGATCACTTTCACTGCAGATTTCACAAAACACAAAGAAGGTACCAATGTGAGATTTCTAAAGATAGCTACAGCACTCGACCCAAGGGTGAAGAATCTGAAGTGCCTTCCAAAATCTGAGAGGGACGAGGTGTGGAGCATGCTTTCAGAAGTCTTAAAAGAGCAACACTCCGTTGCGGAAACGACAGAACCCGAACCACCAAACCTTCTGCTGGTGGCATCTGACTCAGATAATGAAAATGAACATGCGTCGGTCCACACTGCTTTGGATTGTTTATCGAGCAGAACCTGTCATCGGCATGGACGCATGTCCCCTGGAATGGTGGTTGAAACATGAAGGGACATGGATCTTTAGTGCATCTGGCATGTAAATATCTTGCAACGCTGGCTACAACAGTGCCATGCAAACGCCTGTTCTCACTTTCAGGTGACATTGTTAAGAAGAATTGGGCAGCATTATTTCCTGCAAATGTAAACAAACTTGTTTGAGCGATTGGCTGAACAAGAAGTAGGACTGAGTGGAGTTGCAGGCTCCAAAATTTTACATTGTTTTATTTTTGAATGTGGTTTTTTTGTACATAATTTTACATTTGTAATATCAACTTTCATGATAAAGAGATTGCACTACAGTACTTGTATTAGGTGAATTAAAAATACTATTTCTGTTTTTTTTACAGTGCAAATATTTGTAATAAAAAATAAATATAAAGTGAGCACTGTACACTTTGTATTCTGTGTTGTAATTGAAATCAATATATTTGAAAATGTAGAAAACATCAAAAATATGTACATAAATGTTATTCTATTATTGTTTAACCGTGTGATTAATTGAGATTAATTTTTTTTAATCACTTGACAGCCCTATAAAAAATACACGAGGCTCATTTAGGGACTGAAAAATCTAAGCGAAGACTGGGAGATGTTTTATTCTCTCAAGAGAACAGAGACATTGAAGACGTCGTTGAGGCTTGTTGCATATGCCAAAAATACAGGCCAAGTCAAGCGAAGGAGCCCATGTTGGTGGCATAGGAAAAATTGGCTCCCTAGAGCAAAGTAGGCATATATTTATTTACATAGCTTTTTCCAGTCAATGTATTCGTTCTAGACTATTATTTTCATTTCTATGGAGTTGCTTTACTAGAAGGTGCTGCAGCTAAACGGGTTTGTGCATGTCAAATCTATTTTTGCTTGACGTGTACCTGACATCATCATGTCTGATAATGGGGCTGCAGTTTAATGAGCATGAGTTTAAGAAATTTGCAGTGAAGTTTGGCTTTAGCTCTGTAACTGCTAATCCCCATTATCCCCAATCTAACTTGTGAGGTCATCAGTCCAGATGGACGTATACCGAGAAAGAATTGGTGGCACCTTTTCCAGCTTCCAGAAGGGAGGTGGATAAGGGGTGCTGAGTTTGCTGTTTTGCCTGAGAAGGTCTGAGTTAGGCAACAGCCGCCCCCGCAATATTACACTGCCAGAACAAATGGACTCATCACCTCCTGATGACAACAGCATTGATATTTCAAGGGAGACCCGCAAGTCTGAGCGACAGTGCAAAGCACTTCACAGGTTGGTCGAAAGTTGTCAGTAAGTTTTGCTAGTAAATTGGTTATAGGTACATATAATTGTGTGTTATATAAATGTCGTTTAAGTGCTGCTGTTCCATTTTGGCCAGGAAAAGAAGATGTGACAGTGGGGAGAGAACCTTTACATGGCTTAGCAGCCCAGGTGGGAAATCTGGGGATGGGCACTGCAGAAGCCCATGTTCTGGTATGCAGAGGCAGTTGGGAACTGTATCATTGAGTAAAGAGTCTCTTTCAAGGGCCTTGGGCCTGGAGCGATTCCTGAACATCCCAATTGCCCTAACATCTGTAGAAAGGAGCAGGGATGGGGTAAGGATTGACCCTCCGCTGCTTGTGTCTACACTACATCTACCTAGATTTTATGTTTGGGCCCAGTGCAGAGTACAGGGGCTGCACAGTTGCTGCTCCCCCTGAACAAGTGGTGGGAAGTGGATGGAGCCATGTTTCCACCTCCCCTATGGAACAATCAGTGGAGCTAGCTGGATAGTTTGGGGGAAGGAATAAGCTGTATCTTTGTCTGGGCAGCAGTAGCAGATTTACCATGGAGCCACTGGCGCCATGGAGCCGGGCCCACACCCCAAGGGGGCCCTGACCAGGCCCACTCTTCTCCACCCCCGCTCTCTCCTGCGGGGGGCAGAAGCTTGGTGCTCCTGGCAGTGAGGCTCCTGCTGCAGTAGGGCAGCCAAGCTCCGCCTCCCCTGCCTCTTCTCACAGCTTGCTCCCTTCCCGCCCTCCCCCTCCCTGCCGCCAATCAGCTATTTGCCAATCAGCTGTTTGCCGGCAGGAGGGTGGGGGAGGAGCACAGCCGCAGCATGCTCACCTGGGGAGAGGAGGCAGAGAAGAGGCGGGGGTGGGGTCTTGGGGAGAGGGGTGGAATGAGCAGACCTACTCTGACTGCAGAGCTGCACAGCCAGGCTGAAAAAAGAAGGTGCTGCTCAGCTCCCGGGACTTTGCAGCTGGACACCACCTTCTGGGTCCTAGTGCTGGTTGAGCTCCCTTCTGTGTGCTGGGAGCCATCCTTCATCTTATACAACAGTGAGTGCCCATGGTGGGGCAGGCAGGGCAGGGGGACAGAGGCAGTGGGGAAGGAAGGGGGTGGGATGGGGAAGGGGCATGGGATGGGGAAGAGAAGCGGATAGGGCAGGGATCGGCAACCTTCGGCCCGCGGCCCGCCAGGGTAAGCCCCCTGGTGGGCCGGGCCAGTTTGTTTACCTGCCGCAGGTTCGGCCGATCGTGGCTCCAGGCAAATGGGGGGGCTGCAGGACGAGGGATGTGCTGGCCGCGGCTTCTCGCAGCCCCCATTGGCCTGGAGCGGCAAACCACGGCCAGTGGGAGCCACAATCGGCTGAACCTGCGGACGCGGCAAGTAAACAAACCGGCCCGGCCTGCCAGAGGCCTTACCCTGGTGGGCCACGTGCCGAAGGTTACCGATCCCTGGGATAGGGGAAACGGGGGCCCAGCATGCGGATCCCCTTGGCAGCAGCTGGGGCTCCTCTGTTAAGCAGGCCCATCAAACCCTCACCCTGACAAGCCCCACCTCCCCTGCATCTGTACCACCCCGATGAGCCTCCCCGACACCCTCCCCACTGAGCCCCAACCACCTACACCTAGACCCCCACCCAAATGAACCCTGTAGATAAATCTCTGTATTAAGCATCTTCACATAACTTTCATATGACTTTGTATTATGCCTCTCTATATAACCTTGTATTAAGCCTATCCATATATGACCTCTAACTTTCATATGACTTTGTATTAGGCCTCTTCATATAAGCCTGTATTAAGCTATTTTCATACAATTTTGTATCAAGTCCTTTGATATAGGAACTTTGTATCAGATCCCTATGTAGAAAAACTTATAGAAAACTTTGTGTTAAGCCTTGGTATAATGTTATAGCCCCTAAGGATAGTTAAAGTAGAAGAAAAATGTCTTTTTGCTAGGAGTAGAATAAGATTCCCCCTCCCCACACTCCCTTAATCAATTGGCATGTTGAATGAAACAGGTGTGAATGAGCAAGGCGTGGAAGGCAAGCACCTCCAGACAGCTAGTTGGAGAGGGAATCAAAGCCAGACCCAAGGACAATCAAACTTGTCAAGTGGGCTCACTAAAGAAGAGCAGAGATATTGACGGCCTCGGGGGGTGGGGGTGGTGGTTTAGAATCAAGCAACTTCTTTTGGAAACACCCTCTTTGAACAGCACCTTCTTTTGGAAACAACCTCTTTGAACAGTATTGGGACAACACCCAGAAGGAAGCAGCACAAAGGACCAACGGACACAGATTTTGAATCTGGTATAGATTTGCATGAGAGGGAAGCTGCTATAAATGTGAGGTGTCTTGCAGAGGACCCTGGGTCTTGTCAACATCGGAGCATTGATCCAGATCGGCAGAAGCCCGGCTCCACCCCTCCCCTATCTAACTCACCTGGCCAGTGAAGATAAGGGGAGCAACTAGTTGGTAATAACAACAAGACGGAGTGTGTTTGTGTGTGTGTGTGTATGTGAGTGCATGAGTGTAACATAGATCATATGCATATGATACAGTGTTGATTGATGCATGTATTACCAATGAATGTGGCATTTGCCTTATTCCCCCTGAAAAGATCCTGTGTAGTACTTTAAGTACAACAACCCCACCTCCCCTGCACCCAGACTCCCCCGCTGCCACTGAGCTCCAACCACTTTCACTTGGTCCCCCCTGCAGACTCCCATTGCCCCTGCACCTGGCACCTCCCTGTGCATCCAGATCCCCCACTGAGCTGCCTGCACCCAGACTTCCCCCCACAGAACCCTCTTACCCCCATCTGGATCCCCCCACACTAAGTCCCTCTGCACTTGGATCCTGCTGCCGGGCTGAGCCTCCCTGCCCACATCTGGTGAGCCTGGCGCAAAAGGGGCAGGGCCCCAGGGTGTTTCTGTGGCAGGCCTGGCCCTTGTGCTGTGTCAGGGTCAGGTTCAGTCTCACTGCCAAGTCCCTGTCCCAGGGCGGTGGGGGAGGCTGCAGGGTATTCTCCCACCTCCATGCAGCCAGTGGTCTGTGCTCCCCACTGCCATGGTGCAGCTTCCACATTTATTTATTATAAAAAAAAATCCGAATTTTAAAATATTATGCACAGAATTTGATGCAGAATTCCCTCCGGAATATGGGGCACTGTACAGCTGTGATGGTGGGACTGTGAAGGGGGTGCTGGACAGCAGGGGATCTGTGGGTGGGGGAGCTGAGCAGGGGGTATGATGTACAGGGTGCTGTGTAGTTGTGGTGGGATGTCAGCGGGAGGGGTCTCTAGGCAGAAGGTGCTGGGCATAGGGATCTGTGGGGGAAGTCTCTGGGTGAGGGGGCGCTGGCATAAGGGCAGGGCACTGGGCAGGGGGCAGTGTGGAAGGGGCACGCTGACAGCACAGGGCTGGGCGGGCCAGTGTGCATCTAGCAGTTTGAGATTTGTAAACCGTGCCCTTGTGCTGGGCTGAGTGGGGCCAGTCCTGCTGCTCTGCGTCTCATTGCCCCCAACCGGCCCCTCGCTCTGCAGACCGCCCCCCATCACATGCCCTATTTCCCCAATGGGGGCCCACAAATATGTTTTGGCGCTGGGCCCACAAAAAGTTAATCCGGCCCTGCCGGGCAGTAGTAAGTTACTTCTCCCAGTACAAAATGGATGCTCTGGGAGGCATAAATGCTACCTGAGTCACCCTTCTACCATGGAGTAGACCTGGGGCACTGCAGCTTATCCATTGGCCTTTAGTTGGGGCGGTGCCTAAAGGCTCAGCCTAGCCCTCAGTTAGTAAGGGCTGCGTGTCTGTATTTCAGCAAGCTGTTAGTTTTAAAGCTCTAAACGGTTTGGATTTGGTTCCCTGAGAGATGGCCTCTCTTCCCAGGCCATGCCACTGGCTAGCCCTCTCAATAGGAATGCCAGACAGGCAGTCTCCTTGAGAAGTGTCTGCTTTGGAACTTGCTCTGCTTCGTCTACCAGAGCCCAAGTACAATACAAAGCCCCTCATTTTTCTCAGGTTTTGGATGAGGGCATGGGGAAGGGTTGAGTGGATATTTATGGGCAGTCTGCTATTTTGTGCGCTTTAACTGATGGGATAGGATGAGCAGGTATGGAAAGAAACCAAGATTTATCTAAAGTGACCAAAGACTTTGGATGCCTAACCCGAGACAGGGTTTTGAGAAAGTGCTGGCCACCCGCCCTCTGTCAATCAGCTCTTCTTAAAGTGTCTCCGGATGGGCACCGAACACCGAGAGACTCCAAATCCCTAGTTACTTTTGAAAATCTTGCCCTGATATTTTTATAAATTTGAAGAAATAAAACGCTAAGCATCAATATAATGAGAAAATGTCTGCCCAGGGTTAGTAAAAGGATGGCATTTCCTGGGTAATGCGTCTCTCTTTTTAAAGAGAGCACAATTTTTCAACAAGTTGCTTTCAAACATTTAAAGATTGTTGGGTCAAATGTATCCCTCCTGCAACTCCATAGATTTCAACAGACTTGCACCAGAGATGAGCTGAACTTGACCTATCTTTTGTACCTGGTTAATTTATGTTCACTTTACTTCTCCAGTGGCAGTGAAAGATTCTTATTGTTCCCTACATAACCCCCCTCCATGCTTAGAGGCATCCGGCTCTTCAGTGAGTTGGTATTGTTGTTCTTTTTCTTTCTGATTTCCTCCATGTAACACAACCAGATTACACTAGGGGAACTAACTGTGTACTTGGCTCTCTAGGGAATTCAATACATGCCTGCAATTAACCTGCATTTAACTGGCCATTGGATGTTGCTGTTCTTTCGCAATAAACACAGATGGCAGACCGTTTTGACTGAGTATTTGTATACTGCAGGTTGGCACAGCTCTAGTCAAAATAAATAAAATTTCCAGACTGCTCAGCTCCTTGCTTTTTCTTTTTAGTTGTTGACTGGGCAGGGGGAAATCTGTAAAAAAGTCAACCTCAAGGTCAACCCCCAAATAAACGTTTTGCTCGCATGACGCTATCCAGACTACACTGACTACAAATCAGCGCCGTAAATATGTTACGGGGGTAATAAAAGAGAGAGAATTTTTTAAAGAAGATTTAAAGGGGGAAGGGAAGTTCAATGGGAGAGAAAATAAACTGAGTTACAGGTAACATCTAAGGGCCAATCCCGCAAAGACTTGAGCACCTAGCAATTGCCACATTGAGCGCTACGGGGATAATCACGTGAGTAAGAGTCTTGAGAGTTTGCAGGATCAGGCCCTAAAATGTTCTCATCTGTGTTTCTCAGACTAGTAAATATGTAGAAATACTGATCAGTGTAGCTTTTGCTTGGTTTGTAGGGTTTGTTTAAGAGTCTCATTAGTTATTAATTTTTTCCCTCATTCACAAATATAAGATGCTTCTGTTTTTACCATCGCTTGACCAAAAAAATGTTTTCAGTGGGAAAAATCTGATCTCTAGGAAGATTTTTTTAAAAAAAGAGTAAAAATAAAATAAACAGTATAAAAAGCAAGGTTGTTAAGTTTAACGAAATTGAGCTAAGCATATAAAAAATCTGCCACTAGGGTCAAACTGGATGCCATGTGTATTTTTTTTTTTCATTAAAGGAGTGCAGATTTTGAGCCTGAGCTATTATTTCCGGTGACTTGAGGCCCTCAGGGGGCAGCAGTGAAATGGAAAAGAGCACGGCAGCCTGCTCTTGGAACTGATGCTCACTGAATCTGAAAGGTCATGTCATGTTTTCTGGCAATTGACTCAATGGGTTTGGATTCTACAACATAAGGTCGGGCCGTTTTCACTCAGCACATGTTTACTGGGGAATGTGCCTTCCAGTTGTTTTCACATTGACCTTATTACCCTGCCACACTGATGAGCCTGGCACAAAAACTACTTTTTGTATTACTGTGTGCACCATTCTCTCCCTTACCATTGCTACTTTGTGAGGCTAATGTGGGATTTGGTGTGTGCCTCCCCCCTGTCACCCGCCTTCCTTCCATGCACCTATTACAACACTGTGTAGCAGAAGCCCATTTCAATTTCACTTGAGCATGAGGAGAGAGAGGGAGTAATGGAATTGACTGATGTATGGGGTTAATGTTCCTTTTGGTGTGTGTATTGGGGGGAAAGGGAGCTGAAGTGTGTAGAGAATAAGGTGACTAGATAGCAAGTGTGAAAAACAGGGACACTTTTTTTCCGGGGGGTGGCGGGGGAGAGGGGGGGCTAATAGTTGCATATATAAGACAAAGCCTCTAATATAGGGATGGTCCTGATAATATTTGGGATGTCTGGTCATCCAAGTAAAGAAGGTGAGGGTGAGGATGGCAGAGAGCTTATATTGTAAACTCTGTGGGGCTGGGCCCATCTTTTAGTTTTGTGTTTGTACTGCACCTAGCGCAATGCCCCCTGCCTGGGGCTCCTAGCAGCTACAGCAATATATAATAAGGGAAAAGTTAAGTTTTAGGAATAGACAAAGTGTTACTGGCTCTACAAACAAACGTTTCTAGGTATCTCTTATCTGGGACATGGAAGCCTTCGTTGGGACAACAAAATATGATATCTTTGCAATCTTTTCAGACTTGAAAAAATGCCTTGTCCATCTGTAGCATCTGGGAATCACAAATCCATTCACAAGGAATGTGTTATTCTTCAAAACACCCCGTCTTGAAGTATCCCTCCCCCACTTTACAGCTGAGCTGTATAACCGCTTGCTAACAGTGCCTTCCTGTCAACCCCCACTGTCCTATAATGACAAGAAGTGTATATACACTGTTTGTTTATTGGGTATCACTCTGTCAGGAAGACAGAGTGATACCCAAGGCAGGGAGTTGCAGATGACCTAAACTATACCAGGTAAAATGCATTATGGTATTATAGGGGGAAGTTTGATCATGTCTAGTGGATGAGGACACTGGCCAGGGACTCAGAAGATCTGGGTTCTCTTTTTGGCTCTGCTGCTGGGTGACCATTTCACTTGTGCCTCAGTTTCCCCATCTTTAAACTGGGGTTAATGATACTGACCTCATTTCCAAAGCACTTTGAGCTCTGTGGATGAAAAGTATCATAAGAGCTTGGGATTATATGAACTATTAACTTCCTATCCCTCAGAATTTCTGAGAAGTCTTGAACATGGAAGCCGGGAGTAGGACTTTGGATGTGCTTCTGTCAACAGAACAAGAGCTTACCTCCTGAGGCTAGGATCAGTGGTGGTGACCACTTTCCTCGGGCCCTCAATTTGCATAACTATTTTATAAAGAAAAATGTGTAATTGACTAGTACGCCTCTTCAGGATAGCTTTTGTATTGTGAGTAGTGGTTCACAAGTGGTACAGGTAAGGGAGCTTCCCAGCTTTGCTTTGTGGTTGGTCCACCCATACCACTTACAAGATGACACTCAGGGGCTAATTGTCACAGGATCCTCACTCTGACCTCTCACTCTGTGGGTGCAGTTTTGTACACACATGTATTTGTGCATCCATTTTTTCAAACCTCTGCTTTTGAGAGTGCATATTGAATAAACATCTTGCCTGAGATGCGCACTCAAATACGGTTTGCTTGGGCAAAATCCTAACTTTTTCATGGGAAAAAGCTGGAGAGAAAACTGTGTGCTGAAGAACATGGAACACGTAGCAACATAGGTACTGGAAACCACTTCTAAAAATGTCCTTACGGCATATGGGTTGAAATGTACCCCTTGTAGAAGTGCAATACAAAGCTGATGCACCACTTAACACCCACCATAACCCTCAAAATTAGACTTAAATGATATGTAGTGAATTTCACCCAGTAGAAAAGTGGAAGATGAGACTGCTTGAATTCATTTAGATAACATTGTGAGATCAACCTGCATCTAATTTCCTTATTATTTAATGGATGCTGCATACATATCCACCTGGAATGGAAACCATTTAAATGGGTCAGCTCATGAATGATGACTTCACAGCAGTTTGAACTTGAAGCATAAAGACTCCTTTAAAGGGCTGGGCTCTACATTGAGATTGTTTTCAACTTGGAGCTAAACCTCTAAACTATACAAGTTTTCAACTGCTTCACGGTTGGTTGTTCTGTTCTCACTCACAGCCATGGCTGTGGATTGAGAACTACAGGCTTTGGCTAACTTCTGACTACAGACAAGGCAGCAAATCCCAAGGGTCCAATTCAAGGAGAGTTGTGCAGGTGTCATAATTAGCAGTTTCCTGCTAGAGCTCCACAAATAAGCTGCAATCCTCCAATCTCCCAAACCCCATGCAGTTTTTTTTATCCAGACCAAATAACATTAATCTGGAACCTGTTTAATTGCCCAAGCTGTTTGTTTAGCTACCCTGGATCCACTGGTCCAGATCTTACAGAGAATCAGATGTGAGTGGGGATTAATAGTTTCAGTTGTTCATACCATTCAGCCACCATGCAGAGTGCAGCATGCCCTTAAATGAGGCCTCAATGCACAATAGGTGAGTGAACCCTACACGGAGGAGCTCAGTTTCCTATGTTATCCCTCCTCCCCCTTCAAGACCAATAAACATGTCATAAAGGGACAAAAAATGTGCAAAGTCAGGAAGACAAACATTGCCATTAATGGACTCTACATGTGCTCAAGTGAAAGCTGAGGTACTTGGCATCAGATTTTGTAGCAATTTGACAAAAGAACCCCAATATTTTTCTCATTAGGCTTTGGGGAGGTGGGGGTGGAAAGGCCATGTGTTAATTTCCAACTTAAGTGCTTGTCAAATGGTACAGGAAAGTTTCTCAGATTCCATAATCAGCAGGGCATCTGAGGACTTTAATGCTTTTCACAGTACAATAAAACTACCAGTGCCAGCTGGAGTCGTCGGCCAAACTGTATGCCTTAGAGCTTATGTGTTTCACATCACGGAAGGGCTACAGAATACTTTCAATTGGCATTGCATTCCATTTGGTATATCTAGGGATGGAGCTAGTTAGAGAAATAATGGCAACGGTGGATGTGTAGCTCAGACAATGATTCCCCCCCCGCTCTTTAATATACATTATTTGGCCTATTCGTTTGGGGAGCCGGGCACAAGAGCTTTGCATCTCTGTTTTGTCGCTGTTATGCTGTCTATTGCTCGGTTTAGCCTCCAAATGTTGACAAGCTGTGTCAGTGGTAACCCTCCCCCGCAATCCCTGTCCCTTGAGCAGGGGTGTTTGTAGTACTATAAAGAAGGGTCGGGCAAAGTTTTATAAAGAGATCACAACTAAAGTAGGGAGAAATAAAATCTTCAGCGTTGGTTTGTTCTAAAATGGAGGTTTTAGAATAAATATTGTGCAAAGAGGGATGACTATAACCAGATCAAGATAAACTTGGCATGTACTGTCTCTTCAAGCAGTAAGTAAAAAAGCCAGAGGTTATGTATGTGGACAGCACGTGGGAAGAGAATCCTAGTTTTACTGTGGCTGTTTCCTTTTTTAAATTTTCACTAAATAGAAATTGAAGGTTTGTCTTGCTTAACCAATCTCAATATCTGGTTCCTACCTTTAAATTCTGAGTCCGGCACCTTCAGACACATAGGTGTTTATAGAAAGCCGGTCTGTGCTGTTGTGACTGTGTGGGATGATCATTATCAAAATGTACAACACAGTCTGTTTATTTAATCATAAGCTAAAAAGAGCTGTAGAGAGAGACGTTGTCGTTTGTTTGGCTGGTGATCATCAATATTGCTGCATTAGTTACTACATTATGGCTCTGTTCAAGTTTACGGTAAATTTTTTAAATGTTTTGGGCATGCAAAATTGCTTGACAAATATTTGGACTTGCAGTTTTGCTTGTGCAAATTTAGAGGCTGCTTTGAAAATTTGGCCCTTAATTCATTAAATGATCCATTTATGTTCTCCTGAACTATATAGATCAAGCAACCACATTCTCCAGACAGTACTGTGATACAACATGGCTGACTATTGATTAAGCTAGTGGTGCTTTCAGTATTGTGGCTGCCAACAAGTGGCCAGGTACTCAGAGCGCATGCTAGTTAACGTAGAGGAGTTCCCATCTGATGGCTTCTCTTGCTCTATGCATGGGGGAGAGAGACCGTCACGTCACTAGAGCTTTCATAGCCATAGCAGCTATACCAAGTGACCCTCAAGGTGGTCTCCTTGTGAGCCAACTGGAAGGGGCTGGGTTTTTCTCAAATTGAAGTTTCCCTTGCATATGTTACGCTTGGCAGTGATTTAATAGGGTCTAATGGCCCTCAACCACAGACGGAAAGAAGCAAGAATTACCGAGGTGAGACTTCTAGTCACCGAACACAAAACATAGTTGTCAAAACAAAGGTTCATAATGACTTATGTCCACACGGGAACTTGAACTCTCCCCTTTGCCTTTGTTTTGAAGTCCTTGGATCCTGTTGTCCAGGAGAATATGGCCAGAAGAGAGGAAGGATAGTCCGGAGATTAAGGGCCTGCAATTTGGGAGACACGAGTTCAATTCCCTGCTGTCACAGACTCCCTGTGTGACCTTCAGCAAGTCACTTCACCTTGCTATGCCTCGGTTCCTCATATTTAAAATGGTGATGATAATATTTCACTACCTCGCAAGGGTGTTGTGTGGATTAAAAATTGCCAGGTGCTCAGATACTATGCTAATGGGGACCAGATAAGGACCATAGGTAGGCTTTTATGGAGAGAAAACCTAAATAAAGAGGCAGATTCTGCAATATGTTCTGATCAGGACTTGGGAGGTCACCCTGATCTGGGGGGGAGAGCTCTGGCCTTGAGAGATTGACCTTGCTTCTGAGGCACATGCAGCATGAAGGGATGCATTCAAAGGAAAAGCATCAGAGCAGTGTGAGACTTAACTGGAGCAGCAGAAGTGGGCTCAGGAAAGGGTCTGCTGGATCCTGTCACCAGGCCCCGCTGCTGCTTCTAGTGAGCTGTGTCTCCAGTAGACAAACTGCCTTGAGATGAGACAACGGGGCACACAACTTCCTCTCAACAGGAGTTTCACCAGATGCAGGATGTTACTACATAGCCTCAGGGCCGCCCAGAGGGGGGGGGGGCAATTTGCCCCAGGCCCCGGGCCCCACAGGGGCCCCCACGAGAATATAGTATTCTATAGTATTGCAACTTTTTTTTATGGAAGGGGCCCCCGAAATTGCTTTGCCCCAGGCCCCCTGAATCCTCTGGGCAGCCTCCCCACAAAGAGCAGTTGCTGGATGGAGCAGACAGAGCTATGGGTCTCCTGACAAATCCACCGCCTGCGGATCATCAAAGGTAGGGGAGAACTGGGATCTGTTTAGGGGAGTGGGGAAAGAGAGAACTGGAGAGCGGCAGAGAAGAGCTCCAAAAGTTAGCTAAACAGTCCACCATTTTGATACCTATCTGAACTGAAGCACGCCTCTGAACCTTTAGGCTTAACCTAATTCTAATGCTGCTTTGAAATTTAAAGCAGAATTAACCTCAGAATCCAAGACTCACTCTGAGTCATGAATGACAAAGCCCAGCCAATTGCAGAATTGTTTTGCCAGCTTGCTATTCTGCTTATGAAGCCTCGTGGGGGACGCCATGCCCATAGGTTTGTGTGTATGGTATAGGTTTCTAACACCCTAATGCCGTTCACTCCAGATGATCTCAACCAGAATTACCTACCATAAAAAGGGTAAGCTGATCCTTAATCTTTCAACCTCGTCTGTCACATATAGCAAAAGCACTGGGCAGATGGACAGGAACAGATTCCAGCTCAGCTGGGCACCTGCAGGGCAAATGTAACACCTTGTGCTCATCTCTTCTTTATAAACTTTGGGAACTAATCTCCAGCCGCAGCATGAACGATGTGAAATTCGGGTCAGATTTTCATATGGATGTGATAAACGAGGGCGTGGAGTTGGTTGGGTTGATTGGTTTTTGCTTCATTGTTAAAACTTGTGTTACAAACCAGCTGTTGTTGCTCTTTTAATTGCTTATTATTAAATGGAAATATGTCTGTGTTAATTCCAGGACCAGAAACAATTGGAATAGAAGGCAATTAGAGTTCACCTAATACAGTGTTTTGCAAAACGTGGGTTGTGCTCATGGTGGGGGTGGGGCAGTGTAAGACCACTTGGGGAAGAGGGATGCAGAATGGGGCCGTGCAAATTTCTCCCATGCTGCCTTGCTAACATGACAGGGTCCAAGAAGGTTTGTTGGTGATTGGTTTGATTTTTCTGAAAGGGGGCGTGGCTTTCAAAAATGCCAACCGAATCCATCCTCTGCACTAGCAGTAGGATTCTCTCTCTCTCTGTCTCTCTCCTAAAGTTTTTATACCATGCTCATCAACATGACCTCTGAGCACCTTTCAGGATTTGTTGAACATGTATAGATAAAATGAGACTAAGCAATCAAACTTTTGTGTGTTTTCAAAAGTTTGCTTTCTACTCCCCTTCCTCCTCCCAGCATTGCCCTCGCCTAAAAACATCCAAAATGTTGGTTTCACCCCGACACAGAATGTAATGCTTGCACATGTTATTGTCAGGATGCAAAACCTAGTGTGTGGCAACCCTCATGCAGCTCTTTGTTTTTTCTGATGCCTTTTTTCCCCGTCCATGAGTCTATGTATCCTCCCACTCATAGTCCTTTCTGGTTTCTATTAATAGGGCACAAAGACTACCCTAGAGCTCCTTGGTTCTTTGTTCCTCAGGAAGTTCCTTTTCTATACTCCCTCAAATCACTGTTAAAATAAATCAAAATAGTATAACAGCTATTAGGGACTATATTACTGGCTGCAGGACTAATTCATCCCCTCCAGATTTAGATGCAAAAGCTGATGGGCTCACCTTGCTATGAGGAGAACCTTTTGAAAAGAATACTGCACTCCAGGGCTGTCACAATGAGGCGCATCAGACTTCTTAGTCTCCGACTCCTGCTGTGACACCAAATATGCAGTGTGCCTCGCCCCTAGGATCCACTCTTCGTATAAGATAACGGTGCCAGCTGTATACGTACAATCACAAACGATGCTGAGTCTTGGTTGTAAATGATTGCCGGTGGTATTATTGAAAGTATACTAGGGATGGCCTATGTGATCTGAGAACACTTGGCCCATTGGCCGAAGGCTGCTAAGATCCTGATTTAGCTCCAGGAAGAATAAAACATCACCCCAAGTCGGTGTGACACACTTAACAGGAATGGTACATACTTTATGTGCAGAGGTGTTCTGGAGGACCACAAAGCTCATGTGCCTGTGCTGGACAGTTCAAGCTCCGGAAAGCCACTGTTCTCAGACCTAGCTTCTGTAATCATTGTACCTGCTTAGTTAACTTTCCCTATCCCTTGATATGGTCTAGCCAGGAGAATGTCGCAGGTGGGAAAGCAAGTATAAACCTTGTGTTGCTGTAACTTCCTCACCTCAAGCTTAGAATCTGGGACCTTCCGCACAATGCCCAGACCTCTGGCTTTGAGCTAAAGGTGAGTCTGAGAAATGTGAACTGCTTAACGCTGAAATCTACCCCCATTCTAAGGAGGGTGTGTATGTAATGGGGAGGTGAAGTGAAGGGGGGGCACATGGGTCTGGACCACAGCATGCAGTACGGGCCATTGGGAACCTCTGTGGTGTGTACTGAGGGCCCAAGATTGCCTTAATTCGGCTTTAGTACCTAGCCCGAATGGAAACAGCTTCTCCTTCAGACTTCCCCGGCTTTTCATATTACTGTGTGTTATGCCAAGTTACATGTCTCTGGAAACCCATCAGCCTATCCTTTGTTTATTTATTAATTACACTGTCCCATTTAAAAGGCACAGCCAGCCTGTGGCACTCATGGTCTCAGAGTACAAATGCTATGGCTGGATTTGAACATCAATGTCTGAATCACTTAGTGGTCGCTAATAATGTGTATTGCTAGTGATTCATGCAAGGATAAGGGGTACCCAGTGTCAGGCTTGAGATGAGTGGAAATGGGCCTGTATCAAGCACTGGGGTCCACACACCTCAAATCAGAGCCAGAATAAGGCAATCCAGGGCTCCAGGCACACCACCATTTAGATCCCCCTATAGCCTTGGCCCAGTGCTGAGGTAGGGTGACCACCCATCCCTAATTGGGCGGGACAGTCCTGAAATGTACATTTCAAGTCCTGGTCCTGGGCTGAATGTCTCCGGGATAGCATTTGTCCCAGACTCCCTGTGGTACCGCTCTGTGCCTACCCAAGGCTCAGGGTCGGCGCCAGCTTCTTCGTGGTGGTGGTGGGGGGCAGGGGGCTGAGGTGGGCCTTCGCCCTCCCTTGCCATGAGGCCCTGGCCCATGCGCCTCCTCTTTCCCCTGAGACTTTACCCCCTGGCCAGGATGGAAGCCCGATCTGGGCAGTAGTAAGAGCTGCCCAGGGAGCCCGGGCAGCTGTGGGGAGCCCTAGACCCTCTACGTGCCCTGGGTGGAATGCACAGGGGGCTGGGGGCTGATTTGGGGCATCCCGGCCCCCTGCCCAGGGCAGGTGGAGAGTTTGGGGCTCCCCACAGTGGCTTGGGCTCCCTGGGTGGCTCTTACCATGGCCTGGCTCTGAATTCCGGCCTGGCCAGAGGGCAGAGCCTCGGGGGAAGAGGAGGAGCAGGGGGTGGGGTCACAGAGGGGGCAGGGCTCCTATATGTCTTCCGTTTTTGCATTTGAAAAGGTGGTCACCCTATGCTGAGGTCCTACTCGACACCTGAAGGAGTCATCGCACAGAAGCCACTTTGGGGCAGCCTAAAATTAATAGATTTTCAGGCAAGAAGGGGCTGTTATGAAGGTCTAATATGACCTCCTATGTCTTCCCCCTTCCTGGATACCACTCTCTGCCTTTAGGTGTTTGGGGTCTACCCAGGAGAAGGAGCCCACACCCACCTGAGGACTCAATATGTGTGTAGGCCCCTGCTCACACCACTCTATCAGAGTCATGGCAGGGTGATAGCAGTGAGTCTTCCACAGTAGGGCAGCATCAATGGAGGCCTCTCCGGTGTAGTGAGTGTCAGTTAACGAGTCATTATGATGAATGGGGTAGATCTAACTTATTAGAACTATTATTTCAAACTTTCTGCAGACTCAGGCAGAAAATACTGCATTGTGTCATGGTTTTTAATCATTATGTTCGTAACCATGAAGGCTGGAGACATAATTCTTTTTTTAAATGAAAGCAGAATTTCTGAAGATGACACGTGACTCCAGGAGCTGGGGACCTAGTCCTGGGCCAATGGTGTCCTAGCCTTAATCATGTCCTTTCTCCAGTCCTTGGGGAAATTTGGATCTGGATCCAAATTTTGCAGCTCGCCCACTCCTCTATACTGGGCTAAGACAAAACCCCAGATCCAAAGACTCTTGAACTTCAAAGATGTTTGCGCTTTGCTTCTTAGGTCTGTCTCTAAAACTGACCACTGCGGGGATCAGGAATTTCCTCCATGTGTCCCCTGTATGGCATTCCACAATTGGCTAGGTGCATTATGGGTGTTTCTTTTTTGCCTTGTTCTGAAGCTGGAGGCAGACTTTGCGGACTGGGAGTTTGGTACCAGTAGGGAAAATCCTGTGTTCTGGCCCACAAACCCATTCTTACTAGTGCTCTGTGTTGCTCCCATAGCTTTCCCCCATACCGTATATCACTGTGTTACTATGCAATGGAGTATGCAGCTGTCAGCTCAAAGGCACACATTCACAGAAGACTACACACATAATTGGGTGCACGCCTCTTCTTGCTGTTGTCATTAATGGAAGTTATGTGAATAATAACCTCATTCCCCACATCCCACAATGAAAATGTACCTCAAAGGGCCTAGAACATATATATTTGGAATCTTCAAATCTTTGTCGTGTTCGGGAACCAGTAAAAGTTTTGAATAATTTAGCACATCTCTGCAGCTAATGTGATTTTTTTTTTTAAAGTTCACTGAACTATTGTGATAGCGGCTACACGTTATCCTCCCATGACTTCAAGACTGTTTAGCTCCAGGCTTAGTATGGTCCCTGCTATTTAAACTAAGCATAGAAAGCCTTGGATAACCTGACTTGACTCTACTAGTGATGTACAGTACTATGCTGTGTCCTGCTATTTTAATTATGAAGCCTCTACTTTCTTACATGAAAATACTGTGTGTGTCTGAGAGAGAGAGAGATCAGTGATGGAACCACAGATAAGCCTGACCTGCAGTTGCTGTCTTCTGTACCGACAGGGAGAAAATGCCCAATTTCTACAGAAAATTCCACCTACTAATTACTTTAATTGAATTATCTTCCTGAATGTGAATGAGAAATTTTGGGAGGAGGAGGGTGGAGTGGGAACTAATGGGACTCATGCATTCCTTTCTTCTCTATCTATGCATTTTAATTGTCTGATGAGTGCCCATCACTCACCTCATCTAATGGTGTTTCTGTGGGGCTTGTAATAGCTTCCAGTCAACCCACAGTGAGTGGACTCTTCTTCCACTGTCAGTCCGGTTTGGATTAGTCTCCCTTCTCTCTTCCGAACACCCAACAGCCTGCCTTTGTTTATGGAAATCTGGCGTCTTGTGATTTCTGCTATGGTGTGTGATCTTGTCAAATAGTTCAAGTGCCTTGGCTTCATTGGGGTTAGAAGGTGGGAGAGGAGAAGGGTAGTTTGTATGATCCTTCTACTTGGTGACTCTGAGAAGTCCTGATGAAATATAATTAAATAATCAGGGTTTTTTGGGTGCTGGGTAGACTGAGTGACCTCTTGGGAGTGGGGAGTCAGGAAATCTATTTGGAATAGGGGACTGTTGAGGACAGTACGTT
Organism: Emys orbicularis; assembly: GCF_028017835.1. Taxonomy (NCBI): domain Eukaryota; kingdom Metazoa; phylum Chordata; order Testudines; family Emydidae; genus Emys; species Emys orbicularis. The sequence continues at coordinate 81,705,655 of NC_088692.1, read as the reverse complement.
GGAGGGAGTTAAGGGTCGGGGAAGAGGTAGGTAAATTCAGATGGGACAGAGGACGAGGAGAGGAATAATAAAGAAGAGTAGGATTTTCTCATTCTGTTTTTTATTAGAGCATCTCAATATGAATTGGGCAGTCCCATTAGCTTGCAAGTCCTGAGTCTCAAAATTATTTTCAGGGTCCATAGAGCATTAACACATCATGGCAGAGCAATGGACAAGGCACATAATTACAGGTGATAACTCTAGGAGAGACCTCAAAAAGTTCCTAGCATCCTGGTCCTTTAAATGTCCTCCTTGTTTAGAGGAAAAAAGTATTGTTTCTACAGGAACTCCAAAGTTATTCAGTGGAAATCTCTGACATGACAGGACAAGTGATAAAGGATTGTATCTAAGATCTGAGTGTTTGGCACTTAGGTTCAGAGGTCTGGTGCACCTTTCAAACTCCTCCCAGCTGGAGGGATGTGGAGGAACGTGCAACACCTGAAGCAGGGTCTCTGGAGGAGAGAGTGCCTTGCACAGTTCAGCTCAGAGTCCAGTGACTCATAAATGCCATTGATGTGCTCTGAAGGGAAAATCCCCAGGCTCTCGAATGAAAGAGTCTTTGGCTGGGGAGAAAGTTGATATTCACAGAGTTGACTGTAAACTAGGCACAGCACCTGTGCTCATCACTACTGTTAGTCTAATGAATCTGGACTGGGAAAGAATAGTATTAGTTGAAACAAACTAACAGTGCCTTAACGATGCCTTTAAAAATGGCCCCTAACCTGTACTTTTATTTGAAACAAAACTATGTATTCATTAAGGGCCATTCAGATTCCTATATTCACCATGAGCAGTACCTTAGTCCTCAGATAGTCCAAGTGAAATCAAAGGGACCAAGCAGGGTCCGAGGCAGTAGTTGGGGTGAGCAACGTTAGTGAATCTGTCCCTTTCTAAATGGTGGTTCCTACCTGCAAGGATAGGAGGAACTCAGTAACAGTCAACGCTATTATATCTGAGCCAAAAAGTGAGCCACTTGGCCATACACTGCCATGCTTCATCAAAGCACAGGGTGAAGCAATGCAGCTGTCCAGTGCATTGAGTAAATAAAAACATACGTGGGTTATACCAAAAATCCTCACTCTAAAGAAATACCTTATTGCTATCTTAGGGTATGTCTACACTACGAAATTAGGTCGAATTAATAGAAGCCGGTTTTATAGAAATCGGTTGTATACAGCCGATTGTGTGTGTCCCCACATAAAATGCTCTAAGTGCTCTAGTCGGCGGACCGCGTCCACAGTACCGAGGCTAGCGTCGACTTCCGGAGCATTGCACTATGGGTAGCTATCCCACAGTTCCCGCAGTCTCCGCCGCCCATTGGAATTCTGGGTTGAGATCCCAATGCCCGAATGATGCAAAACAGTGTCGCGGGGGGTTCTGGGTACATGTCGTCAGGCCCCTCCCCCTCCATCAGAGCAACGGCAGACAATAGATTCGCGCCTTTTTACCTGGGTTACCTGTGCAGACAACATACCACGGCAAGCATGGAGCCCGCTCAGCTCAGCTCACCGTCACCATATGTCATCTGGGTGCCGGCAGACGTGGGACTGCATTGCTACACAGCAGCAGCAGCTAACTGCCTTTTGGCGGTAGACGGTGCAGCATGACTGGTAGCCCTCATCGGCGATCTGGGTGCTGGCAGCCGTGGGGCTGGCAGCCGTAGGGCTGCATTGCACCAGCTCCTTGCCTTTTGCCTTTTGGCAGTAGATGGTGTATTACGACTGGTAACCGTCGTCATCGTACAGCAGTGGCTGGAACTCCGTATGTCCCCCAGTCCCTCATCCCCCCCAGTCATATTCTGCTGCCTTCACAATGACGATGATGGCTATCAGTCGTAGTTACCTATTACAAGTTGGATCAGCGCACATTAGCAGAGTCTTCCCTGAGCAGCAGATCGTGCAATAGGCCTGAAGGCCATCGTCATCATACAGGAACTGCCAAGCGCCCAGTATTTGCTGCCAAGCACCCAGAAGATGCTGAGGGCTATCAGTCATGCTGCACCGTCGTCTTAAGATGTAAAAAATAGATTTGTTCTGTATTCATTTGCTTCCCCCTCCCTCCGTCAAATCAACGGCCTGCTAAACCCAGGCTTTTGAGTTAAATCTTTGGGGGGGGGGCCATTCTGTGTGACAGTTGTTTGTGTTTCTCCCTGATGCACAGCCACCTTTGTTGATTTTAATTCCCTGCACCTGTACGCCATGTCGTCACTCGCCCCTCCCTCCCTCCCTCCCTCCTTCCCCTGGTCCGTCAGATACTAGTTTCGCGCCTTTTTTCAGACCAGACGCCATAGCTAGCACTGGGATCATGGAGCCCGCTCAGATCACCGCGGCAATTATGAGCACTATGAACACCACGCGCATTGTCCTGGAGTATATGCAGAGCCAGAACATGCCAAAGCTAAACCAGGACCAGCCGAGGAGGCGGTTGCAGCGCGGCGATGAGAGTGATGAGGAAATTGACATGGACATAGACCTCTCACAAGGCACAGGCCCCAGCAATGTGGAAATCATGGTGTTACTGGGGCAGGTTCATGCCGTGGAATGCCGATTCTGGGCCCGGGAAACAAGCACAGACTGGTGGGACCGCATCGTGCTGCAGGTGTGGGACGATTCCCAGTGGCTGCGAAACTTTCGCATGCGTAAGGGCACTTTCATGGAACTTTGTGACTTGCTTTCCCCTGCCCTGAAGCGCCAGAATACCAGGATGAGAGCAGCCCTCACAGTTGAGAAGCGAGTGGCAATAGCCCTGTGGAAGCTTGCAACGCCAGACAGCTACCGGTCAGTCGGGAATCAATTTGGAGTGGGCAAATCTACTGTGGGGGCTGCTGTGATCCAAGTTGCCAGGGCAATGAAAGACCTGGTGATATCAAGGGTAGTGACTCTGGGAAACGTGCAGGCCATAGTGGATGGCTTTGCTGCAATGGGATTCCCAAACTGTGGTGGGGCCATAGACGGAACCCATATCCCTATCTTGGCACCGGAGCACCAAGCCACCGAGTACATAAACCGCAAGGGGTACTTTTCAATGCTGCTGCAAGCCCTGGTGGATCACAAGGGACGTTTCACCAACATCAACGTGGGATGGACGGGAAAGGTACATGATGCTCGCGTCTTCAGGCACTCTGCTCTGTTTCGAAAGCTGGAGGAAGGAACTTTCTTCCTGGACCAGAAAATAACCGTTGGGGATGTTGAAATGCCTATCGTGATCCTTGGGGACCCAGCCTACCCCTTAATGCCATGGCTCATGAAGCCGTACACAGGCAGCCTGGACAGGAGTCAGGACCTGTTCAACTACAGGCTGAGCAAGTGCCGAATGGTGGTGGAATGTGCATTTGGACGTTTAAAAGCGCGCTGGCGCAGCTTACTGACTCGCTCAGACCTTAGCGAAAAGAATATCCCCATTGTTATTGCTGCTTGCTGTGCGCTCCACAATATCTGTGAGAGTAAGGGGGAGACATTTATGGCGGGGTGGGAGGTTGAGGCAAATCGCCTGGCCGCTGATTACGCGCAGCCAGACACAAGGGCGGTTAGAGGAGCACAGCAGGGTGCGGTGCGCATCAGAGAAGCTTTGAAAACGAGTTTTGTGACTGGCCAGGCTACGGTGTGAAACTTCTGTTTGTTTCTCCTTGATGAACCCTCCGCCCCCCCCCCCCCAGTTCACTCTACTTCCCTGTAAGCCAACCACCCCACCCTTTCCTCCCCCCTTCGAGCACCGCTTGCAGAGGCAATAAAGTCATTGTTCCTTCACATTCATGCATTCTTTATTAATTCATCACACAACTAGGGGGATAATTGCAAAGGTAGCCCGGGATGGGTGGGGGAGGAGGGAAGGAAAAGGACACACTGCAGTTTAAAACTTTAACTCTTATTGAAGGCCAGCCTTCTGATGCTAGGGCAATCATCTGGGGTGGAGTGACTGGGTGGCCGGAGGCCCCCCCACCGTGTTCTTGGGCGTCTGGGTGAGGAGGCTATGGAACTTGGGGAGGAGGGCTGTTGGTTACACAGGGGCTGTAGCGGCGGTCTCTGCTCCTGCTGCCTTTCCTGCAGCACAATCATACGCTGGAGCATATCAGTTTGATGCTCCAGCAGCCGGAGCATCGACTCTTGCCTTCTGTCTGCAAGCTGACGCCACCTATCATCTTCAGCCCGCAACTTGCTCTGTTCATCCCGCGATTCAGCACGCCACCTCTCCTCTTGTTCATATTGTGCTTTTCTGTAATCAGTCATTGACTGCCTCCACACATTCTGCTGTGCTCTGTCAGCGTGGGAGGACATCTGTAGCTCTGTGAACATGTCATCACGCGTCCTACGTTTTCTCTTTCTAATCTTCACTAGCCTCTGTGAAGGAGAAACATTTGCAGCTGGTGGAGGAGAAGGGAGAGGTGGTTAAAAAAGACACATTTTAGAGAACAATGGGTACACTCTTTCACGTTAAATTTTGCTGTTCACATTACACAGCACATGTGCTTTCGTTACAAGGTCGCATTTTTCCTCTTATATTGAGGGCCTGCCGGTTTGGTGTGAGAGATCACTCACGCAGTGCCAGGCCACAGATTTCAGCTTGCAGGCAGCCATGGTAAGACACAGTCTTTTGGCTTTTTTAACCTTCTTAACATGTGGGAATGGTTTCAAACAGTAGTGCTCTCATTTCCCATACCAAGCACCCGTTGGGTTGGCCATTTAAAATGGGTTTGCAATGTAAAAGGAGGGGCTGCGGTTTCAGGGTTAACATGCAGCACAAACCCAACTAACTCCCCTCCCCCACACACCCAATTCTCTGGGATGATCACTTCACCCCTCCCCCCCACCGCGTGGCTAACAGCGGGGAATATTTCTGTTCAGCAGAGCAGGAACGGGCACCTCTGAATGTCCCCTTAATAAAATTGCCCCATTTCAACCAGGTGACCGTGAATGATATCACACTCCTGAGGATAACAAAGAGCGATAAGGAATGGATGTTGTCTGCATGCCAGCAAACACCGGGACCATACGCTGCCATGCTTTGTTATGCAATGATTCCAGACTACGTGCTACTGGCCTGGCGTGGTAAAGTGTCCTACCATGGCGGACGGGATAAGGCAGCCCTCCCCAGAAACCTTTTGCAAAGGCTTTGGGAGTACATCCAGGAGAGTTTTCTGGAGATGTCCCTGGAGGATTTCCGCTCCATCCCCATACACGTTAACAGACTTTTCCAGTAGCTGTACTGGCCGCGATTGCCAGGGCAAATTAATCATTAATCATTAAACACGCTTGCTTTTAAACCATGTGTAATATTTACAAAGGTACACTCACCAGAGGTCCCCTGTGTGCCCTCAGGGTCTGGGAGCACACCTTGGGTGAGTTCGGGGGTTACTGGTTCCAAGTCCAGGGTGATAAACATATCCTGGCTGTTGGGGAAACCGGTTTCTCCGCTTCCTTGCGGCTGTGAGCTATTTACATTTTCTCCATCCTCATCTTCCTCGTACCCCGAACCCGCTTCCCTGTGTGTTTCTCCAGTGAGGGAGTCATAGCACACGGTTGGGGTAGTGGTGGCTGCACCCCCTAGAATGGCATGCAGCTCCGCGTAGAAGCGGCATGTTTGCGGCTCTGCCCCGGACCTTCCGTTTGCTTCTCTGGCTTTGTGGTAGGCTTGCCTTAGCTCCTTAATTTTCACGCGGCACTGCTGTGCGTCCCTGTTATGGCCTCTGTCCTTCATGGCCTTGGAGACCTTTTCTAATATTTTGCCATTTCGTTTACTGCGTCGGAGTTCAGCCAGCAGTGATTCGTCTCCCCATATGGCGAGCAGATCCCGTACCTCCCGTTCTGTCCATGCTGGAGCTCTTTTGCGATCCTGGGACTCCATCATGGTTACCTGTGCTGATGAGCTCTGCGTGGTCACCTGTGCTCTCCACGCTGAGCAAACAGGAAATGAAATTCAAACGTTCGCGGGGCTTTTCCTGTCTACCTGGCCAGTGCATCTGAGTTGAGAGTGCTGTCCAGAGCGGTCACAATGAAGCACTGTGGGATAGCTCCCGGAGGCCAATAACGTCGAATTCCGTCCACACTACCCCAATTCCGACCCCCTAAGGCCGATTTTATCGCTAATCCCCTCGTCGGAGGTGGAGTAAAGAAACCGGTTTAAAGGGCCCTTTAAGTCGAAAGAAAGGGCTTCGTCGTGTGAACGTGTCCAGGCTTAATTCGATTTAACGCGGCTAAAGTCGACCTAAACTCGTAGTGTAGACCAGGCCTTAGTTTGGAGCTTTAGACAGGAATTACTGGCTGAAATTCTGTGGATGGTGTTATGCAGGAGGTCCGACTAGATGATCATAATGGTCCCTTTTGGCCTTAAAGTCTAGGGATCTTTTTGTTTTATTTTATTTTTATGGTTAAAATATCCTATCCCCCCACATTAATCTGTACCCCACACTGTCAGGTCTTTTAGGATGCCTAACACAACAAATGGAATGTAGAAAGAATAATAATAGTTTTCATTATTATTACCTAGCACCTTCCATTCTCCAAAGATCCCAAAGGATTTCACAGACATTAATGAGTTCATTCTCACACAACAGTGTCTTGATCCCTAAGGTAGGTAGATAGAACACTCCTGAGAGATTGGTAATTAATATTTCTCCTGTTTAACAGGTGGGGAAATGAAGTCAAAGGTATGTTAAAAGAACTGCCCAAGGTTGCACAGGAAACCTATGGCAAAGGTGGGAATAGAACCAATATCTTTTGGACCTGGGCTTTAGCCATAAGGACAATCCTAATGGCTCCAGGCTCCCAATCAATCACTGCATAGAAAAAGCACGTTTCTTCTCAAGAATGTGCTATGTCAGTGATGTAAACGTGACCCCCCCAAATTGGATTTTTCTCCATAAACATAGAGGCAATGGGAAGAGAGATGCAGGAAAACGCTGCAATTATATCATCAGCAGAAGTCCTTGAAAGGAGCTTGGGCCGACAGTACTGAGAACAGTGTTGTAGCTGAGTAGGTCCCAGGGTACTGGAGAGGCAAGGTGGGTGAGGTAGTATCTTTTATTTGTCTCTTTCACCAATAGAAGTTGGTCCTCTAAAAGATATTACCTCCCCCACCTTGTCTCTCTAGTATTGAGAAAAGTTGTTTGAATTGGATGCACTGACAACCTTGACCCTGCTAACCAAACATCTGGAGCCTAGGTGTACTAGGTGCTGGGCTAATCTTATTCAGCTTTTGAAGTCTAGGTGTAACATTAAAAAAAAAAATTCAAACATTTCTCTCAGTTCCAGCCCTTTGCATGCAAAATGTTGTAAAAGTGCAAAGCCTGTGACTGGCACAATGTTCTTTTTTTGCTGCCAGTGCATCCCCAGAATGTGGATGAAGTGCCCTAGTTTAATTTTCCTGTGGGAGTGTTCATTCCATGGCAACCAAATACAATTTGATCCCAAGTAATGTCCTAACCATTAAAGGACTCTCCGGCTTGCCTGCTGCTAATGGAATCCCCAGCCCCAGTGCTACTTGTTAGAAACCCTTAAGCTAATAAGGCATTCATCCAAACTCTGACCTTGGGCTGACAAACACAAGAAACTATCCAAAAATGATACAACGTCTGTTTAAATGTTGAACCTTGGAACATTTAAAAGAAAAAACAAGTGCTGAATTTTGAAAACTGTGCAAACAGTGGAGCAGCTGGAAGCGGCGGCCAGCACGTCCCTCGGCCCGCGCCGCTTCCAGCAGCTCCCATTGGCCTGGAGCAGCAAACCGCGGCCAGTGGGAACCGCGATCGGCTGGACCTGCGGACGCGGCAGGTAAACAAACTGGCCTGGCCCGCCAGGGGCTTTCCCTACACAAGCGGCGTCCCAAGTTTGGGAAACACTGCCATAGAGGATAAAGGTGATGGTGATAATTAGCACTTGGTCAGACTGTTCCATCCACAGATCACAAAAGGGGGTGGGTAAACATCAAAGTAAATCCATTTTACAGATGAGGCAAATGAGATGCAGAGGGGTGTGGTAAATTGCTCAAGCATCCCTGGATATGATGCTGTGAGGAACTTTTGAAGTTTCCACTGGGTTTATAGTATTTATTTCATGACACATGGCACGGAATATTTGTCTTAGGCACTTTTTGTTCACTTCATGATTTATCATGAGTTTTGACAAGTCCTTCAAATTTGGTTCCCCCCACCTTCACCCCACCGTATTACAAAAAAAGACTTGATTGATATTTTGAAAGTTGACAGGTCAGTAGAGCTTTCTGATCTAAAATACACTTTAGGTTTAGGGATATATTGCATCATGGGAACAAAAGCCAACATGGAGATAAAGAAATAATATGAAATTGTGTCCTGGAGTTATATTTCTGGACATCACCATACCAAGAGGTTTTGGATCTTATCAGAAGCTGTGAATGCATTTCAGAGTGGGAAATCCGGTCTTCAGAGCAGACCTGTGAACCTGACCAATGAATGCCAGGCAAAAATACAACTTGTTTTGGACCAATGGTACATTTAAATTTTATTTATAACAAATAATATATATATATTCTTGTTTACATCTTTTTAGCTGCTGTTTGCCTGTTGGCCTGGAAGCTTATCCAACACTCTGTGCTCTCTGCTTCTTCACTGCTCACAAGAAATCAGATTAAGCTTTCTTTCTTTCTTTCTTTCTTTCTTTCTTTCTTTCTTTCTTTCTTTCTTTCTTTCTTCATAAGAACGGCCATATTGGGTCAGACCAATGGTTCCATCTAGCCCAATATCCTGTCTTTTGACAGTGGCCTGTGCCAGATGTTTCAGAGGGAATGAACAGAACAATTTTGAGTGATCAATCCCCTATCGTCCAGTCCCAGCTTCTGGCAGTTGGAGGTTTAGGGGCACCCAGAGCATGGGATTGCATCCTTGAGCATCTTGGCTAATAGCCAGTGGTGGACCTATCCACCATGAACTTATTTAAGTCTTTTTTTGAACCCAGTTATACTTTCGACCTTCACAACATCCCATGGCAACAACTTCCACAGGTGAACTGTGCACTGAGCAAAGAAGTGCTTCCTTTTGTTTGTTTTAAACCTGTTGCCTATTCATTTAATCCGGTGACACCTAGTTTTTATGTTATGTGAAGGGGCAAATAATACTTCCTCATTTATTTTCTGCATACTACTTATGATTTTATAGACCTCTGTCATATCCCCCATTGGTCATCTCTTTTCTAAGATGTACAGTCTTTCTTTCTTGTAAGGTTTTTCAAACATATAATTTATTTGAGAACAACAAAGTAGGCGAGATAATATCTTTTATTGGACCAAATTCTGTTGGAGGACAGTACAAGCTTTTGAACTACACAGAATTCTTCTTCTAAGGAAGGAAATCAGAGTGCCTGAGATTTCCTTCCCCAGACCTGCTCTGTGTAGCTTGAACGATTTTACCTTCCATCTATAGAAATAGGTCCAATAAAAGATATTACCTCACCTACCTTATGTCTCTAATATCCTGGGACCAACATGGATGCAACAACAATGCAAAAATAATTTATTTGATTCATTGTTGTGCATCGGGAAGATGTCTGGGCTCTTGATTTCTTTTTTGCCGTGTGGTTTAGAAAATAAAATAGAATGTATATCCAGCGGTCAGTCTGTCTATCAAAGGCATCTCAAGCTCCAAATTAGGAAAGCATTTTTGCACATTCATAACTTTAAATTTCTGTGCTTCAGTCCCATTATATTAATTAAATTTACTTCCCATGGGTATCAATGTGTAAAGTAAAGCATGTTCTTAATGCTGTGAACAGGGACGTGTTCCTAAAATGGGGCTTTTATAATCAGATTCTGGTAAAGAAAGGCTTTTCCCTTTGACTTCAGTGAGAATTTTGCCTGGGAAAAACAGAGTAAGGATCTCAGGATTTATCTCAGAGTGGAGCTTAATAATGATGCTTTAGAGCAGTGTTTCGCAAACTTGGGACACTGCTTGTGTAGGGAAAGCCCCTGGTGGGCTGGGCCGGTTTGTTTACCTGCCCCGTCCGCGGGTCCGGCCGATCGCGGCTCCCACTGGCTGTGGTTCGCTGCTCCAGGCCAATGGGAGCTGCTGGAAGCGGCGTGGGCCGAGGAACGTACTGCCCGCCGCTTCCAGCTGCTCCCATTGGCCTGGAGCAGCGAACCATGGCCAGTGGGAGCCGCGATCGGCTGGACCCGCGGACGCGGCAGGTAAACAAACCGGCCCGGCCCGCCAGGGGCTTTCCCTACACAAGTGGCATCCCAAGTTTGGGAAACACTGCTTTAGAGAAACACAGCAGCTATTTTGTGCTTGGCAATTGTTCACAGCCTGGGACATGTTTTATTGAGTAGGGGAATGTAGGCCAATACACTGGGTTATTCCTTGCACTCTTTGAAGAGTATCATGGGATCTTTATAACATCCACCTGGACAGTCATGAGAGGTGTAGATCAGACCCCTGTTTAATACTCATCTGAAGGAAGGTCCGTCTGATGACAGCCCCACTAATATGATGCAGCATTGGGTAGAATCCCATCTCCTGCTGTGGGGCTTGAACTTCTTTTTGACCCACAGGTGAGACATTCAATAAGAGAAATTAAAGGGCTTTTAAATTATTTTTACTGCACACATACAGTATTCCCTTACTGATTGTCCCCTGATCTGAGTTTAAATGGAGGGCAGGAAGCCATGACTTACAAAACAATGATATAATAACTCAGATTCCCTTCCTTAGCTATGTATTTAAATGTCTAACTAGTGAAAATATGAATTAATAATGTCACCTGTGATAGAGAAGCCTACAATCTCTTTAAAGCTATGGGGACAGATCCTCATCTGGTGGAAATCAGAGAGCTTCAGTAAAGACAGCCCTTGATTTGTACCAGCGGAGGGTCTGGTCCATTTTGTCCTTTGTCGCTCTTTTGCTCTATAAATCTAAATTGAGGCTTTTCTTGTTTTACCTTGCCTGATTTCATTTGTTACCTTGGCACTGCAGACGGTATGACTGTACATCTTTCATAAAGTGCCTTGAGATGTCTCAGCATGATAAGGGGCTAATTAAATTGAAGTTGCTGTCAAAGGAGGAGAGGGAGTGAGAGTTCAGGGTTAGCTGACACACTGGTTTATTTGATGACTTTAGTGAAACTAAACGGGAGACCTTTAGGCACTTATGAAATCACTAAACTTTATGCTAAACCATGGCGAATGGCTCTCCAAGGGCTCAGTGATTTGGTTTGGATGCCTGCTCAAAAGCTGGAATGACCTTTAGGCAAAAATCTCTTGAATCTACAAAAGTGTGCTGAAAACTTGTCATTACAAGGTCCTTTGTGGGATGGTCAGTATTTCCTGCTTCTAGTTGGGTTCGAAATTTCACAAGTTTTTTTCTCTTTTTCTGTCTTACAGAGCATGCAATATGGCTAGGCTGACATGAGAACTCTTCACTATAAGGAAGCTTTTCTGATTGGCCATCAATGAGATCCTACTGAAATGCTAATGGCCAACGGATGTGCTAGTTCAACTACCTCTTTATTTTGTCCATATACTTAGTTTCCTAAGATTTTCCAAGCTGTGGATTTCTCAGTAGGCCTTTGTATCTGTGCCTTACATTACAACCTAAGGGTACCTAGGTGTGACGGTGCACCCCATAAGCCTTCATGGAAATATGCTTATGAATGTATATATTACATAACTGGAATATGTTTTATGCTACATATACCATGTAGCATATCTCTTTAAAGGTTATGATCTACTGAATCTATTCATCCTATTTGTATGCATGTGTCATTGTTGTATTTGAAGTTATGAATATTGGCTGTGTACTTGCTTGATTTCTAAGTAGCCTTAGTAAAGCATTTGGTCAGCTTCTTGAGAAAGGAATGTGCAAGTTAAGTGCCCAATCAAGAAACACTTAAAGGACAAGGAATCTTGGAAAGCTCCAATCCACATAAGAAGTCTACCTGAGGATGTTCAGGGTAGCATGTAAACAATGGCTGCTGCCTGTAAAAACTGAGTCATGCATGAACATGTGACTTGCCCATGTGACTCTAAAACTCCATCTTGGAACTGGACTTTGCATAGGAGAGAGGAGGGGGTCTCCACCCACAAGAGAAAGTCTACTTAAACCCCTGGGAGACCCCTCCATTTTGTCTTCAACTGGCTCAAGAGATAGCCTCTCCACCCCCAAGGATACCTGAAAGAAATTGGAACAAAGGACAGTAACTACAGGGGGTGTGAGTGATTGCTGGACCCAGACTAGAAGGAGACTAGTCTGTAAAAGAAAGCTTACTGGAACACCACTGAGGGTGAGATTTTGTCTGTATTCAGTTTTCTTACTGTATTAGACTCAGACTTGCGTGTTTTATTTTATTTTACTTGGTAATTCACTTTGTTCTGTCTGTTACTACTTGGAACCACTTAAATCCTACTTTCTGTATTTAATAAAATCACTTTTTACTTATTAATTAACCCAGAGTATGCATTAATACCTGGGGGAGATGGATGGGGGCAAACAGCTGTGCATATCTCTCTATCAGTGTTATAGAGGGTGAACAATTTATGAGTTTACCCTGTATAAGCTTTATACAGAGTAAAAGAGATTTATTTGGGGTTTGGACCCCTTTGGGAGTTGGACATCTGAGTGTTAAAGACAGGAACACTTCTTAAGTTGCTTTCAGTTAAGACTGCAGCTTTGGGGCACATGGTTCAGACCCTGGGTCTGTGTTGGAGCAGACTGGCATGTCTGGCTCAACAAGACAGGGTGCTGGAGTCCCAAGCTGGCAGGGAAAGCAGGGGCAGAAGTAGTCTTGGCACATCAGTTGGTAGTTCCCAAGGGGGTTTCTGTGATCCAACACGTCACACTAGGAATGCACTAATGTCTTGTTTGACTTATACTTCCATTCAACAATGTTATCTTTACTCTCAAAGCTTTTATGATGAGACGTAGGCCCTTGTATTTACCTAACAGCTCGCACAAATAAATCAATACCACTCTGATAGTTAAAATGATGCCACTGGGTCAAGATAATGATGACAAACTTCTGAAGGGTAAGAGATCTGGTTGAGATAAGCACCACAAATTCTGAATGCTTGTGCAAGCCTTACATGAAACTAACTGTGGGGTGCCTCAACATGAAAACAGGCAGGCTTTGGAAACTAACATTTGGTATCTACTTAGTAAGTTGCACCAGCTTCTGCTTCTTGTCTGGCTAATGAAGAAAAATGGTAATCAAACTTCTTCAGATCTTTGACCTGCATTTTGTTTGAGTTCTGGATGAATTCTCAAGTCAGTTTTTACTTTATATGAATCATTCATATAATATTGGTATGTTGAGTAAAAAGTAAGTATCTCAGGATTTAGCGCTATATTTCAATAGTATTTGGATAATTGAAATAGAACTATTTTTTGGTAACACTCAACATATAGCTAGCTCTACCGCATCATACGAATAACTTGTGAAAGAGGCAAAGATGATGGTTTGAAAACCATGGCTAAAAATGCTATTTGGGAAACTTCCTTATACATGATGGAATGATTTCTAAATACTGTCTAGTAGTACATGTGTTTAAGTGGGCGGTGTTTATATTGCTACCTGCATGAATAAGTACTAGAGTACGTCTTGGCTGGGGAGGGGAAAGGAGTATGTCCCTTTTCCTCTGTATTTGGACGCTCCTTCCCCATGCAAAGACCAAACAAATGGCCTTGTATATGAGGGGCTGGTGGCTTAGTGCAGAGAGGCTGGGAACTCTTGTTTTTCTCCCTCTGTTATGCCCATGGGATGCAGTAGCAGCTGTGGTCCCTGTGCACTTCCTACTACATTTGGCTTGCTAGCCCCTGGATCAGAATTCCACAGCGTGCAGGGATGGTACATCCTCCTCTCAGCTTCCTCTAGCCCAGGGGTCGGCAACGTTCGGCACACGGCTCACCAGGGTAAGCACCCTGGCGGGCCGGGCCAGTTTTATTTACCTGCTGATGTGGCAGGTTCAGCCGATCGCGGCCCCCACTGGCCGCGGTTTGCCGTCCCGGGCCAATGGGGGCAGTGGGAAGCCGCGGCCAGCACTGGCCCGGCCCGCCAGGGTGCTTACCCTGGCGAGCCGCGTGCCGAACGTTGTCGACCCCTGCTCTAGCCCCTTGTGCTGCAGGACTGTGGAGGTTTCACAATGTTTAGCACCTCCTACACCTGAGGAGGGCAGAAAGTTTGGCCCTGTGTAAGTGCATCTTCCTTTGACATTGGCTGGGAGATGCACCCTTTTTGTTGTAGCATAAAATCCAATAATTAATGAGTTAGGTACCGGTATGTGGGCAGTGAGAGATTTGGGAAGATTGATGTAAATTACAAGTTGATGGAGAGGGACATAGGAATGGAAGGGACCTCTTGGGTCACTGAGTCCAGTCCCCTGCTATCACAGGCAACCCTGTCATATAACCCTGTTCAGAAACTTATCAACGGCCATTGTAAAACTGGTGAGTTTGTTTGCCCCCATTACTCGTGCTGGGAGGCTTCTTCCAGAATCTCCCTCCCCTGATGGCTAGAAACCACCTTCTAATTTCCAGTCTCAATGCATATTCATGGCTTGTTTATACCTGTTTGTTGTTCTGCCACCTTTGTCCGTCTCCCTCCCCGATGTTTCCCCCCCGATGTATTCATGGAGAGCAATCAGATCCCCTCTCAGCCTTCATTTGGCCAAACTAAACAAGTCAACCTCTCCCAGGATCATCCTAGTGCCCCTTCTCTGCACCTGGTTTGGTGTGAATTCATCTTTCTTGAGCGAGATGGAGCTTCCGGCCATTTTAATGATATTTCTTTTGTGGAATTATCAAACCTCTATGTTAAAATCTAAGAGCTACAAAGAAAATGTGTATGAAGGGATTGGGGGGCTGGGGAGCTTTATGCATCCACTTTGAACCAGCCATTTTTGTCAGAGCTCAACTCTCACTTTGACTTTTACCTAACCTGGCTTTTACCCCTGCACATTTCCCTCTCCTGATGCTCTTGGTAACTGACATTGTTGTTTTTCTGCAAACACATTACAGCTAGAAAAGTATGCTCAGTGTACTGCTTCCCCATGGTGCAGCATTCGAGTCCTGAAATCACTAGATACAGGGGCCCAGAGCTGTTACGCGAGGAGAGGATCGATTCAGTCAATCAGAAGGAAAATCCACTGTCAGGCACTCAGACCTTTAACCCGCTCCTCAGAATTATTAGAACTCCCAAATCTCTCTGCAGGGCTTTTCTATTAGATGGATATTCCCATGTTTTGATTTTTTTGCTCCAAAAGTAATTTTTTTTATAATTACCTGCATTGAACTGCACTTACCATCTGGGAAGTGATAGGCACTTAAATGATTTATTAGCCTGGGTTCCTAAATGTGCTGAACAGCATGGGATTGATTTGGCGAGTGACAAATACAGGGTACATGACAATGGGTAGGTGGCCAATGTCTGATGGGGCATCATGCTATACTTGTGGGACTGCACTGCGGTATGCCGGCTTCATTCCATCCAAGCAGTAGATCAATAAAAGGCAGGTGTGCCTGGGATCAGAAATACAAAGGAATATCTTGAAGTGCAGTTCTGATCTCAAAGAGGGCTGTAAAAACTGTTGAGCCCCATGATTCTTGTCTCTGAATAACTCTGTGTTAAATTTAGTAAAAAGACAATTGACAACCTTGCAAGCCTTTGTACGATCTGAAAGTTATCTGGGTTCCTTCTTTTTCATGCACTGGTTGAAATTCTGCAGGCTGATTCAGGCCCTCAGTTGTCACTGCTATTATTATTTACTATTTGTTTTACAGTAACATCCATAATGTGTGCGATGCTTTCCACCCACATCCCGGGGCAACCCCCCTAGTATTCAGGAAGGTTGAACAGGTGTATCACAGGAGATAATCAGAAGACAATTGAGCTATATAGGTATAACTGCCAGCGTGATTAGTAGACAATGGGAGCTTGTAGGTTTAAGTGAAGGCATAATTTGCCCTGCAAATGCTTTATTAGTAGTGATGAAATATGGGAAACAAAGAACGCTTTACTTTCACTCAAGTATCGGGGGTAGACTCCTTGTTGTTTTTACTATCACTGTGCATCTCCACTGGAAAAATGGCACCTGTCATTCACGATTGGTGTCCACCAATGCACCTGCCAAGTGGAAACTGTATTGTAGACAGCATTCTGCTTTTTTATCATCTCACCACACCGCATCACAATAAAAATGCCTGAGCCCAGAGCTCTAGTCACATTACAAACTTCCACCTATACTGCCAGTTAGGAAAATCATCTCTTTACCTGTGAACAGAGCAGGGCATAATTTACAGCAGCCTTCCTCTGCTCTGAATTGTGCCAGAGATCAATCTGGCCCCGGGAACATAAAAATGGTGTCACCTTTGCCCCAGGTCTTCTCCTCTTCTTTGTGCTAAGCTGGAGACAAGGGTCTATCCTAAGAAGAGAACTCTGCAAAGTTATGATGAAAGGGGCTGATCCTGCTAGGTGCTAAGTGCCCTTATATACTATTTAAGTCAATGGGAATCCTGTGCAGGGTCATGTTAATCTTCTCTCCATTGGTCTAATGTGCCATAAAAGCATGCACCAGGCATTAAAATCAGGCCTTTAACCCTAACGGAAACTATGAAATAGCAAATATGCCAGGAACTAGCAAGCTGGCTTCCAACACTCGGCTATGTATTTTGATGGCAAATCAAAATGGACTACCCCAACGGGGCTCTCCAAGAAACGGGATGTGTATATTACAAACAATTGTTTTCAGTGACAGCTGAGCTAACCGAGTGGCTGAATAGCAAAAACCAACCCACAGCATTCCTGGTGCCCCTACAACCCCCTACTGCCTAGGGCAACATCCAGCTGAGTGATGGTAACCGATGAATCCTCTGCTTATTTCTATTCTAAACTGGGCCTTCTATGTTATGTATGTCAGAAGCTCTTGCCTTCATGTCTTCAGGATTCTACAGCAGCACATGCTGAGCCTCTTCTGGCTTGGTCCTGATACTTGTCAGGCCTTGGTGAAAGGGATGAAATAGAGGTGGTAAAAGATACTAGGTCTGAACCCAGGGCATGGGCTTCTAAAGGGCAGGCCTGGGTTACAACAAGCCTGTGAAGAATGCAATGCACATGCAGCTACAGGTCTTACACTGGCGATGGTGCAGGCTACACCATACAGAACTAGTGGGAGCTAATGACTGTTGCTCTAGTGCCACCTGGTGGTTCAAAAGTGCAGAAAGATGACCCTTTCCCCGGAGGAAATGGCCAGTGGTGTAGGTTTGCGGTAGGATGGACACACAGCAAAAGGGGTTAAAAAGATTGGGATAGAACAATGAGGGAAGATGGGACTGAGAAAGACAGGCGGAAGGAGTGATCTGGGAGTTGGGCGGGGAAGGGTATAACTGGCAGAGAGTTTGCCTAATGTAAAGTTTCCCTGCTCATGTGTCTTTTGGGGCCTGGTGTCGGCTGCAGGCTGGGTGAGAATATGCTGTCCTGCCATCGTGTCTTTGGCATCACCACAGAAAATTGTGAACCGCCTGTGAAATAATTGTCAACAAAAAAAGTGAGGGGAGAGGCACCGAATTGGTGTGGAAACATGGGGAACTCTGGGGCGACAATGAGCGATGGCCATGGCCCTCAGCATGAGGGACAATTGCGGGGGATGGACCCTATTCCTGTAATATCTCCATTTACAGCCAGATCCACAGGCCAGTGCTTGGCAAAAGGCTGGAAATTTGTGGTTGATGAGACGGATTTGACCAGCTGATCTGACATTTACCCATCATTTGTATTTGCCCAGAAAAAGGAAGCAGGGTTGCTATTCTTTGGGTACTTTTAACCAAAATGTGACTGGACTCTGAACAGAAGTACTAGCTTATAATATGTATTCTTATAACTACTGTTCCGGTCAGTGCCAGTGAAGATATGCAGTAAAGTACCCACTTTCCCGGTGGTACGTGTCCCCTTTGGAGTGGCCCAAAGATGTAAATATTGGTTATCAATTCAGTGTCCATTCCTTTCGTGGGCAGCCAGGTCCATGACTGGGGTCCCTAGTGGCTACGATAACACAAATACAAATAATAATAATCATTTATGTAGCTCAGTGTTTCAAGCTAGAGCTGGCCAAATAATGGAATTTTTGGTTTGCTGGCAATGCTAGGCTAGAGGTATAGGGCTGAAGGGGGTCTAGATCCCCCCCAATCTATCTACCAGCTCACCAGTTTTGGCTGAGCCACTCCAAGGGCATGCCCAGTTTGGCGGCAGGAGAAGCCTGACACCTGGCAACACCAGGGCCAGGAAGGGGGCATGGTGGAGGGCCCTGTCTGAGCACAGATGCATGCATCACATCGTGATGCCATGTTGGTCAGGGCCAGGAAGACGGTGGGGTAGGCAGTTGCAGGGGAGGGCCCCTCTGCATGGGGATGAGCACGTCATGTGATGATGTGGCAGGCTGGAGGAGCGGGAACAGGAACTCTGCCATCGTTGGGTAAGGGCAGGATGGGCTCCCTCTCCACATCCACGTTCTTCCGTCCCCTCCCCCCCAAGCCTCCCTTCTGCCTAGTGATCTCCACACATGGTCTCTCTCTCTCCCCCCCCCAGCAATATTTTGAACCACTGTCTATGTTGGCAACTCTGACAAATAAAATAAAATAAAGTGTTTCGGGTTGAACTGAAAATTCAGTTTTTTGAAATTTTCAGGAAATTGAAAAGTAACAAACACCTTCCTTTTGGCTGAACGAGATATTTTGTTCGACCCACAACTAAACAGTTTGTTTTGATTTCAAGAATTTTTTAAAAACGTTTTTCAATTTGTTTTTTTAAATAGAATTAAAGGACAATTTGAAATGAAAGGTCATTTTGATCCAGAAAAGTCAGCATGAATTCATGCAATGTTTTGGCATCCCTGAATCTGTATTTTTCACTGGAAAGAGTTTCAGTGAAAATATTTTGCCCAACTCTATTTCAGGCTTAATTCTGGACCCAAGCCCAACCCGCCGAATATTCCTGAACTGAGGGTAAATTCAGATGTGAGTCTAATTCTCTATCTGAATGTCAAGGTTTAGGCCCACCTATATTCTAATTTCAGCTTCCTGTATCTTGCAAATCTGGCCCTCCTCTATGAAATTTCTGTTCTTTCATCATAATACCTGATCAGATTTTTAAAGAGATCTTTCAGCTATGGTCTAAAAATTTAAATCTGGTCTTTTCCTTTCCCTGGACAATCTTCTCTGTATCATTCCATGCTTAACGCATGTGCTTCAGAAGCAAATGTCCCCCGTGCATCTGTTTGCCATGTTACTGGAGTAATTGTTCTTCAACTGATCCACAGTATTTATTTCCTGAATGACCTAATACATTCCTAAATTCTGTTTCTTGTCCACCTCCTGCAAGCAGCTCCCCACAGTCGGCTTGTTCCTCCTATCTTGTATTGAGCGTTGCAGGCATTCAGCTCTGATCTAAGGTGCAAAAGGCTTAACAAACTGATCTCTTGTGGGTGCTTGAGTACAGGAGGATGACTTGGCATTATTGGAGCCAGGGCTCGGTGTTGACTGAAGAGTAAACAGTTAGGGCGGATAGCTGTCAGTTCCAGCTGTTTACCATCCCCATAATCGGACGGCTTGGAAGTCCAGTAAAAAAAATAAGCGAGAAAGGGAAAGAGAGAAAGGAAAGATCAAAAAAAGTACACAGCATCAAATGGCAAGTGAGAATGGGAATGGCACAGTCCAGTTTAAACTGGCTTTGGGAAGCCAAGGATGGCTCCCTTATGCTTAATAATTAAAGGAATTATGCACTCTCCTACCCACTGCATTTAAGATGAGTGAGGTTTTAGCTCTGTACTGTTAGCAATGCCGGTGACATGATCATAATGCTGGAACACATTTCCCTGCACATTATCTCAGCGAAAGCGACTTGTGGCAGTGGGCCAGAATCACTTAGATCATTTTACCAGGGGCACAGCAGAGACCAGAGGACCCCATCAAGGAGCCGCACTTTCCAGTCCATAGCACCCCATGTTGTGACATTTCTCTCACAGTTGTCCCCCTGCATTACCGCTGACGACATAAAAAATGATCGTTGTCTTTAGATATAAAAATCAGTTTAACTAAAGCCAGGGTCAAACTGCTGTCAGTGTATTCAGATGTATGTTTCAACTTAGTTTTGTCACCCTGTGAGATGGAAAATTGCAGCTCTGGGTAAGGTCAAAGCAGGGTTATAAACTTTCTTTGTGAGCAATTGACTATGAAACAAAATCTGATTTGCTCAGATACAGGTAATGTTTCTTTTTCCCCCTTTAAACCACAACCCTACTTCTTTGTGCTGGTGTTAAATAATTCAACGTTCTAGTGCGGGAGGACTTGAGAAATTTCAGAAATAATGCATATGGAATGCTTGCCTTCATATTAATAATAGCTGTAGGGTTCTATAGCAGCATTATTTTTGTGTGTGTATACACTCTATGAATTGATTATGTAACCCAAATGCCTCCTAGGGATGTCTTCTGTCTCTATGGGGATCTGGTATAATTTGTTCTCTGAATTACCCTGCCACTTGTATGCTCTTATACTAAAAACCCCTTATATGGATAAACAGACAGAACAGAAACTGGCAATAAAAAGAGGCTGTGTTTAGATCCAACAGCTACCCTTTTCCCCTTGCTAAAATATTTGCTCCTAATACTGTTGCTTTTAATTTTTAAATTATCACGTAAATATTAAATAATCTCAGAGTCCCTCTTCCCTCCCACAGAGAGGTAGGTAAGTGAAATAATTCCTATTGTACAGGTGGGGAAACTGAGGCACGAGGAGCTTAAGTATCGTAGCCAAGACCATAGAACAGGAAGGAGGCCTGATTGCAATTCTTCAGTTCAACGTTCTCGGTCCTATGCTCAAACCACCAAACTACAGGCTAGATTCAGCTCAGTGCTAGAGTAGGCATCACCTCAGGTACAAGGCCCCAAAGTGGACTATCAGCCAGCAAAGCAGCTGCAACCTCCCCTTGGCAGAGGATCCTAAAGAGGCCAGTACAGCCTCCAGAGTGTTCAATGCTAGACAGGGAGCAGTATGCCTAGAGCACCAAGATTGGAACCCCAAGAAAGGGCAAGGTGCTGCCAGCTCCCTCATGGGGTGAATACCCTCTAAATGCAGGTGGTGGTGGTGGTGGGAAGCCCGGTGGGCAGGTTGGTGCAGGGAAGTGTGGCTTATCCCTCCTGGCATCAGGAAGAGTGAATCTGTCCCTCTGATGATACCTCTTTCTCCCCTCTCTCAATATAGCAAATGGGTTAACTATGATCGCCCCACACATCCCCTTTTTAGGTGAGGCCTTTAAAAGAAAATTGAAAGATGGCAGGGATGGGGAGAGGTTTGCCAGGAGGGACAAGCGAGCAAGTTTCAATTAAAAAAAAAAAAAAAAGGAACCGACCTAAAATATTGTACAGAACTTGTACTGCGCCATTTTTAAAGCTCAGAGACGTCTGAGCTTTTCATTATTTTCAACGGATCAGAATTAAAGATGCTAACCCAGCTCCCATCCCGTGCCCTATTTGTCTCATTTTTCCTTTCAAAGGGATGCCCCTGTTTCTGCTCAGGTACTGGACATTTAATTCCCCAAAGTGCCCCAGAATCCTTTGCTCTCATCCTTTGCTCTGGCACTACTACAAGATGCTGAAGCACTTGATATCAAAGACTCATCACGACTAGACTGAAATAGCAAACATTGGAAGGAAGACCTTCCCTTCCTTGCTGTTATTTCCCTGTGCATACATTACAGCAGTGGTTCTCAAACTAGGGCCGCCGCTTGTTCAGGGAAAGCCCCTGTCGGGCCGGGCCTGTTTGTTTACCTGCCGTGTCTGCAGGTTCGGCCGATCGCAGCTCCCAGTGGCCGCGGTTCGCCGCTCCAGGCGAATGGGGGCTGCGGGAAGTGGCAGCCAGTACATCCCTTGGCCCACGCTGCTTCCTGCAGCTCCCATTGGCCTGGAGTATAAGAAGGTTTAGAACAAAAGTCTGGGACAGAGAGATCCTGCAGGGAAACTTTAGGAGCAGCCACACTCAGGGAGAAAGTTTAAGATGAAGTTTGTTGTGGTATTATTTATCCTTTACATTTACCAAGAAAGCCATACCCCAGGAAGGGATTTTAAATAGTGAAAGGCGTATTGTTGTCTACTCCAGCTCCTGTCTGCTCCCCCAGTGGTGTATAGAGGCTGTAAACAACTTGCAAGGGGCTGGGGAAGAAGCATAAGGGAGGTATGTGAGAGGGGGCAGGTGTAGTCATATGCAGCACTGGGGAGAATGCCATAAATTAGAGCAGCCCTGTGGGCTCCCTGAGTTATACAGGAGGGCATTTCAGCCTCTGGAGCAGCCCAGAATCATGAGGTGTAGAATGTGAGCCAGCGCTTTTCTTGCAAAGTATTAAACTAGTGACTAGGGCTGGATGAATATGACACTTCAAAAATGTTTCTGCAAACATTACTTTGAAATGTAAAACAAATTTGCTTCAGCTGTGTACATGCCCCTTTCGGTTAAGTTGCTGTGAATGTTCTAATGAATAAGTTTATTGGCTGGAGAGTTTGGGGAAACAACAAATATTGGAGAATGTTCACAGGAAGTGAATTCTGAAGTCATCGTCATAAGTATTTGTGCTAGGAACGTGATTCTAAGAGCTACATTCATCCAGTCAAAGAGGTGACCCGTGAGCCAAATCAAAACCATCCACTACAGCTCAGATTCTGAATGTCAGATACTCACAACTAACGGCTCACATGCAAGAATCATTTGTAGAAATTATTCAGCAAAATTTTAAAATAACTAATTAAGAAAATCATGAGCTGTTCATAGACAATTCACACAGGAAAAAAAAGAGGTGAAATTCATCAATTAAATTATTCTCTAGGATTTACTCACCCAGTGCTACGAATTAAGTATAACAAGGGAGCTGCTGGACGTGTTGAGCTTGTTTGCACCTCTGAAATCTTCTTGCACCAGTATGTTTTGCATCATAGACATTCATACTAGAAACAGACCCGATCTCAGCAACCTTGAACTTGAGGTGGCTTCGGAATCTGAACCAACATCTGGATCGGTGTTTTGCCGCTGGCGCCTATTTCTGTAATGAACTGACTTTAGAACTGGACCCTTCCAAATGTTGAGAATCTTTGAAATCTGGATCCCGATCTGAAGTTCGTGGCCCCCTCTAATCAATAGACATTTCTGGGTTTGGAGGCCCTCTACTTTCTCTAAGATATCTGTGTAAAGGGCTTTATTGTGAGGTTTCTATAGTTTTGCTGTCTTCCCTGGCTATATTCTAGGCCCCTCTTCCACTAACCAAAAGACAGGCTACAGCACAAGATATGAAGACCTACTTGAATTCAACACGTCCTCATATCCTGCTAAGTGTTCTATCATTGTGCCAACTTTGCTATATTAATCTGGAGGCAGGGAAAAACTGCAAGCCACTCAGTCCTTGTGGCAAGGAAGGGTTTATTTTATTTAAAGCAAATTGAGCCATTTTATGGCAGAACTGGGTTGCAGTTCCAGCTGAGCCCTTTCAAGCTTGCACATTCCTCTTCACAGCACACCTCTGGGATCACGCAGCCCAAAGTATAAGTTAATGAAGACAAAGCAGGGAGGTGTTCTAGACCCTGCTGCCCTGCTAGCATATGTGATTTTTGAGCAATGCGATATATACTGCTTTATCTAATCACAGTAGAACGAGTTTCTTGTTCTTATTTTAAATTTTTCTTAGCGTAAACTGTGGCCAGTAACCACCTTTCAATTTCTCCAGCGCTTCTGTCTCACAACAAAGTCACACATGGGTACTTTGATATTGTATAAACCAATGTGACAAAATATTCCAGACCAACATCCATGACAAATATAGGAAGTATCCTAATATATTCAGAATTTTGCACATTCAAGAAAAAAAATCAGAAATATTTCAGATACAAGAGTAGGTTGATAATGAGAAAGTATCTCAAGCTGCAAAAGTCAGATTCAGATTTCAAATTCCTCACAGTTTGAGGCTGCTTTGATCTGGGGTTCTGGTTCAAGCTAAGGGGCTACTTTCCAAATCTGGATCTGATTCTGGGTTTTGATTCTAAATAGCTCTGAACTCCTTTTCTCCAATCAATGTATTAGAAGATGTAGAATCTTGAGTATTGGACCAGCCCGTTCCTATTAATAATATGAACATTTTATAAATGTCTTCACTGATGTGGACCAGGGATCGGCAACCTCTGGCACGCGGCTCACCAGGGTAAGCACCTTGGCGGGCCGGGCCAGTTTATTTACCTGCTGACGCGGGTTCATTTCATTTTTAAAAGTAAAAAAGTGTACAAAAATAATAATGTCTGGGATTGAAGGGAATATTTTATTTGACCCAAAATTAAACATTTCCAGTTTTTTAAAAATAAAATTGAACTAAACTTTGTAATGAAAAGTTGTTTTGAATTGAAAAATTTAACCTTTTTGCTTAGAAATGTCAAAACAAAACATTTTGAGAGTTTTCTTTGGTGGTTTTGATGTGAATTCACAGACTGTTTCAGTCAACCTAAATCTGCATTTTTTTACTGAAAAAATGTTTTCTCTGGAAAATTGCGGTTCTCGTTCTCGGTCCCATTTTATCTCCACTAGGAAGTTCAGAAAAGGGGTGTGGATAAATGCATCCTGTTTTTGTCCACCTCTGCTGTGAGTCCTCCTTACCAGTCACTCATTCTCTTTCAATTGTTCCACTATGTTGACTTCTACTGTCCCAAGTTGGTCAGAACATTTAAAAAAAGAGGGAAAATAATATTTTAAAATATCTCCAAAAATGTTCTCTGTTTTCTATGGGGCTGCCCATGGCAAAAATCACAGGAGACAATGGGCCCAAATTAGGGACTTCAGTAGTGATATACACCTGCTTAGGCGACTGATGAATATGGCCCAAAATGTGTGTTGTTTTTTTAACTATACCAGCCTCTTCTGTCTCATGTAAATCATAAATAAGTGAAGTGCCTTGCAATCTGTAGAATGTATTTTTCACAAAACCACCATCTGGGCTAGCTTCTTGTGACCGGAGTTCTGTAACTCTCTTAGTTGGCTGAACTTCAAGCTGTTGCAGGGGCCATTACTATCTGTTTAGTTAGTTGGTGTCTGAATTTTGCTTGTGGGCTTTCCTTGAACCTTCACATTTACTTCCATAGAAGCTTTCCACAATGACACCTCAGACTCTTTCCCGGCCTCGTTGCACCTCATGTAGGACCCAGCATGTATGAGTAGTTTGTTATTCCTCCCAGTGCGCATTACCTTTCACTTTTCAGCACTGAATTTCAACTGCTATCAACCTTGCTTTCCCTTTGTAATGTCCAGCTGACTCTTTCCAAAACGTTGGATGATAGTAAGCCAAATTCATTCCTGGTGTAACTCCACTAGAGAGAGATTCATCCCCAGTGTATCTGCTCACTGTGTATGAAATGCCAATCCAATGCCCACTGAACTAGATGGAAACACTCTTAATGATTTCCATGGGTATTGGATCAAGCTCTAAAATCATTGTGTCATAGAAAAATGCATTGTATCCTGAGTAGCCATTTCCTTAACTCTTCTTATGTTGGACCCCCCCCCCCCCCCATTCCACACTAATGTCTATTAAAGGAGCATCGTGTCTTTAGCCAGTGAACAGGAGTTCCTTTCAAGGCATTTGCAATTCAGAGACCAGGAAGTAGGTGGGTTTTGCACAGCAGAGGTTAGTCTTCCTTCTCCAACCAATGGCATCCTGTTGATTTTGGCTGGAGAACAAGAGATCCAAAGCTTCCCCTAGACCTAGGGAGCCATGTGTATTAGTGTGATGTGCTGCTCCACTTGGCTGGCTCTGTGCATTGGTAACTCGATAAGTGATAAACATGGCCCACAAGATTGCCAACACTGTAGCTCATCATGCCATACCCGCTCATGTCTTCATTTTGCCTGGGAAAGCCATTATGTCAGCTACTGGTGGATTTCTTAGCTTTCCTTGCTGAAAATAAGCACCTGTCTCTTCAACTCTTCAGTGGGGAAATGACACTTTATCATTTTAATTTTGTTTTAAATGTAATTTATCATCAGAACTTATGCAAAATCCCCTTAGCTCACACACAGGAATACATAACATGGCCTATAATTGCTTTGGGGAAAACAAAAGACTAACAGTTGATTAAAGTATAATGTCACTCAGAATTTATGATGTTTCGTAACTCTGTTTACAATAAGGGTGAGCGAGAGGGACGAGAAAGGAACCAAAATTGAAGGCTCTAGAAATGCTAAAGAAAGAAGCAGCATCTTTCTAAGTTAAAAGAGGGAACAGTTCCAAATATGTAACTCATGACTAATGAGGTGTTCAGGTCCTATGAACAGTTTCCTCCTTATGAATGATATTATTTGCAATGAAGTTGCAGCTAATGGCTATAGTAAAATCTCCGGCAATAAGAGCAGCATACAGTCCATCCTCCAGTATCAATGGGATTGTTATATTTTATTGATATGGAAAATTAATTAGAAATTTCAGAGAACATTTAAAAGGGATTTATTTTCAGGCAAGCAAACCTCTGATAGCTAACCCTTGGCTTGCGTAAAATGAAGAATTAGTAAAAGAACCTAAATGAAGAGCAGTTAGCTGTCACGTTTGTTGCAGCTGGAATGTTAAGACTTTTTCTGGGATTAACTTCATCCTTTGCTTTGGAGAGAAGAGAAAAGCATTCCAACAGATATCTTTTCTGGGCTTCTCATTCCCCAGCTGTAAGCTGGGGCTGATCATCATCATCAGAATAATTAATACCTAGCTCTCATATAACGTTTTTCATCAGTAGATCTCAAAGTGCCTTACAACAGAGATCAGTATCATAATCCTCATTTTACAGATGGGGGAAACTGAGGCAGAGAAGGTGAAGTGATTTCCTGACGGTCACCAAGCAGGCTAGTTGCAGAGCTGGGAATAGAACTAAAGCTGTGCAGAGAAAGGTAATTCTGTTTAGTGGAAGATTCTGATATTCTGACATTTGATTTTGTTCTGATTTGGAACAAACCCCCAAAATTTCAAAATTCTTCAGGAAAAAGTATGGAGTCATGGCTCAGAGCTGTCTGCCTGGTTTCTGGGCCTGAAGCTGTGGACCCTGGAAGCCTGAGAGCTGGCAATGTCACTGTGCCTGTCTCCATGAAACATTTCAATTTCAACCCATTGGCATTCTCCAATGGAAAAACCGTCTGTCAGGGAATTTCCAACCAACCGTAAGTACCAGTCCAATGATTTATCCACTAGGCCACATTGCTTTGCGGAGTGTGGTGAGGCCAACATCCTTTATGTTTGTAAAGTGCTTTGAGTTGCTCAACTGGATTCTCCACTTTGTATGTTTGTTATGAAGTTTGCATTGTTATTAGATTTGCTTGGGGGGAGAGGAACCAAGGAGCATGCGCCTATTTGACTTTGGGCTAGAATCAAGCCTAGGCAATTTTTAACTTAGCAGATCAATTTTTTTTATGAATCAGAAAGCTTTGAAGACCAACTTTACATCATCTTGCTGCCCATCTAAGTTACCTGGTGAGGACATGGCTGAGTGAGCAGTCTCTCAAATCCTCAGTCAGCCAATGGGTTTTTGATGGTTGGTGGTAGAATGAGAAAAATATTGGTAGACGGACTACCCTGGTGTCAGGAAGAGTGTGGTACATACAGCAGCAGAGCGATGCGATAAGCTTTGTAAATGGCATGGCCGTGTGGGAGGAATTGGCATGGAAGAGGTGCAGTTGTGAGGTACAGGGGAGCTGTGAATGGGTCCTGGAACAGAGAGGGAAGGGAGATTTGAAAACAAGGTTGGGAGTGGGTGTGGATGGAGATTAGGAGAAGCCCTGAGAGTAGAGAGGGAGAGATGGTCTGATTAAGCAGTCAGCTCATTGCAAAGAGTTAAATGTGCTGCCCAGATGCTCTGGAGACCTGTGTTTTAGAAACACACTGACGATCACAATTCATCATACAATGTTTTTAAATCTACAAATGTCCTGTTGATATTCCCATCCCCTCCCTGCTCCTTTCCTATTCCACGGGAACTTCCTCTCCCTTTATTTTCCTCTGCACTCCCCTTTTTACTTTTCCTCTTCCTTCCTACTCTTGCTGTCCTTTTGCCTCCTCTCCCCTCCCCCTTGCATGACCTCCCTGATACCGCCCCCCTTCCATAAATTTGTTCCCGCCCTTTATTTTTTTAAATCATTATGACTATATTTTAATTCTCATGGAACTGGGGGACCTAGTAGCACTGAGTTGAGGCAGGCATTGTTCAGCCAGGTCCTTCACAAGCTCATCCTACACAACTGTGCCAATGCACCTCACTCATGACTTGCACCCCTGCTACTCCAGTTCTGTGCCTCTTGTGACAACAGACTACCGTTCATGCAAACACAAGGTGGTTTAGCTGTGGTAGCTAAACAGCATAGAATAGTATGTGAAGGTCTTATGGTGCACCTACAAACATTGGATAATCAGGGTGCGAGCTCTGCAGGCTGGCCCCCAAGCACAGACTCCAATCATGCAGTTCTGACACCTTCACTTTTCAGTACATGTGAAGTCTGTAGGTACTTACAGACTTCAGCCCAGCTGTATAAAGCTATTTAGGCATTGCTGCGCTCAGTGTTACAATGCCTAACTGATTTAGGAACCTATACCTCCTTTTCAAAAGGGATTTAGGCAGTTAGAAGCCTGAATGCCATTGGCTGTCAACTAGAGAGACAAGATGGATGAGGTAAAATCTTGTATTGGGCCAATTTCTGTTGGTGAGAGAGATAAGCTTTCAAGCTTACATAGAGCTTTTCTTTTTCCCCCCAGACCTGAAGAAGAGCTCTGTGTAAGTTCTAAACCTTGTCTCGCTCACCGAAGAATTTGGTCCATTGATAGATATTACCTCGCCCACCTTGTTTCTCTAATATCCTGGGATCAACATGGCTACAACAACACTGCACTGGCTGTCAATGTAATTTTGGCTCCTAAATGCCTCAGTCTCTTTTGAAAATGAGATTTATCTTCCTAACTCATTAAGTGTTGCAATGCTGAGTGCAGCAGCGCCAAATATCTTTAAAAATCTGGGTCTTCACCACCAATTGCTGGTCAGCTCAGTAAGACCCAGTGGAACCTCACTTATATGAACCTTATTAAAATGACCTTGGGTGCATGACCCCATTTGGGTTGACAGGGGTTTCTCATCAGTTAGGTTTGGTTAATTTTAGTGCATTTCAGGTGAACGATTAAAAAAAATGTATAGCCGGGCATGTGTGATATACAGAGATGAGATCCTTACTCCTTTTCACATGTCTGTCACCTGAAACTCAAGGCTGTGGAGGTGCAGAGCTGGCCAGCAGAACCACTTGTATTATAGAATCTGTCTCCTTCCCTATGGGTGTCCTTTCTGGATGGCCATTGACATCACTAAAGAGCGATCATCACCAGAGGTGATGCCAGGAATACACACTGTTTTGGACTTTGAACTCTCCCTCCCACTCTCCTAATCTGCACTGCTGCTCGGAGTCCCAAGGACAAGCAGGCTGCGGGAAGAAAGTATTTCTGGCCTCAGATACGATTGTCAGAGTTGTCTGATGATTGATGTTCACCTTCAGTGTGCACTCCCATACAGCAGAGAGTAGCGATGCATTTACCACAACAGATTTTTTTTTGGGGGGGGAAGGGAAGGTTGGTTTGATTGGAACAACTTGTGCTGATCCAAAACTAAATTGAACTTTCTGGGTTTTTCTGGGTCTACAGAAATGGGCTGGAAACTCAAAGAAACAGGCTTTAGAGAATGGCACTGACTGGGTTAAAATGATCAACCACAACGTCTATGTATCTCCTTAGAAACACCTAGAGTCTTTAGAACCACAGAGTCAATTCTCAACCAGGGGTTCGTTCAGCTCGTCTTCCTTTGCACTTCCAAGGTAGCTTTCATCGGAGATTCTCAAACGGCTCTACAAATATTCATTCATTAACTCTTCCAACAACCTGTGAGGCAGGCTAATAACTGTTGTTATTCTCACTTTACAGATGGGGAAATTGAGGCAGGGTGAGGGCTATTTGTTCAAAAGTGTCATCTACATTTTGGGTGCCTCGCTTTCGCGGCCTGTGGTCTGATGTTCAGCAATCACAATGCACATCACTGACAGAGCTGGAGCTAAAACCCAAGGGCCGGATCCTCAACTGATCTAAACAAACAGGGCTCACATGAAATCAATGGAGCGGTGCCAATTTACTCCAGCTGAGGATCTGGCCTGTGGTTTCCTGCCTTACCTGCCTCTCCTGTAACCACTAGAGCACTCTCTTGTCCTGGGTAGCGTGAAAGAGCTTCTTGTTAGAATTCATCTGCATAAACAGAAGTGGAAATATTTTCTGCCAATGAGAACTCCTGCAAACTCCAAACCTGAAAGAAGTCTGTCTATGCAGCTAGGCTCCTTCACCAGCTTCAGAGCTTTGATAATGATCTTCGGGCTGGAGGATTTTTCTTGTCAAGTAAAAAAGCAACAAGAGAGGATTTTGAAGCGCTCAATATGAAGGATAAGGACACTTGAGTCTGTTCTCCAGAACAACAGAGGGATTGTATCATTCTTTTTAACACTAGAGGTCACTCTGTGACCAGGGATGGGAGATTGTCATTTACGGGAGTTGGGAAGGTCAGCTGCTGCTAATCCGTATAAATTGCTGAACTACATGCAAAATTTGTACCTAATTATTAACCTCTTTGATGCAGTAGCGCTCTTATCAAAACTTCACAGTGCCAATTTCGTCCCAAAAAATTAGATGATGTGATTCATAAGGTATGCGACTCAAACCAAATGTTTCAGATGCAAACCCTGTAACTCTTAGCAAATCGACAGAGCTTAGTTCTAAACACTATCCCTCTTCGCAGCCCCATCTGCATCTCTCTTTGTCTCTCCTGAAAGCACCTGTCAGTTATGTTATCAGAATGGTCAGGAATTAATTGAGTTGATGCTGTTTGACGAGCCCAGGGGTAAAGAAGGATTTAACACAACCACTAGACATCTGCGTGCTAAACTCACTGACTATGGAACCTGCATGGAAAGGAGTTGGTTTCATTCTATAATCATCTCTTTTCTCTCAAACAGATCAAGCTAGAGAAGGCTGTTGCTGCTGCTTTCGGCTTAGTCCATTTTGATGTTGTTGGCTTCAGAATTGGTCAGCCATCCAGCCCAACATTCACATGCAACTTTTCCCTTCGTATGTTATCAAACTACTCAGATCTAGCACTTCACAAAGGATTTGTAGAGTTCTTATTTTTAAAATTCCCTGTAAATTCCATTTGGATTTACGAGCCTTTTATTGATCTCTGTGGAAGCTTTTCATTTTCTTATCGGGGGGGTTGGAATATGCCCATCACTCAGCTATAGATTTATTCTCTATGGAATCATGTCATCAGTGACTCAGTTTTGCTGGGGGGGGGGGTTCTAATATTCGGTGTGATGGGTTTTGCAGCACTGATAGCTCTTCACCTTTCTCCTCCTGTTAAGGCCGGCACCTGCATTGAGGCTGGATGCCAGAGTAGTGCAAGCATTGCATGAAGCTAGACAGAAATAATTGGAATAACTGGGAATCGTTAGTTTTCATTCAGTTGCAGGGTCACAGGACAGCAGATTTGAACTTCCTATTGAAGTCGGCTAATCTACTGGAAATAGCCTGGTTTTCCCCTCCAGAAGCCTGGGCTCAAATGTATCATAAATTACAAGTGACATGAGTTCAGTGGTCTCAATTAAATCCCAAGCGTGCATCAAAAATACTAGCACAGGCTTTGGAGCAGCTATGGGGCAGGGCTAGCTCTTGCATGGCCTGAGTGCACAGGGGAGCAGGGTTGAAATACATCGGCAAGAGTGGGCTTGGGGAGTTTGCACATGCCCCAGCCAGGTATCAATCTTTTATTGAACGTGCAGCATGTATTCTGCTTACATTGAAAGCATTCAAGCCTGTGCAAAAGCATTATTCTGTGTAGGGAGATAACAAAAAAATCCTCTATGGTCAGTTATCTCCAGCACCTCACCAGCCTAAGATTCATTGATTTCCAACTTAGTCTCTAAAGGTGCACAATGAGGCTGATCAATTTAACAGCACTGATGTGAATAAAGCACGCCCCATAATCTGCATTATCAACGGCCCGCTTCCTGATATCCTGAGCTGACCTGGTCACGACTGCCTCCGACTCAGATAAATAAGCTGGCTGTTGCTAACATGGGATGAAAGCCTTTCAAATAGGAACCAATCAGATTCAATGCAGACCTTCCAGGGAGGGGCTAATCTTTCCAAAGCCACCCCTGAGCTAATGCTTTCCTAAATGCACTATATGTTCCTAGCATTCCCCTTCATTTGGATTTAAATTAAAAGCTCTAATTAATCTCCTGATTTTTCCAGCAGCATATTTTTTTTAAAGGCCCAACAACAAGCCATTTAGGGAAGGAACTGTTTGGAAAGCAGGTTTTTATTTAATAAACAGCGATCAATTGAATTGATTAACCATGAACACATTACTGCAGGGTTTGTTGCTGCTGCTGCTGATAATTGCAGTTCATGTGCATGAGAATATTAAATGGCTGTTTGCAGGATCATTTTCCTGCTCTTTTCATTTAACGGAATGGAGGACAAAACAACTGTTGCTAGTGATGTTTGGGTAGGGCTCCGCTGATGCACCATGTTCCCTCAGGAGGCTTCCACAATAACTCTATCAATTGTGGCTGTTTACTCCGCAGACATTTCTGCAAACCTTGCAGCTGTTTTTTTTTTTCCCCCACTAATTCACTTGGTAATTAGATCTTATCGTGCTGGCTCCATGCTTTACATAAACTGTAAGCATTTGGAGCTGCCACAAACGGCATTTTAGGGCCAGCTGCGTTGGTGTGCACAGCTTTACAAAGACAGAGGTGCTCTCCAAAAGAAGCAAGAAGGTTCAGATAGATTAGCTCCCACTGAAGGAGTTTTGTGGGGCTGAATTAAGAATGTTTCCATATAGGGCAGTGTTTCTCAAACTGGGGTCGCCGCTTGTGTAGGGAAAGCCCCTGGTGGGCCAGGCCGGTTTGTTTACCTGCCCTGTCCACAGGTCCGGCCGATCACGGCTCCCACTGGCCTCGGTTCGCTGCTGCAGGCCAATGGGAGCTGCTGGAAGTGGCGGCCAGTACGTCCCTCGGCCCGCGCCGCTTCCAGCAGCTCCCATTGGCCTGGAGCTGCGAACCGCAGCTAGTGGGAGCTGCAATAGGCCAGACCTGCGGACGGGGCAGGGAAACAAACCGGCCTGGCCCGCCAGGGGCTTTCCCTACACAATCGGCGACCCCAGTTTGAGAAACACTGATATCGGAGAAGAGCTCCTTCGCTCAAAGTTGCCGCTGAAACCAAAGTAGCATTAATGGGCGTTAAATCTAAACACCCACTGGGAGCATCCTCCACCCTTTGACTTCAAATGGGAGTTGAGGACATTAAGAAAAATATGTCACCTTGCTTGATATATCGTAGATTTTAAGGTCAGAAAGGACACTTGTGATTATCTAGCCTGACCTCTTGAGTTCTGATCTTTAAGGTCTGGCGGGTGCTGCTTCACCCTTACTCCTCGAGTAGTCCCACTGATTTCATTGTAAGTGCTCCCTAAACAACTGCACACTTGGGTCCTATGAATCCCGTTTCCATGTCTGTTTAAACACCATGGAGACTATTATCCCTTCCATAGACAGGGGAGCGATGCAGGTAATTTTCAGGCATGCTAACAGCATTCCAGTGAGGGAGTGTGATTCCGTGACTAAAGGGGGAGCCAGGTCTCCTACGTTCTGTTCTCTGCACTGACACTCACGTGCTGTGTGACCTTGGGCTTAATGTCTCTGACTCAGTTACCCCTGTGCAATATTGGGTGTAACAAGAGGTATTGCAATGCTGCTTGTTTAGTGTTTCCAGATCAGTGTGAGATCCCTGGAGGAAATTGATTATGTAGGGACAAAATATCCTTAATAATGACTGCAGGCATCAGTGAGAGAATAGATTTGCCTTGTGCTCTGAGACAAGTTCCTAATGAACATTCGGTGAGCTGGCAACACTTTTACACTGCAATGTTTGTGGAAACATGTCAGGGACGAAGACAATCACTGTGATACCGAGGAATAAGTGCCAGTTGCCAGCCACACTCCACAGGGGCCGGGAACCATCATGGTTTAATAATGCGAAGCATTTTTATTTTCTGATCAGATGGTTTGAAAACTTGTTTCTCCCTTGTTGGCAGGAGAGTGAAAGTGACAGAATGGGCTGACATAATGGGGCAAATATGACTCTCATGGCCCTATCCTGCTTTCCTTTCACACTCAAGTTTACCACTGAAATCAAAGCAGAATTTAATGGGCTTGATCCCATGAGGTGCTGAGCACCTGTTGGGAGCATCCTCCATCCCTTTGATTTCAATGGAAATTGAGGGAGCTAAGCAGTTTAAGGATTTCCCCTATGACTCTGTCACATTCTGGCTAGTGGTAGCCTTAGGGTACGTCCAGACTACCCGCCGTATCGGCGGGTAGCGATCGATTTATTGGGGATCGATATATCGTGTCTCGTTAAGAAGCGATATATCGATCCCCAAACACGCTCCCCGTCGCCTCCGGAACTCCACCGGAGCGAGCGGCGGTAGCAAAGTCGACGGGGGAGCCGCGGCCGTCGATCCCGCGCCGTGAGGACCCAAGGTAAATCGATCTAAGATACGTCGACTTCAGCTACGCTATTCACGTAGCTGAAGTTGCGTATCTTAGATCGATCCTCCCCCCCGTAATGTAGACCAGCCCTTTAACACACCTCCCTCTTGCAAATTATTCCCATTCCTGCCAGGAATAATCTCTCAGGATGGAGATGCATAGTTGCTATTGCTGGCATATAGAGTGTCTGCGCACAACCAGGAAAACAATGCCCCTGTCCCTGGACCCCAGCCAGGAACTCTTCCAGGGCTCCTCTCTTGGAGGGGCTGCAGAAAAGCCTCTTTGTAGGTGAGTTGTTGGGGGTGGGGGGTGAGAGACAGAATTGGGGTGGAATACTTCTACCTTAGGTTTCACTAGTCCCCCAGGTTTTCTGCTGAGCACATAACTCCCTGGGCAAGCAGAATCTGACTCAGTGTCAGAGTTAATGTCTGTTTACTGCAGATCACGTAGCCCCAGCATGGCTTTCTGTTGTGTGCTCGGCATGCATTGCACATGTGGCACATCCATTGGCTTCCAGAGGGAGTTCAACATATCCCTTGAAAACTACAGAAGAGTATTTTGGCCCATATGAAGTGAAAGTTGTTGCTACTACTGTGCAGAGAGAGTTACCTAGGAGACCCCATAAGCTGCAAGACCCATATCTTTGGAACGCTATTGCTGCTTATAGCTACTAAAGATGTTCAGTCACAAGGATACAGAAAATATACTGGATAGAACTGATGTCAATGCAATGTTTTTGCATTGGGCTCAGTTAATGTGAATCCTTTGAAGTCAACGTTATAAAGAACTGGATACTTTTACTGGGCTTAATAATACGTGTGGATGGCTCTGCAGTTATATCCTTCATGTGAAACCTGCTGTTGCTTCTGTTTCAGTGGAGATAAGCTGGAAAATTTTCTGCCTTTTACAAGGGAGACATTTCAGCATTTGTGACTTTAGGGGTGAGTCTGGCTCATGGGCCTGTAAATACACAGATCCACTGTCTTAGGGGAGTGGGGAGGATGTAATGGCTGTAGACAGTCTAAGTCTGGTCTAGATCAGTTCTGCTGCTGCTATCACCACAGTCCATGGGCAGAAGCGGTGGTATCTGAGGTGCTGCATATGTTCTCCAGAACCTGCAGGAAGATTCTATTTCCCTGAACTCTAATGAACCCCTAGGGCAAAGTCCATTTATTTAGGGATTGTGCAGGGTGAAAGGCTTTGACCCTCAGTCTGCAAAATTTACAAAAGTTACATGTGTTTATTCCCCCTCCTGTGACATCAATTGTTTGTTTAATTAAATTCACCCCCGGTTTAACCTCATTCGCCCTGTGTTTTTAAACTTAATTTTTTTCCTACATCTAGGTCAGTGTTTCCCAAACTTGGGATGCTGCTTGTGTAGGGAAAGCCCCTGGCGGGCCGGGCCGGTTTGTTTACCTGCCGTGTCCGCAGGTCCGGCCGATCGCGGCTCCCACTGGCCGCGGTTCGCCGCTCCAGGCCAATGGTAGCTGCGGGAAGCGGCGGCCAGTACGTCCCTCGGCCCGCGCTGTTCCTCCAATTTGTCTAGGTCACTCTGGACCCTATCCCTACCCTCCAGCATATCTACCTGTCCCCTCAGTTTAGTGTAATCCACGAATTTGTTAAGGGTGCAATCCATCCCATCATCCAGATCATTAATGAAGATGGTGAAGAAAACTGGCCTGAGGACTGACCCCTGGGGCACTCTTCTTGATACCAGCTGCCAACTAGACATTGAGCCATTGATCACTACTCGTTGAGCCCGACGATCTAGCCAGCTTTCTATCCACCTTATAGTCCATTCATCCAATCCATACGTCTTTAACTTGCTGGCAAGAATACCGTGGTAGACAGTATCAAAAGCTTTGCTAAAGTCCACCGCTTTCCCCATATCCACAGAGCCAGTTATCTCATCATAGAAGTCAGTCAGGTTGGTCAGGCATGACTTGCCCTTGGTGAATCCATGTTGACTGTTGCTGATCACCTTCCTTTCCTCCATGTGCTTCAAAATGGATTCCTTGAGGACCTGCTGCATGATTTTTCCGGGAACTGAGGTGCGGCTGACTGGTCCATAGTTCCCCGGATTCTCCTTCTTCCCTTTTTTAAAGATGGGTACTATATTTGCCTTTTTCCAATCATCCGGGACCTCCCCTGATCACCACGAGTTTTCAAAGATAATGGCCAATGGCTCTGCAATCACATCCGCTAACTCCCTGAGCTTTTTGCCGGAATTTAATTTTGGAAGAAAACTGGACAAACCAAGTTCCAACAATGCTGACATCTTTTGAAAGAAAAATTTTGATTTTTCTATATTTTGATTTTTTCTCCAAGCCATGGAGACTGAACTCCTCTGTTACTCCTAGCAGAGCGGTTCCTTCAGAAGAATCTCATCTGTGGGTTAGTACTGCTATCAGTTGTCATTGCATAATCTGGACTAGAATTTTGGAATGGTGTTTTTAATGGGACAGGTGTTTCCATTTGAAAAGTGGTTGTTGTCCACATGGAGTAACATTGCTTCTGACAGCAGTTCAAAAGAGCTGTTAGAATGTGGATTGCACAGTGTAGTTGCCCTTCAGTAAGATTGTGGCTTGAAGGGAGAGTATGCCCCTTAGCGTTCATGCACGGGAGGCATGCCATGCAATAGATCGTAATGGCTTCTTCTGAGCTATTATGGGCTCTTGGGTCAATAATTCACAAATTAAGCAGGATTTACATGATCAGTTGTAATACTAATAGTTTCAAAGAAGGCATTGAAGTCTATTTGATCAAAAGAAAGCGCGTTCATGTGCATTTACACTATAGATTTATGACTTTATTGGGGGCAGCCCCAATAATTCATGGTTTAGAAAAATTCCAGATGCCTACAGTATGTGAATGCTACACATCACTTGGAAATCCATGGCTCCAAAGTAGTAGAAAATGAAAGTGTCAACATTATTTAGAGAAATGTTCCATCTATCTATCTATCTATCTATCTATCTATCTATCTATCTATCTATCTATCTATCTATCTATCTATCTATCTATCTATCTATCTATCTTATTTTTTCACGCACAATAATTGGAGCTCTTTATTAATAACAAACCTTATGGAACCTTTTATGTCGAAGGACTTCAAAGTGCTTTTCAGAATGTCTTGTACAGGGATTGCTTCATTCTCCAGAGAAATGCAGCCACCTCTGTGATGTAGCCATGGCAGCCATTTTGCTCCAATACACTGACAGATTTACTTCTTGGTGCGATAATAATTTAATTACGGATACATAAATGTTAGAATTTAGCTAGGGCACCAGGGTTAACCAATTGTGGCATGCAAATAGCTAAGCTTTTGTTTCACATTTCATGTATAAGACTACAGTGAGCCCAAGCACCATTCTGGGATATTGTTTCAGTAGTGACTCCGAAGAGTGTCACAGATTGACTCACTTGAACAACTTCATATATTACCAGTATGCATCCATCTGTGTATGTGCCAAATTATGCTCTCAGTTACAGTAATGTAAACCTGCAGTAACTTCAGTGAAGTGTGTGGACTTACTCTGGATTTACACCGGTTTAAGCAAGAGCAGAACTGGACCCTATAAGTTTTGTTAAAGTCATAAATGAAGGTGTGATGGATACTGGGTAAATAATAATTTTTTCTCTGCTTGTTAAATCGATCATCTCACAACAGATGGGCTTGAACTAAACTTCCAGTTCCAACGCTCTTTAAATGCTTTGGGAAAAGTCAGGATTCAGCTCCATCTCCAAGTGTCAAACTAAATACAGAAGAATCTCAGCATTATGAACACCTCTGGAATGGAGGTTGTTCGTAACTCTGAAATGTTTGTAACTCTGAACAAAATGTTATGGTTGTTCTTTCAAAAGTTTACAGCTGAACATTGACTTAATATGGCTTTGAAATTTTATTATGCAGAAGAAAAATGCTGCTTTTCCTTAATTTTTTTAGTAGTTTATGTTTAACACCGTACTGTACTGTATTTGCTTCCCCCTTCCCCCTCTCCAGTCTCTGCTGCTGCCTGATTGTGTACTTCTGGTTCCAAAGGAGGTGTGTGGTTAACTGGTCAGTTCGTAACTCTGAGGTTCTACTGTTTTGGATCAAAATATTCCCAAAGTTTAGGAAAATTTGGATCTAGATCCAAAATTCATGGCTCAGGTCCACCTGCACAGCAGATTAAATAGACTTCCTCTAGGGCAGACTTTAGAGGTCATCTTGCCAACTTGTACAGAATCATGAAGAACACTTCCATTTATTGTTAAATTAAAAAAGAAAATTAACAGAGATACAATCAGTTTCATTCAAGAACATTATGTGTCAGGTTGACAAAATTCAGGTGACTCAAAGTTAAGACTGGCCAATAGTCAACCCATAGTCTGGCTCATTTATTCTTAGGCGGAATCTCCAGTTAAAACATGATAAATATTGTTTAGTACATACTGCAGAATCTAGGAACAAAGGGAAGAGTTAAGGACAATGAACACCAGCTTTAACTTTGCATTTCCTTGGCTTTAATAAATTGGTGCCTCAACTTTAATTTTACCAAAATGCTTTTTATAATGTTAATACATTTTTTACCAATATTATTTATATGTATTTTGGGACCATGTAAAGGATGCAATTGAGACTGAGTTTCTATTTTGCTAGGCACGTAGTAAAATGCAGTCCCTGATTGCAATCTAAATTGATAAGACAAAGGGTGAGAGAAAAGAAGTATTATTATGGCCATTTCACAGACGAGAAACCGAGGTGCAGGGTAGATTATGTGACTTGCCCAAACTCACATAAGAAGTCTATGGCAGAGCTACAAGGAAGATTGGTCCAGTGGTTTAGGTCTAGTCTAGGACTTGGGAGATTGGGGTTCATTTTCCCACTCTGACACAAACTTCCTGTGTGATGTTGGGTAGGTCACTTAGCATCCCTGTACCTCAGTTCCCCATTTGTAAAATGGGGATAATTTCATAGATTCTAAAACCAGAAGGGACCACTGTGATCATCTAGTCTGACCACCTGCACAGGACTTCCCTCAAATAATTCCTGTAATAGTACTTCCCTACCTCACAGGAGTTTTGTAAGGATAAATCTATTAAAGTTTCTGAGGTGCTCAGGTACCATAGTGACGAGGGCCATATAAGTACCCATGATAAACACAGCCCCAAACTACAGATGGTTAAAAAGGGAGTAACACATTTGCAGAGATTAAAAATAATATGTATATTTTAAAATGTTGAAATTTCATCAACATGTTTGTCAAAAATGATGGCCACCCCCGTAGCTGGACATTTTTTTATTTAAAAAATTGTGTGAACATTTTCAGGGTTTTTTTTTTAAACTGAAAATCAAAATTTCAATGAAAAAATAGGTCAAAAACTCAAAAGTGGGGAACTGTTGAGTTGCAGCTCTACCTAATACTGACCCTAGACTTCCTGAGAGTCAGTCCAGGGCTTTTAATCACAAGATCGTCCTTCGTCCTGATGAACAGGTACCGTTCCTTAAATGTCCTGGGGAAGCCTTAAGGGAGGGGTGGCGTATTCTTCTTTCCCTTGTGCAAATGTGTAGAGGGAGAATTTACTCCTCAGGTTCCGAAAGCTCTGTATGAATTTCAATGTGACTGTGCATATTTTAATCAAAGAAATGTACTGTGGCTGTCCACTGTATTTTTACTCAGGCCTCTTTGACAGAAATAGAAGGTAGAGTTATGCTATAGAAAGAAAGCGGGGATGGCGGGGGAAAAACCCACCTCTAGATTCATTTTGCTTGCTGTTATTCTGCTAGCATAATTACCTATAAATGTAATTAAAGGCAAGACAAATGACATTTTTAGCTCTGGTCTTTAAAGACAGGACTTAATTTCAGGCTTTGACCACAGCTATGTTAATTAGCCTCTCCTCACTCTCTTTGTATGGAAGTACATCACCCTGGACTTAGCATAGCTTGGCTTTTCTGTATCTTTGAGTAATGAAAGGACACAGCACGTCAACCAAATCAAGGGCTGCTGCATTAACAAGGCCACTTTTCTGTCCATTTATCATCTATTAAAGGTGCACTAGTTTGTAAAGTAACACCACCTTCAGCAGGGCCGCCAGGAACGGCTCCTCATTTATTTTCTGCATGGTTTAAGTTGGAGTTAGACCCACCTTGTAGCACAGAGGTGACAGGCAGTAAGAAAAAGTACACTAATTGAGACATCTCAAGGGAGAAATAGAAGAAAACTGAAAAGGTAATTAGAATGAGAGGGTTTCAAGCTGGGTAAGTAAAATCGAATGGAGGTGCATATTAGGGGCTGTTACAGATGGGAAAGAAAGCACTTGGAGAATAAAAAAGAGAAATGAATATTAGAGAACAGAACACCCTTTTCACACTTGAGGAACAGAGAGATGATAAAAAATAATGTAATACTGGAGATACAGGTTGGAAAAAAAACCAGAAATATGAAGGACATATTTAAATACAAGAGAGGATGAAAGGGGAAAAAATAATAGAGCAGATCAATTACCACAGCCCTAGCCAAGGAAATAAAAATTGTCAGGAATATTTTTCAAGCCCTGGAAATGTCTCTGTTGCTTTCTGAGAGATGTAAAGTTTTGTTTTTGATTTTTTTTTAAAGCGAGGGAATTCTTTTGGTGGTTAACTTAATGTTTGAGTTTGCTGCACAGTCAGCAGCCAAAGTAGTGAGTTGGGATAAATGTTTGCATTGGTATAATGGATTAATTGGATGCTACTTAGTCCAATTCAGAGCTAGTGCTAAACTTGCGGTGGAAGAAGTTCCATGGTCGAAGGCTGAGCCCCTAAACGATCACCCTCATGATGTAGGTCTAGTATTAACTTAAATTGTTGGGGAAATCCCTTATTTTCCCCTTTAAGCCTTCTCAAAGAGTGGAAATATGAATAAGACATTTTCAGCTTACTCACAGAGATGCTAGCTTTGTCATATTAATTTCCCCAGACAAACAAACACAGAAAGACAGGTGAAGAGGGAAAAATGAAAAGAAAGAAGTTCTCTCATAGTTAGGAGTGGAAGATGACAATTATTGTCAGTTCAGGCCATAGCTGATTAGACAGGATGTCTCCTTTTGGTCCCTCTGAGGTCAGAAGGGTGGCAGTGGGGACAGTCTCCTCTGGTTCTTGGGTGAGATGAATCCCTCCTCTTTCCAGGGGGCAAGCAAGAAGATGAGGGCCAAAATCCAGGACTGTCTAGAGTGCATTGTTGACCCTGAGAAACCCTATGGCCTGAACATCCTGTAGGCTCTACACCTATTACATCGAGGGATGTGCTGGCCTCCGCTTCCTGCAGCCCTCGTTGGCCTGGAACGGCGAACTGCGGCCAGTGGGAGCTGTGATCAGCCGAACTTGCGGACGCTGCAGGTAAACAAACCATCCCGACTCGCCAGCGGATTTCCCTGATGGGCTGAGTGCCAAAGGTTGCCAATCCCTGATCTAGACCAATATCCTGCTTTCTGACAGTGGCTCTTGCCAGATGCTTCAGAGGGAATGAACAGAACAGGGCAATTTCAAGTGATCCATCCCCTGTCATCCAGTCCCATCTTCTGGCAGTTGGAGGTTTAGGGACCCCAGAGCATGGGGTTGCATCCCTGAGCATCTTGGCTAATACCCATTGATGGACCTCTCTTCCATGAACTTCTCTAATTCTTTTCAGAACCCAATTATACTTTTAAAAATCAGTAAACAAAACCCAGACATGGTTACTTGTACTACTGAAAACGAATACAAAAATCTATGGGGGAAATTGAATTTTCTAATCAAAGTACAGTATTTGTGGTGTAAGATGCCAAAATCTGTCCCTTAACTGGAACTTTTTCTCTAATTTATTAGCAGTGAGATCTTACCTTTAACTAGAGCTGGTTGAAAAATCAGTAAACAAAATGTGGGAGGGAATTTTTCAGAGATTGCACTGAAAAATGTCAAAAGTTTGAAAAATATCAACATTTCATCAATATTTTTTACCGTTGAATCATTTTGACTAAAACTGGTCAACCCCCCAATTTAAAAAAAAAATATTAATTGAAAATCACATTTTTAAAAACAACAACAAAAAGTAGTTGACAACTCAAAAAGTGAGAAATTTCAACCTGGACCTCTGGGGGGTCCGCAGACTGTCTAAGATATCCAAAGGGATCTGCACCTCCATTCAAAATTTTTTAGGGGTTCACAAATGAAAAAAAGGTTGAAACCCACTGCTCTACTAATTCAAACACACAAATAAACAAGATCTCCCTCCCCCCAAAGGAAACTCCTTGAATATAGGAAAATCTTTGCCTATTTCATATTATTAATATTTATTGTTTGTATTAACATAGTGCCTAGGAACCTCTGTCATGGACCAGGGCCCCATTGTGTTAGATCAGGGGTGGGCAAACTACGGCCCGTGGGCCACATCCGGCCCATGGGACTGTCCTGCCTGGCCCCGGAGCTCCTGGCCTGGGAGGCTCGCCCCTGGCCCCTCCCCCGCTGTTCTCCCTCCCCCGCAGCGTCAACTCACTCTCTCCGCCGCCGGCGCAATGCTCTGGGTGGCGGGGCTGTGAGCTCCTGGGGCGGCGCAGCTGCAG
This sequence comes from Emys orbicularis, assembly GCF_028017835.1. Lineage (NCBI taxonomy): Eukaryota > Metazoa > Chordata > Testudines > Emydidae > Emys > Emys orbicularis. The sequence goes on along the minus strand of NC_088692.1, from coordinate 81,662,421 downwards.
AGCCTGGCCTGACCTGGTCTCTGTGCTGTGTGGTGGTGGCGGTGGCGTGGCCCGGCTCCAGCCGAGTGGCACAGCTGTAGCGCTGCCAGCCATCGGTGCTCCAGGCAGCGTGATAAGGGGGCAGGGAGCAGGGGGGGTTGGATAGAGGGCAGGGCAGTTCGGGATGGTGGTCAGGGGGCGGCGGGTGTGTGGATAGGGGTCAGGGGGGAAACGGGGTTGAATGGGGGTAGGAGTACCGGGGGTGGCAGTCAGGAAGGAGGGGGGGGGTTGGATGGGGCGGCAGGGGGCAGTCAGGGGCAGGGGTTCCGGGGGCAGTCAGGGGACAGGGAGAAGGGGTGGTTGGATGGGGTGGGGGGGGTGCGTCAGGAATGAGAGGAGGGGTTGGATGGGGCAGCAGGGGTCCCAGAGGGGCTGTCAGGGAACGGGGGGGTTGGATGGGGCAGGAGTCCCGGGGGGGGGGGGCAGATAGGAGGTGGGGGCCAGGCCACGACCTCCTCCCCTAACTGGCCCTCCATACAATTTATGAAACCCGATGCGGCCCTCAGGCCAAAAAGTTTGCCTGCCCCTGTGTTAGATGCTGTACAAACACAGAACCAAATGACAGCCCCTGCCCCAAAGAGCTTGCTAGCTAATTACTTTAATGACACAAGTGTTCTAAATCTTCTCTTTCATTACTACAAACTAGTGTGTATTTCACTTTTGCATGTGCATTGGGTCCCATGAATAAGGAAAACATTAGGGAAAGTGCAAGGGAAGTAACAGTTATCCCAGTCCTGGAGTTTCAAAGATCTCAAAGTCACTGTGAGGACTTAAAATAACGAACTAACTAAATAATAAAAAAAATAAAAACCACCAAACCAAACCTCCCAAGGATATTCTTCTTCATTCATCATTTGAAACCCTGTATCTAAAAGTGGTAAGAGCAAACTATTTTCAATATGAGTTAGCCTATGAGGACCTGACAAAAGGGACCTTTTCTTTTCCAGCTGGCTAATGAAAAGTAGTCTACCGAAGACCTTACTGGCTGGCATGGCAGTTCTGAAACGCCCTCAGACTCAACAAGCTTTTGCTCATCTGAGGAACCAAAAACAAAGATGTGTCGCTCGCCTGAATGAGTATGGGAGTTGGGTAAAGAGCGCTCATTCATCAATTCTAGAGGCTTAGAATTCTCCCAGGAAAAGGTGGAAAACATTTAATATCCTTTCTCCAAGTTCCTGTAGGCTCTTTAGCACTGAACTATTCAAAGGGAGGAAGGTAAGTTACAAAATACAGAAAAATCTGTTTTTCTCCCACAGGACAGAGTTACACAAAGTGTTTTCTCAAGAAGAGTGCTAGGTAGGAGTTATGTTCCTCGGTGTGTCTCTACTTTCCTTCCTTCTTTTAGCGGCAGCTTCTGCTCTGAACTATACCACTGAAAATCTAAAGTAATTCCACTGATGTCAAGCATGTTACTTGGAAGTTACAATGGGGTAACAGAGATGGGAAGTTAGTCCTGAGAGTGTCACGCTTACAGTTATATGTAGCGCTGTGCAAAATATCAGGGCAAGAGTGCTGCGTTAATCCACTGTCCAAGTGAGTGAGGAGAGCCTAACCTCTGACAGACACTCCTAGAGCCACTGTGAAGAAATAGGAGGCCGCAGTCCTACGTTCTACAGGGGTGTGCGTTCTCTTCTTACCCTCTCTGTGCCAGACCAGCTCCATTCCTCAGTGCAGACCACGAGTGGGGCCCATGCTAAATTCTTCCCATATTTTCACAATCCCTTTGGCAATAACTCTGGGCCAGACTGTTTCCTTCTATCACTGCAACATTATCCTCAGTGTTCTCCGAGTCCCCCATGAGTGCCTGTCAGGAAGCAGACTCCGTGAAGAGGAAAGAACAAGCGGGGATGCCTGCTCTCTGTGACCTTGTGTTCTCCTTCCCCCCTCTCCCCTTCCCCCCCACCGCCCCACCTCCAAGTGACCAGTGGGAAATAAACGGGACAAACTATGCTACTCCTGGCAGCATTTTTTCTCCCTCTCCTGCTCCATGGTGTGAGTCAGCTCCCACTCCCTGGGGAGTGTTTGGGGGCAGAGTAGTGAGCAGCGGAGCCCATTCCCTGTAGGAATCATGCTACCATGGAAGCTGTGTCAAGGGAAACAGAAAACATTTGTGATTGCTCTGATGATAGCCCTGACCTCCAAAGGTCCCTGAAGCCTGTGTGAGTTGTGGAGAGCTGTGGATTTAAGGGGCCAAGTCTTGGGGATAAGGGAAAATAGCTCATCCTTGATCCCCTACTGACAGAGTGATGAGTTTGAAATGTTCTTCATATGAGTTTAGGTGGGTGGGGATGGGGTGGAGTGGGACTTTTGAGTAACCTGCCCTGTCTCCTACATGGGTTTTTCCTGCAGTCTGGCCCTCTCTATTTATTAGGAAGAACAAAAAACAAGGACTTGCCATATGAAAAGAGACTGCTGGTACCCTCTCTTTGACAGTGGCCAATGCTGGCTTCTTCAGACGGTGACACAACTCCCCTCATATTTTCCTCCCCAAATACAGCTAATTCTATATCCCGATGGACATTTCGTCCTGACTCCAGCTGGTTATCCGCTTGCATCCTGAAGCATAAAGATTGATAGCATTGGGAAATGACATACAGCAGGCCCTTGAGTGAGTGGTTCCCAAAATGAAATAGTTTTGAATACAAAGGACAATGTAAAATTCTCTTCCATCATGACAACATTTTTTGTATTAATTTATTTACATAGCTTCAAAAAGCCCCCTTAGAATATTTAACCAATGAGATCACATGTGGCACTTCTTTCATGCTTGCTCCATGCAATTAACCAGCTAATCACACAGTGGATGGACATGGATATATAAGTATAAACCAATTTAAATTAGCTATGTTATCAATTAGTATCAAGCTGTGCTGTTTTCCCCTTCAAAAATTATTGCTTGATTATACTCATAATAAAGCGAAATCAGACAGAAACAGCCAGAATAGACCCAAACCTTTCAAGTTTCAGAGTGGTAGCCGTGTTAGTCTGTATCAGCAAAAACAATGAGGCGTCCTTGTGGCACCTTAGAGACTAACAAATTTATTTGGGCATAAGCTTTCGTGGGCTAGAACCCACTTCATCGGATGCATGGAGTGGAAAATACAGGAGCAGGTATAAATACATGAACAGATGTGAGTTGCCTTACCAAGTGTGAGGTCAGTCTAACGAGACAATTCAATTGACAGCAGGATACCAAGGGGAGGAAAAATAACTTTTGAAGTGGTAATGAGAGTGGCCCATTTCAGACAGTTGACAAGAAGTGTTAGTAACAGTAGGGAGAAATTAGGTTTAGGTTTTGTAATGACCCAATCATAGAATATCAGGGTTGGAAGGGACCTCAGGAGGTCATCTAGTCCAGCCCCCTGCTCAAACCAGGACCAATCCCCAGACAAATTTTTACCCCAGTACTCAGGGTCTGCTTCCTGACAGGCACTCATGGGGGTCTCAGAGAGCACTGAGGATAATGTTGCAGTGATAGAAGGAAACAGTCTAGCCCCAGTTCCCTAAATGGCCCCCTCAAGGATTGAACTCACAATGCTGGGTTTAGCAGGCCAATGCTCAAACCACTGAGCTATCCCTCTCCCCCCAGTCTTTATTCAGGCCTAATCTGATGGTGTCCAGTTTGCAAATTAATTCCAGTTCTGCAGTTTCACATTGGAGTCTGTTTTTGAAGTTTTTTTGTTGAAGAATTGCCACTTTTAGGTCTGTTATTGAGTGACCAGGGAGATTGAAGTGTTCTCTTACTGGTTTTTGAATGTTATGATTCCTCTTGTCAGATTTGTGTCCATTTATTTTTTTGCATAGAGACTGTCCGGTTTGGCCAAGTATATGGCAGAAGGGCATTGCTGGCACATGATGGCATATATCACATTGATAGATGTGCAGGTGAACGAGCCCCTGATGGTGTGGCTGATGTGGTTAGGTCCTATGATGGTGTCTTTTGAATAGCTTTGTGGACAGAGTTGGCACCGGGGTTTGTTGCAGGGTTTGGTTCATTGGTTGGTGTTTTTGTTGTGTGGTGTGTAGTTGCTGGTGAGTATTTGCTTCAGGTTGGGGGGCTGTCTGTAAGTGAGGACTGGCCTGTTCCCCAAGGTCTGTGAGAGTGAGGGATCATCCTTCAGGATAGGCTGTAGATCCTTTATGATGCGCTGGAGAGGTTTTAGTTGGGGGCTGTAGGTGACGGCTAGTGGAGTTCTGTTACTTTCTTTGTTGGGCCTGTCTTGTAGTAGGTGACTTCTGGGTACCCTTCTGGCTCTGTCAATCTGTTTCTTCACTTCACCAGGATAGAGATCCTGTAGGTGTTTGTCTCTGTCCGAGGGATCGGAGCAAATGCGGTTGTATCTTAGAGCTTGGCTGTAGACAATGGATCGTGTGATGTGGTCTGGATGAAAGCTGGAGGCATGTAGGTAAGTATAGCAGTCAGTAGGTTTCCAGTATAGGGTGGTATTTATGTGACCATCGCTTATTAGCACTGTAGTGTCTAGGAAGTGGACCTCTTGTGTGGACTGGTCCAGGCTGAGGTTGATGGTGGGGTGGAAATGGTTGAAATCTTGGTCGAGTTCCTCAAGGGCCTCCTTCCCATGGGTCCAGATGATGATGTCATCAATGTAGCTCAAGTAGAGTAGGGGCTTAAGGGGACGAGAGCTGAGGCAGCGTTGTTCTAAGTCAGCCATAAAAATGTTGGCATACTGTGGGGCCATGCGGGTACCCACAGCAGTCCCGCTGACTTGAAAGTATAAATTGTCTCCAAATCTGAAATAGTTGTGGGTGAGGACAAAGTCACAAAGTTCAGCCACCAGGTTTGCCGTGATGGTATCAGGGATGCTATTCCTGATGGCTTGTAGTCCATCTTTGTATGGAATGTTGGTGTAGAGGGCTTCTACATCCATAGTGGCTAGGATAGTGTTTTCTGGAAGATCACCAAAGGATTGTAGTTTCCTCAGGAAGTCAGTGGTGTATCGAAGATAGCTGGGAGTGCTGGTAGCGTAGGACCTGAGGAGAGAGTCTACATAGCCAGATAATCCTGCTGTAAGAGTGCCAATGCCTGAGGTGATGGGACGTCCAGAATTCCCAGGTTTATGGATTTTGGGTAGCAGATAGAATACCCCTGGTCGGGGCTCTAGGGGTGTGTCAGTGTAGATTTGTTTCTGTGCTTCTTCAGGGAGTTTCTTGAGCAAATGGTGTAGTTTCTTTTGGTAATCCCCACTGGGGTCAGAGGGTAATGGCCTGTAGAATGTGGTGTCAGAGAGTTGTCTAGCAACCTCTTGTTCATATTCCGACCTATTCATGATGGCTACAGCACCTCCTTTGTCAGCTTTTTTTATTATGATGTCAGAGTTGTTTCTGAGGCTGTGGATGGCGTTGTGTTCTGCATGGCTGAGGTTATGGGGCAAATGATGCTGCTTTTCCACAATTTCAGCCTGTGCATGTTGGTGGAAGCACTCTATGTAGAAGTCCAGTCTGTCGTTTCGACTTTCAGGAGGAGTCCATGCAAGGTTCATTTATGGTCACTTAATAAAAAGAGACCCTCCAGATAAACTTTACTGCTCTTAGGAGAGACATCTGGTGACTAGGGATTACATTCCTGTCATCAGCTATGCCTATCAACACTCATTTTGTATGGAATCCATGAGGTAACAGAGAGAACCATGTTCCTAGAAAGTGTCTGGTTTAGCCTGCCCCTCCCTCTTAATGGTATTTACATTATGCAACCTAATCAGTTGCATTCCCAGAGTGTTTTCTATCTGAAGTGAGGATTTTTCTTCTTCTAACTTTTCATGTAGATCTGTCTTTGTCCATGCCATAATGTTTTTCTCTTTGAGAGTCCAGATCAAGACTGACAGATGAGCTAAGCAAATGACAATCAGTGATATTGGCTATCCCAAACTGCCTTGCCTGAACATTCCAAACAGCTGCTTAGAACAGATGACAAACTTTTCTGCTGCACTGGAATACCCACAAAAGGAGCTTCAATGTCTTTCAACTGGTGGTCACTCTGATGCCTCCTCAGCTGCCCTGATTTTGATATAGTAGCTACAGTAGTATAGCATCTGCTTTGAGGTAGTACATTTGCTGCCTCTTGAACTTCAGCATTAATTGCATTGCAAACAGTGTCGTAATTATTAATACTGGGCTCCACGGCATGCTAGCCTCTCCATTCCTAGTGTACCTGTGAATAGCCTCCTGTGGCATTTTTTTTTTTTTTGTATACAGTGCGGAAAAAACACTTGAATAATTCAGCAAGAACCTTTTACATGATGAAAAATATGATCAGCTGGCAAGGGTGAGATATCTTATTTGTACAGGCCGTTAACTCAAGTGTTACAAGTCACTGCCTGATTAATGCTGAAAGCCGGTAGGTGTGGATTACATTTTCCTCATTGTTAGAGGCAATCTCCCCCAGGGCAGGTGACTAAGGGAAGACCCTGTACTCCATGCCATGCCTATGTGCTGCTGTTTAATCATTTAAATCCATTAATCGTTTAAGATGAAGACTTAGTGTTGCTTGACTCACCACTGGCAGGGAGTGTATTTTTCCAGCCTAAAAATATTGTCTGATTGCAATATAACTGAGTGAACCAAAGCTGTCTCCTTAAGAGGCTTGGGCTTTTAGTGAGGGTTACTGTGCCGAAAGTAGTTAAATAAACAATAATATCAGACCATCATAAGTAGATGTCTCACACTATTAGCTGTTTATTTCGCTGAAATACTCTGAAGCGTCTACAGGGGGCTTTTTCAGAAGTCAGGACCTCAGTGTAATATACAAGCTTTGATTCTGATATTTCCCTTGATATCTGTGCTCTACCATATTGGGGTCGGAAGTCAGCAAAGGTTCATTGGCTGCTGTAATGCTCACTGTCACCAGTAATAAGTACAAAGGACGTGCTTTAAAAGCTGGCTTATAAAACTTTAAGGAAACTTGGATCGCTTAAGTGAACTTCCAGGGCTCTTCAGGGGCTAAGTGCACTTTGGTTGTCTCCTTGTATTAATTTCACAGAGTTTAAAGGGTCAAGCAATGCAATTGGTGATGCTTATTAATTTATGAAACACAGAATCTTGCGCTATCTAGCTTTGACCACTTTTGCTCCCCTTTTAGAAAATTTAATATAAATTAAAGCTTACCAGACAAGAGTGCCCTAAAGGATTAAGCCTAAAGTTCACAGCTGGACTAAAAGGTTCAAAGATGTTGTACCCACAACACTGATTTGATTTCAAGTGACATTCAAACAACAATACTAAATTGTAGATGTTAGAACATGTAAGGAAATAGCAATTAGAGGAATACCACAGACAGGCAAAGGATTAGAATTTATTTTCCTTAAAATGGTAACACTGATTGCAGCCTTAGTCTTTCTCACATAGAAGGATGTGTTTGATCAAATCATCCTTTTGGGTCAGCGGTTGTCAAGAACGGTTTTTTTTTTGGGTTGTACAATAGAGCCTGCTGAGCTGTAAATGTTCACACAGCCCTAGTAACTTTGCCGAATTCATCTGATTGTTGTGGTGATGCTGAATTAAGTTCTGGGCATGAAAATGTTAGCCAGAAAGGAGAAAAGAAATGTATAGTTACTCAAGTAACAGGATTAAGAATGAGAAACCCAAGGAATCCTATTCTGAGATATTTCTGCATTCTGTTTACTTGCTTTGGAATGCTACGGTGTCCTGTCCAAGGAAGATAATTGTAGGAGTCATTCAGGACAATTACCCCCTAGCTGCAAATGTGACATTGCATTCATGTGACAAATGGACTGTGAAAATGATTGTAAAACCACAGGGACAATAGAAAATCAAGTTGCCTATGATGGTTTGACTATGTGGTCTACTTTGGGAAGGACCTACAAAGGGGGAGTTAATGAAGGCAAGGAATGCATGCCCTCCTCTATAGATGATGGCCTAGTTTTGCTACAGCTGATGAAGTGGATGCAAATTACACAGCTCTGTCAGCCTGACTCCCAAGGACCTTGGGTGTTTTTACCTTGAGGAAGGGCACACAGTGGTGTCTCCACTTGTACTCCTTTGGAAGAGCAGCCCCAAACTACTGTATGGCAACCCACCACCAGCAGAAACTGCCATGAATGAAGTTCTAGGGCAACACTAACTACAGCTGCTTTCTGGCTAGCACAGCCTACTTGGTGTGACCCCATTTGGGATCTCAGCCTGGCAGAAGGAAGCTTGTGGTTGCTGTGTGCTGTCATAAACTCCTGCATAGTGGAATTTCCACTGCTGAGGCTCTAGGCCCACGCTTAACCCTGCTTCCAACACTGTAAATACAGGCTGAATCAGGTCCCCTGAATAGGAATATGAGGAATGGATTTAAAGGCAAATAGGTGCTTGGATTAGGGGTGGACTAACAGATTTGGAAAAAATGATTTTTCCCAAATTTAGAACTGAATCTTGTTTCAAGTTCTGAGATCTTCAGGCAACATAACGCTTTCATTTCCACCTGCCTTTGCAGTACCCTTCTCCAGCCAGAAATGGGACTGGCATGAGAAATACCAGAAAACCTTCCCAGCAAGTCTGTTCTTGTGATATTCTCCAGGCAGCATTGGGAATGGAAGTGCCAGAAATCTCATGAACAAGACAGTTCTCTTTGGATTTCCAGACCAGCTCCAGAAGACTCAATTTTGGATAGTTGAAGGGAGCATCAGAGAAGCATCCAAACATTAGTGTGTTTAATCAAAACGGTACCCGCACTTCTTAAGTTCCTTCATCATTTGTTGAAACACAAGGTGCTGAACTGAAGTAAGCAGGGTCTGAATGAGCTTTCTCTTGACATCTAGTGATGACTGGGGAAAAAGATTTCAGGAGCTGACCATATTTGCGTAGACACATCCTCTCTGCTGACATGTTCAGTGGACTGAGCTGTTTGCCAAAGTGATCTATTATGGCTGGTTTAGGGTTATAATTCACTTTAGTATTGAATGCTGGAATAATGAAATGTTGTTATCCTTACAGTATGAGTAAAGGGCAGCAGAACTGTATTTAGCATGACCTGATTAAGTGGGTCACCCTAAACTGAACCTCACTTGCTAAGCAGGGGTAGGGATGCCAAATCCCATTTGATCTTTCTCGTCTAGTGTTTAAACACTAGAGGGCTCAACTAAGAGTCCTTGCTTCTGTTCAGTGATAATTAGAGCTGAGATCACCGATAAGCAGGTCTAGTGGCTAAGCCTTAGACCTGGGGTAGGGACAGTATTGCTGTGAAAGACAATGTAGAGACTGCATTAGCAGTGAGGTTCCCCACTACCTGGAGATATCACTAAAAGCTGAAATCACTAAGTGGTGGAACCTCGCATTGCAGAAGTGGCAGTGAGCGGCGAGCAGTGGCAGTGATAATAGTGGTAGTCAGCCGCAGCGGAGAGAACAGCAGTGGCAAATGGCAGCAAAGTACACCAACCATGACAGAAGCAGTGGCAAGCGGTGGCAGAAATAACAGCTGGAGCAGTGAGCCAGCATTGCTCGATGCCCTCCCCCCCGCTTACAGAGGAGGGAGGTGAACCCATGTGAATGCACCTCTGGGTCTTCGCTGACCATTGACAACCAACTGTGAGTGGGGTGCAACAAAGGGAAAGGGGAGTGGCATGTAAAAGGGAGATTTGTTCATCAGAGAAGCGGTGCGGGCCGAGGGATGTGCAGGCTGCCCTTCCCGCAGCCCCCATTGGCCTGCGACGGCGAACCACGGCCAGTGGAAGCTGCGATTGGCCGAACCTGCAGCTGCGGCAGGTAAACAAACCGGCCCGGCCCACCAGGGTGCTTACCCTGGCGAGCTGCGTGCCAAAGGTTGCCGACCCCTGATCTAAACACACAAGACAGATAACAGGTTGGGAGGTGAAGTGATTTGTCCAAGGTCACACAGAAGGTCAGTGGCCAAGCTAATAATTGAACCCTCTCTCCTGGTCCAGTGTCCTGCCCAATGGACTATGTGGCCTCAGTTCTGATTTAAACAAGTTTCAAAATGTTATTTTGTGTATGAAAAGCAAGTGTGTTAAACTGGAGGGAATCGTATACAGTGATCTCTCTGAATAGTCACATGCCAATATGGGAAGGGGTTTGTGTTGAATCCTTTTGCTTACTTTGTGTGGGTTTTTGCCTTCACTTGCTAATGAAAAGGATTTTTCTTGTAGAATGATCTCTGAGTTTTTACACTATTGCTGTGCTTGGTTTAAATTTATTGTTACCTTTGGTATTTTCATTGATCAGACTAGGCTTGAGCACTCAAACAATAATCCACCAGCTCAGACTATTGCCTGAGGTTTTAGAAATTTTAAATATGTATTCCCTGCTTTGGAAACCAAGGCATAAAAATGAAACAATCATTCTAAAGTGTATATTGTTGGAGAAAAATTAGCGACAGCTTATATTTTACTTGTTGTCTTAAAGATGGGACATTTTTGCAGAATGGACTGGATTTGGAAAATACTGTGCATTGTGCCACTGAAAAGGGTAGTGTATGTGAGAGAGATTGAGAGACAGGGAAAGAGGCTCTAGTGGCTTGACCATCGCCTGAGAATCAGGAACTACCAAATTCTAATTCTGGCATTGATCTTGGGCATTTCAGGCATGGTTTTTATTAAACTGTATTTACAAATATGGGCATGTGATCACATGCCTAGTTTGCATACACAGATACCACAACTGTTCACACAAAATTGGTAGTTGCACATACAAGTGGCCAGATGTACATCCAAGTAGTTGCTTAAGTTCCTCATAAACGAGGGGTGCAGGAATGCACACCTTTTAAATCTCAGAACTTTATTGTGCCTGGTCCCAGTGTCGCCAGCTGCAAAATCTATTTTTACCTGTTGAAGCATTTATAGAGACGATCTCTGTGATATCTGAGCCCCATGCTTTCACAGGGCCTCCCAGGAATGGTGTGAAGGTTGATTAGATGTTTGTGAAGCTCTTTGAACATGAAGTGAGAAGTGTGGAGAGACAGACTGGGACTTAGCTGACTATGAATGTACCGAGAGTTTTGAGGTTGTTTATAGGTGGTTCCAGCATTTCTCTAGTGATAATTATTTTATTGTTATTAAAGCTTCAGGGAGGTGTGATGTGGTATTTAGTAATTTGCTGTTCACTCTGCTAAGCCTTGAGCAGAAGTTGGTTTGTCATATCAGGAATCTGGTTTCCTTAGACATCCTGCCACCCGTGGGCCAGATGGGCGTTTAACTAATTCCCTGGGAACATGACAAGAAGTTTCAAAACAAAGGAAATCCTCTTTTCTCGCACTGGTAACCCACAAGCCAAAACCATGTCTTTGCCTGGAAACTTGAATTGCAATTAGGCGGCATTCTGTAGCACTCTAGGTGCATGGGAAAGCTTGCCAATGGCAGTTGTCAATCAAATACATATTTGATTTGTTTTCCCTAACAGCAGCTCCCCTAAATATGCCGGACAATGAAGTCAATAGATTTAAGAGCTAATGAAACCCTAGGATCACTGCATCTGCAAGGGATGATACATTGTCAGCCACACCTCAGTGGCTTCTGCTCACACAAATATGATGTAGAAAGATTATCATTATTACAAGAGGCCACTGCAAACCCTGCCAGCAGATAATAAAGACACTGTCACAGTGAGTGGACCTGCCTTCCAGGGATCACCAATATGAAGTGATGTCTCAGTGGTGTTTAGGATTCTCATTTCCCGACTGCATTAGAGGGATAGAAAAGTCTTTTCTCTCTTGTTACATAATTAATTTTATCCCATTCTCCGCAGCTATAAACTCAAAGCTCTGTTCGTCCTGAAAAAAAGGCTGCTTATTCCATGCAATGATGACCCTTAGAATAAGAAACAGTGAAAGCCCTTTAAAGCAAAGACCTCGATTCTGTATGACACATCTACTACATTAAACATCGCCGGTATATGACTTTTCTCTAGTAGCACTTTAGGCGCCGATGCAGGGGAAAAATTATGATCCCAATGAGTGGGAGTCATTAGTTGTACCCTGTGGATATGTAGAAATAAAATATTCTTTCAGTATTTCAAAATCTTTGAAGAGGACAGACTGTTCCCTGGGTTGCTAAAGGAGGTAAAGAATTGTGCAGAGTACACAGGATACATTTTGTGCATCTTCCTCTACCTTAATCCCTGGCTTAAATAAAAGGGATCTGAGAGCTGTCCAGATATATGGTCCCATCTATAAAAGGCATAAGTGAGGCATTTTAATTAAAATGTACTAGTCCATTTTCACTGGACTGGGCAAACTTGGGGCATGTGCTACCATGGGAAGCAAAGGTGACTTTATGCCACATTTAGGGTGACCAGATGTCCCAATTTTATAGGGACAGTCCTGATTTTGGGGGCTTTTTCTTATATAGGCACCTATTACCCTCCACCCCCGTCCCATTTTTTTACACTTGCTGTATGGTCACCCTAGCCACATTTCTAATTCCCAAAGTCTGGGGGCACCAGGTAGCAGTCTGAAGGCTGTTCTGTTTTACACTGGCTGCCCATGATGCTGATGGATGGTAAGACTGTTGGGGATCAGCCCTGGATTGGGGTGCCCCACTTATGCCCCCTTTCCCTCATTAGCACCGTTAGCCTGGTGGCCAGGAATGGTGGCATAGAAGAAGGGGGATCCCTCCCCTAAACCTGCTTAAATTGGTCCAAGTTTGCTTTGTGCTGCAGGAGTGGCAAAAAGCAGCCTTAACACACCAGAAAATCTGGCCACCAATATATATTAGAGATGTGTGAAAACACTGAGTTTTTGCTTTGGGCCTATTTGCAATGTGCAAATAGATTCTTTAGTGAGTGCATTCTTGTTCGATCCAGGACAAAGGGCCAAATTCTCACCATGCATATAGTCCCAATGGGCCTGATTCTGATGTCACTAATAAATATAACTCAAGAGTGAGTCCTCTGAAGTCAGTGGAGTTACATTGTTGCAACACAGTTGGAAATGCAATCCGAATCAGGCCCTTTAGCTTCCAGAGTTTTATTTCTGCTTGGTCTTGAGGTTCTTTCAGCCTGGCATATGTCTTTGTGCAGCATAAGCGGGTGGCATGCATTGTTTGTGCCTAGAAAGTCAACTATGTGATTCCTGTATATAAAACAGGAGTGCAAGCAAAAGCTGTTGCACAATCTGTTTCACAAGCCAAAATGGAAATGGAAAATTGAGCTTGGTTTGAGAATGGTTGAAAAGTTGTCCCACCTTGTCTGGACAAATTGGGCACCAATTTGATGTTATTACCATATCATTAGCCGTCTTGCTGATAGCAAAACCAGTTGTTATTAATGTAGTAAAATGGAAAAGTACAAAGAGATTTGTACCCACTCATAGGGTTGTAGTTCAAAACTCTGTGTGTTATAGCTGAGTGAAATTCACAATATCTTCCGCAGTATATTGATTTGAATGTTTGTGTTTAATTTCACATGTGTTCCTGGCTCCTTTATGTTCACTTTGAACAGATAGTCTCTCATATTTCCTGGCAGGAATGTTGGTGGAAATAGCTAATTTCAAGTGACTATTGAAAAATACTTGTGGAAAGTGAATTTTGAATTAATAAACACGAGAATTCGCACGGGAAACCTAATCCTGAGAGTCATGTTCATCGAGACCCAGATTTAGAAAAATACTTAGGTGTCTAACTTTAAGGCTGTGAGTAGCTCCACTGACTTTAGGCACATGCTTAATAATCTGTCTGAATTGAGGCCCTGATCAGGGAACAAAAACACGGACCTATGTGCCCAGTCAAACAGTTCAGATTTCAAATGCTGACCTCTTACGAATGAGCTACAGATTGTTTGGCTAAATAATTTGGCAAATAATTTCAAGTCAAGGATAAATTTGAGAAAATCATAATCCGATGGGTTGAAAGAGGTGACATTTGTGGAATAAATTATTCACTACAAATTACTCACCTGGTTTAGATTATTCTTTTCCTGCTATGTTACTCCCAACAAACAAGTTTTGACATTTTAGTTTGGAAAAAAGGAAATCTAAAGTGACACCCAACTTTTATATCGGTCCTGTAATTTCATCATAAACGTGGCACAGTGCATAAAGTATGTATATATGGGTGGAGGAAGGTAAAGAATGAAACATTATTTTGTAAGTTACACTATTTTTTCTCAGACCTACATCTGCTCCTGTCCCTCTTCTGTTCTCAGGTCAGTGCTTGGGCTCCCACAGGAATACAGCTGTGTCATCACATCACTTGGCATTCCAATATTTCATACTAACTTTTAAGCCAATTAGGAATGACTACTTACCATGCTGAATTATAGGAAGAAAAAAGGGATAATGTGTCCTTCATATCACGAACCTCTCTTTTCGGCAAGAGGGATGTGTATATATATATACATGTATATATACACACACACACACACACACAGAGAGAATAAGGCTTATATAAAATTTTAATTGGGGACAATGAAAAACAATACAGCTAATATATATATATATATATATATATATATATAATTAGTCCCATTGTTTTTCACTGTCCCCAATTAAAATTTTAGCCCTATTGTTTTTCACATTGCTTCCATTTTTATGGGAATTGTTTACAGAGGGATGCTTGCTGAAATATCTGACCTGGTACCAATATACTTTGTATTTAAATAACGCCTTTCATCCTAGGATGTCAAAGCATTTTACAAAGGTGGTAGTGTCATCCCATTGGACGGGTCAAGGAAGTGAGGCCCAGAGAAGTTTAGATAATGTCCTCAAGCTTCCATGATGAGTGGAAAAAGGATCTAAACCCCATTACCACATACAGAGCTGATGGGTGGTGTTTATTCAGTTCAGACTATAGAAGCTTTGGGCAGGCTTAAGTAGGGTGACCAGATGTCCTGATTTTATAGGGACAGTCCTGATATTTGGGGCTTTTTCTTATATAGGCTCCTATTACCCCTCACCCCCCTCCCGATTTTTCACACTTGCTATCTGGTCAGTCTCGGCTTAAGAGACGAAGGATGGTCCAGTGGTTATGACACTTGACTGGAAAGTGGAAAGTCCTTGTTTAATTCCTGCTCTCCCACACATTACCTGTGTGGACAAGTCATTTAGCCTCAGTTTCCCATCTATAAAATGGGGATAATAGCACGGCCCTAGCTCACAGGGGGGTTACTGGGATAAATACATTTGAAGATTGTTAGATGCTCAGATGCTACACTGATGAGGGCCATAGGGGTAGCTCAGAGAAAGATATTGAGTTATTCCCACGCTACACTCATCCATGGACTCTTATACTAAGTCAGTGTTTCCCAAACTGGGGTCACCGCTTGTGTAGGGAAAGCCCCTGGCGGGCTGGTCCGGTTTGTTTACCTGCCCTGTCTGCAGGTCCGGCCGATCGTGGCTCCCACTGGCCGCGGTTCGCCGCTGTAGGCCAATGGGGGCTGCTGGAAGCAGCGGCCAGTAAGTCCCTCGGCCCGCACCGCTTCCAGCAGCTCCCATTGGCCTGGAGCAGCGAACCGCGGCCAGTGGGAGCTGCTATCAGCCGGACCTGCGGATGCGGCAGGTAAACAAACCGGCCTGGCCCGCCAGTGGCTTTCCCTACACAAGCGCCAACCCCAGTTTGAGAAACACTGTACTAAGTGGTGAAGAGGCTACAGCAGGTGCTCATATAACCCAGGGTAGACAGGCCAGTGTTCTGGTAGTACAGAATGGGATGAAAACCTAAGGTATGATTTTAAGTGGAAGTGAAGTACCGTCAATCCTGGCAGGGCACTTATATATATTTTATAAGAATCAATGTTAGATAGCCTATTTCTGCTTTCCAAGCTGCTAAACAGCCTGTGATACTTTTGACCTTGAGTGGGTTTTTTTTGTTTTTAAAACTCACCTAGCAGGTGTGGAAGCTGGAGTCATTCTTTGAAGGCCCTTCACGGCCTATCCCCACACTACAAATCATCTCTGTTATGCCACTGAGATGTTGACACCCACACCTGCTTTGCCAATGATGCCAGCCTTCATCACCCACTTGTTACATTGGCAAACAAGCACCTTCTGCTGCCTCTCCCACTTGGGAGGAGCTCCCTGTAAACATCCACAATACTACCTCATTGTCCGCCTTCAAATCCCCTCTTGAAACTCTCCTTTGCTGTGAGACCTACAAAACACTTGACAATGGTTATGCAGCTGGTGGGCTGATGCTGCTGCCTCTTATGTACAGCTGGTCCAGATGAACTTGCAGTAGAAAAAGAGGCAGGTTCCAAGGGGCAGCCAAGATTTCATTGGGAAAGAATCACAGAGTGCTCATTTTATTGCAGTGCTCAGAACTGTGGGATATGCCCCCAGAAGTCGGGCAAGTGCAGCACCAGACTGAACCTAGTAACTTGGGTATGGTTTGTAATGTGGCCACTCACACCCAGACTAGGCAAGCCAGGGTGCTCAGACCTGCATGCCAATCACCTGGGTTAGCTCCGTAGTGCAAACATACCCAAATATGTTATAGAGATTGGAAGCTACTAGAAGACAAAGACATGAGATATTTCAATTGCTAAATTACTGAGATGTGTCTTTGTCAAGCAAGTTGAAAGGAAATTAGTACTGGTATAAATGTTTAGTGCTTAATCTGAAATATAGCCTGTTTTATGGTCTTAGAAATCTATTGGCCTTTAGGAGAAGACTGTCTGTTTAGGATCTGTAACTTTCATATTGTTATTTAAAATGTCTCACTTAGTTAATCATTGTAAAAGGCCTCTCTAGCCTACATTGCAAATTCCTTTAAAAATGCACCATGTATATAATTCACGTGGCTCTTCTTCACGTAGATAAGGGCTCGTCTGAAATGTCAGAGTGGGGGAGGAAAGGGTACCTGACCCAGGGGGCAAGGATATTGAATGCACCCAGTGTTGTACTTGACATTCCCCTAGTATTCACTGTGATAACATCAATCTCAAGGAACCCTCCTGGCATTAATATAGAGCTTCTGCATTTAATATATATTTCCCAAGGAATGTCATAGTAATAGAGCATTAAAGGATGTCCACTTATTGTAAAGTCTTAATGTTTTTGTTAAAAATTAAAAATGGGCGTCAACAGAACAGAATATGCCAGTTTCATGCCAGTCTATATGAGAGTCATTTCGCTATAATTGTCATAAACTGTCTTTACTGTATTATTTCTAGATAGTTCATAATTTTCTTAGCTGAAGATTTGTGAACAAAGATTGGATTACCTAGTGCTATTGATTTTATTTCCCTTATTTCACAGAATACATATAAAAATCCTACCACTCATCTATGTTATGGGCATTATTAGCCCTCTGAAGAGCTGAGGTGGGTCTGGATGATGATAGTGCATATTGCTCTGCTACGCTAGACATCCAAGAGGCGATTTGGGAGTTGACCTTGGGATTCCTGCTTGTCAGGAAGGAAAGGGGGAGGAAACTCTGGTCTCACGGAAGATTGTAATTAGACTATCAGCTCTTTATGGCAGGGTGGTTTTGTTCTGTGTGTGTACAGTACCTAGCATGGTGAAGTCTTGGTCCATGACAGGAGATCCTAGGCATCTGTTTAGTACAAATAATAATGGAAAAGAGGGACCCTAGTAAACAAGTCTTAAATCCTTTCCAGCCTTCGAGCATATAAACAGTCACTAAAGTTGGTCAGCAGAGGGAACTGTCAACCAACCCTCTCTACCAAAACAGAGGCCAGCAACAGAGGAGGGGAAAAGGATCAGGGCTGTGAGAGACACGTGAAAGGAGTGTGAGTTATTTTGCAACTGTGCAAAGAGCTGCAGGGAACAGTCAGGCTCTGAAGTAGCAGGAACTGCTGAGCTTTCCTCAGAGACTACCCATTTTTCAGGGCAGTGCCTACTAGTGAAACAACGGCTTGAGACTGCTGTCATCTGTGCATAACCTCTCCTTGTTCAGATTAAGGATGAGATGCCAGTTACAGTACACTTGATGCAAACCCCAAGCAGCCTGCCTCTAAATAAATCTCACACATTCCTGGAAAGAAAGGATGTTAGTACTTAGTAGCAAAAGTTGAGTAAAGAGAATCAGAACTGCAAATTTCACTTGTAAAATGGTTATGGATTGATCATGGTACCATGGCAACTACCAACCCAACCCCCATCTGCATTGGCTCTTTTATTGCTTATCAAGATTGGGAAACATTAATTGCATTGGTGTGGGCTGAGGGATGTGCTGGCCACCACTTCCCACAGCCCCCATTGGCCTGGAGTGGTAAACCGCCAGTGGGAGCCGTGATCGGCCGAACCTGCAGACACAGCAGGTAAACAAACCGGCCTGGCCCGCCAGGGTGCTTACCCTGGCGAGCCATGTGCCAAAGGTTGCCGATCCCTCCACTAATCCTTCAATTCCAAGTTAATGTATAGTTATGGTGATATTGTAAGTGGCACTAGATGAACTGTGCATAGAGCTGGACGCAAATTTTTATCCCTTTCTTTTTAACCAAAAAATGCAGATTTGGATTGATTGAAACATCGTGCAGTTTTGTGTCAAACTCACTGAATTGTTTCAGTCTAAAAAAAACCTTTTCAAAAGTCAGTAAAATTGAAACATTTTGTTTCAGTATTTTCCGAGCAAAACATTTTGATTTTTCGATTCAGAATGACTTCATTTTGAAATTTACTTCACTTTTCTTAAAAAAAAAAAAAAAATGAAAAAAGCATTTTAAAAAGCTGTAATGAAACAAAATGTTGTTGAATCCGAAATGAATTTTTTTGACTATTTGATTTGCTGAAATTTCTTTACGACTTTTTGGAACAGCCAGCAAACTGAAAAATCAGTTATTCGCACAGTTCTCATTGTGGGTAGGTAGACTATGCAAATACAGCTTGCTGTAGTGGCACTTTTCCGTCTCACCAGCAGAGGGAGTTCTTCCCCTCTGGAGCTTTTGGCCATAGGCTTTACATCTATAAGAGTCATTTTCACTCTAAATGTAAATTAGTCTGTTCTATTTTGACTAATGTAAACAAGCAGTGAGTAAACTGGATGCTCTAGTTCTGCAAACAGGTGTGAATGAAATAGCTCTCTCACCATATTACTTTTGCCTCCTCTTCCTTTTTCTGGCACCCTCCTTAACTTTCCTCTAGTTTTACTCACGTGTGTGTTGCGATTAGTCATTCCTGCTCTAATCAATAAGTATTAGGCACGCATTCTCTTTTAAAAGACTTTCATTCTTTTCCACCACAAGTCAGAAGGTGAAATCCTGGCTCCACTGACATCAAAGACAAAACTCCCATTGAACTCAACAGGGCCATGATTTCACCCGTAGAGTTTTTATCGGCCTAAAGCAGATAGCAGGAAACACCTGTGAACATTACTTTCCAGGCAGGGCAAAAATGAACACACCCAAATCAGCAAATAAGTGCTTACCCCTCAACTCCCCCTTTGTACGAACAAGGTCAGTATGATATATTTCCCCCCAGCAGGGATCATTAACCACTCATCATTCATTGTACTGATATTTCTGACCATTCAAACTGAGAAGAAGGACTTTCCTTTCATGCATCTTACTGTATCCAGAGCCCACTTAATCCATGTTCATTCTGAAAGCTATAACTGGCTATATGTTCTAGTTTATATACAGAGCAAGAGAAATTACCCAGCTCACTCCACTGACCAAACTTTTCACACAGCTCCAGTGGAAATGAGTCCCCAGGGACACACAGGACGTCGCCGTTGCTTTTTAAGCCTTCTTCACAGGCCAGCCAGATCTCAGTTGTTAATCCTAACACGTCATCCAAGACACTTTTTATCTCCTCCTGTAACGTTAATGCAGCTGGAATTCCATAAATCAAATCTCAGCAGTAAAAAGGTTAATAAGTTTACACTATATAATTGAAAGCCATATTGGTGATTAAAAGGATTTTATATATCAGTTTTCTGGGTCACCAACTAATTATTTTTGGTGGCCTGCAATAAAACACAGCACCATAGGCAGATAGAGGCTGTAATCACATAATATATGGAAAAATGCATTTAAGTGAATTTGATAGAAGGCTGTGTGATACGAGCTTGTTGAATTTCTTTTCAGCTATATTGTAACTAATTCAGGGACAACAGAAGGACTGCACATTCTGTGTACTCCATTAGGTTCATAGAAAGTTATTGGATCAAGTTTTTGAGGTCTCTCTCTCTCTCTTTCTGTAGTGCTAAGCCCAAGGGAACTAGACTGTCACCCATGATGGAAAGGTTCTGCCGAGGCACTGGGGATCAGATTGCCATTATAATTCATTTTAATGCATTATCTGCACATACTAATCCTTTATTGGAGCAGGATCTTTTGTAATAGGAACATGGCTATGGAGAGACACAATTGATCATCCTTGCATAAAAGGGATGATTAAAATACAAACAAGAATGTCCCCTTTGCAGCAGAGGGACAGGTGTGAGGCAGATAGGGTCAATTTTGAGGTGGTTCCAGGCCCCTAGCTCTGAATTCTGAACCCGGGTGGTGTTTGAGATCAGAACTTGGATTCAAATTTCTATCTTTGTGATACAAAACCTCAGAGCCATAGTCCTTCAACATGTATTTGAATCCGAATCCAAATTTTATAGCTCTCATGATGTAGCGTATCTTTCCAGTCACCATTACCTCTTTATAGACACGGGAGCAAATTTTGGGATGTGGATGATCTGCAGAGTTCAGGTTAGGGGTTTGGAGTGCATAGGTAGCTTAACGGTTTTTATATTTGCACTCTCCTGATCCTGTGGTTCTGTACAGAGCCAGCCCCTCTATGCCAAGTTGCCCCATGCAGCCATGACCCATGCAGCCAACAGTTGTGCTGAATCATGCTGGTTGTTAACCAAGGGGCCAAAAATGTATCTGATGATCAGCATGGTATATAAAGCCCTAGTTATGCATCTTTTCCTCCATCAGAAGAGGAGTTGAGGTGGAATCAGAAAGACCTTAGAGGCTGAGGTCCAGATGAGTCATGGCTACCATTATTGTGGGTCACCTTTCAAGAGTGGGGCTTGAATTATTTGAACCTGCTGTAGTCTTCCACATAGTATTTGACACAAAGCATATCTGCAGTATTTCCATAGCATCTGCTCATTATTAACCCTTGAATGTCCGTTCGATAGAAGCAGTGCTGTATCATAGTGCAATGTACATGTTCAGTATGCTGATGGTTTTAAATACTGCGCTATAACCGTCTCCAATAACTAAGCCAGAACTCTGCAGCACCTTGAATGTTTCAGAAAGACAATATGGCCTTTACTCTCCACATTTGAGTTTCGGGTCAGTTTTTAAACAAGGTTTTATAGTTCTACAGCAATGGGTTTTTAACACAGCTTAGTGGGGTTAAAAGGAGAATGGCGATTGTGTGAATAATGGGTTATGAATCAGCTGCTGATCTTTACATCAGAATCTCTATCTGCCACTGAGTCAGAAGGCACTGTTACTAGTCTGACAGTTCTAGGGTAAAAAATATTAATGTGCTTTAAGGCTCATCATACTGGTAGTGTCTCCTGGTAGATGGGTTTATCAGTTTTTTTTGTATGGGGACTGGGAAGGAGCAAAATAAAACTAAGAATAATAATGAAAATGAGGCTAGGGTGTTGATAAATATTATGAAGTGACCAGGCTAAATGACGCAGCACCTGTATTTATGTGAAGTCCCCTATGAAGAATAGTGGCATTCTGGGTTGAAAGATTGAAAGAAAGAATCCAAATTCAAATAAAATACACATGCATATACACAGACCTACTCAAGGTCAATGGCTGCTTTTGAACTTCAGATTAAATAACCCAGTCTTTGTAAAATGTGGTCAAGAATATAGTCGAAGAAGTCCATTTTGTAAATCCATTTGACAGAAGTAAAGCAAAATAAGACAATGGATCAGATTCCCAGCAGATGTCATTTGGCTTAGCTCTGCTCATGTCAGGAGAGTTTATGCTAATTAACACTAGCTGAGGATCTGGCCCAATGATTTTTTACTACTGTACTACCACTACTACTACTAATTAATTAGTACCTGGCTCTTATCTATCACTTTTCATCAGTAGATCTCAAAGTACTTTACAATCTCTCTCTCTCTCTCTCTCTCTCTCTCTCTCTCTCTCTTTTAATGGACTTAGCCTCACAACACCCCTCTGAGGTAGGGAAGTATTATTATTCCCATTTCACAGATGGGGACTGAGTCACAGGGACACTAAGTGACTTGCCCAAGGGGACACACACAGAAACTAGGGACTGTCACTAGACTTGAATCAGGGCATTGACTTGGACAGCTCTGGGGATCAGTAGTGTATGATGTAGGGCCCAATGTCACTCTCAGATTAACTCCATTAACTCCAATGGAACCATGAGATTAATTTGTTTGGAGTCCTTCACCTCTAGGTTACCTTATTCAGTTCATGACTATGGGTCAGATTTTATCATTTAACACCGGTTAGCTGCCCATGTAAAATGCATATGGTCTCAATTTAGTTTCTAATGGGCAATGCCCACATCATTAAGAAAGCACGACCATCATTGGCACTGAAGGGCAACCTTGTTGGAAGTCAGCCCAGAGGAACTGAACAGTGAACAGATCTTGGGGTATTTTACCCACAACAGGTTTGTGGCCCACTGGCAGGCTTGTGCAGGAAAAGCTTATACTGTTGCTGCTGCCCTTTTTGAGAACTTCTCAAACTTCTTTTGTCTCCAGCATGGTCAGTCCAGCACCTCTTGTGAGCGGTAAATGCACACACAAAATTATTTAAAAACTGAGAGAGAGAGAGAGAGAGAGAACCTTGACTATGTGCTGTTGAAATGTTCCTGAACTAACACTCTTACAGTGCGCAGTGAGGAGAATGGCACTGGAACTTATGTATGATATGCATTACAGGATAGGGTTATCTGTGTCCAGAGTGGTATTTAATGCCATTCCACAGAGAGGTCTTTTGTATGGACTATTTTGTTTGGAGCATAGAGGGAAAAGGCTGATAGTCATAAAACTGCACAGTAACTGCCCTAGTACAACAGGTCAGGACCATGATATAGCCTCTTGTACTCGCTGTCACTGAAATCTTTTCACTTCATGCCTTATTGCGCAAGTTCAATATACTTACCGGCTAATGCTCTCCTGAGCACTTAGTTCTACAAACTCTCTACTCAGCAGGTGGCTTATTTAAATATGGCTGGTGGATTGGCTAGTGGCCAAGAGTGAATGGCTCAATACAGGAATTACAAGTGTTTGGGTCTAACTCTGCTCTCACTCCCACTAGCGCAAACCCATTGGCTCCAGTGGGCACAAAATTTGGCTCTCTGTGTGAAACTGTTTATAAGACAGAATCTGAGGGCCCATCATTTGCATCAGGTTAAACTAAACATATTTCTAGCCCTCTCCAGCATAATAGACGAAGAGTGTTTGAAATGAAAACTATCATCAACTCTCATTTAAGGAATCAGCATTTCTTCTGTTGCATGTAAGTAACTTTTATTTTACAAAGCCACAATCACCTGCCTTTAAGAGGCAATGTAGATTTTCTCTAAACACTCATTGCAAACAGGAATATTGGTGGTTTAATTGATTCTCCAGAATTTAGGCTTTTGGCTATAGCATCTAGAAGGAGAGAGTGAAAGAACTTGGTTCAAAGTTATTTATATATAGAAAATAACTGCTGAATGTTACACTATATTTTAAAAGTAAGCAAACCTGTTTTCCCTCTGCCTTTCCATTCAACGTATCAGGAAAGGGCCTTTAAAACTGGCTGGTAATTAGAGAGGAAAAAGCAGAGCTCCGCATAGCAGTCAATCCATCACATCCTGCAAAGTCTAAATGTTACCGGCAATTAAATAAGTTAGTGGGGGAAAAACTTGACAAGCAAGTTTTATCACAGAATCATCTAAGTGGCAAAGTATGTGAAGCAATCTTATTAGATTCCCTCCTCCAGCCCCAAAGATTAAAAAAAACCAAACACAAGTACCCATTAAAAGCAAAATGGAGATTTCTTCCATACTATATCTAGGAACATGGAAGATTAGAATGATAAAAATAAAACAACTTTTCCCACCTCCCCCTTCCCCACCCTGTCCAAAGTCAAATCTATCCAGGTTGACTGCTCCATTAAATTCAAGAACAAAAAGTTATAAATTGAACATACAGAGAACAGTGCCTTTTCTTAAAATGATGTTTCCTCGCCTTAATGGATTTAGCTGTGGCACGGAGTCAGAGAGAAGCTGTCTTAACTAAATCTTTGACTGATTATGCATTTTTTTTTCTATTCATACAAGGTAGATTCATCATTCCAATTTGTCAAGCTGGCGAAGTTCCAATTAATTACACCAGGAAAAGCTCAGGCTGCATTAGGCCTCTGTCAGGCCTAATCTAGTGCCTCATTTACTGGAGCCCCAAATGAAGAGATATCAGAGGTGTTGTTCCTCTTGGTACTTAATTTGATGAATGCCCTAGCAGCGCGATTGGTGGCAGAGGTGTATATGTGTGTGTCTCTTCATCAGCCGCCACTACTATAGTCGTCATGCTTCCTGTACTAATTTGAGGGCTCATCTGTATAGTGGATGTTTTTGGAAGGCCTATCCTTCATAGATATGCCAAAAGGTTTCCTGGTTTGTGTGACTGTGTGTGTGCACACGCATATTCTGGGCCTGATTCTGATCTCAGACGTGTAACTATATTGTCTACAATGGAGTTAAATCTAATTTACAACAATGGAAATGAGACCAGAATCTGGCCCATTGCATATAAAGATTCTATATTTTTGTCATCTTTGCCCTTGCTAAGGAAAAAAAAAAAGGAGCAATTTATCCTGAAGAAGAAACCCTCTTCAAGCGTTTTTCTCAATGTTTGAGGGATCGTGTTTGAGGGATCGTTGAGTCCAGGTTACTACCTAGATATACTATGTAAATGCCAGGATCTCATGATGAGTTGGTTTACTATGTGTTTATAATAGATGTGTGTTGCATCAAAACTTTGACTAAAGATAGAAAGGTACAGATATAGATTATAGATGTAAAGCAATGTTCTGACTTTGAACAGCAGGTTACTATTGGGCATGTACATCTCATGCTGTTTCTTAAAGTTGTACTTTAAAGTTGTGATGGACCAAGAACATATGTTTCTGTTCTGCAGCACTTTACGTATTATTCAGCATATTATGCCAATATGTTTAACTTAGTATTGGCTTTTAACCAATCTTTGTGATTAAAGATTTAACTGTGGCAATGATATCATTCTGCACGTAGGTTTGGGTGCCTTAAAAAGGGTGCAACATTAGCCAAGAACAAGGTAGCAGTGTTAATTGTCTGCCATTGAAGAGTTGACATTTGCCAACTGAGATACCATGCTGAGATATCACATTCATTTTCTGTTCAGCAAATAGATTGAGATAGATGAGAGACCAATATGTATAATGGTTGGGAAATGTTGATTTTTTTCAATGGCATACATACTTGTGCTGCCCAGTAAAGAGATCATGATGTCAGCAAGGGATGAGGGAATTGTGTTTGTGAAAGTAGTCCTCACTATTAAGGGGCTGATTTGCAGAGGTTCTGGTTTACACTGGAGAGGGGCACAAATCAAAACTCTAGATCAGTGGTTCTCAAACTAGGGCCGCCGCTTGTTCAGGGAAAGCCCCTGGCGGGCCGGGCTGGTTTGTTTATCTGCCACGTCTGCAGGTTCGGCCGATCGCAGCTCCCAGTGGCTGCGGTTTGCCGCTCCAGGCCAATGGGGGCTGCGGGAAGCGGCATCCAGTACGTCCCTTGGCCCACGCTGCTTCCTGCAGCCCCCATTGTCCTGGAGTGGCAAACTGCAGCCACTAGGAGCTGCGATCGGCCGAACCTGCAGACGTGGCAGGTAAACAAACTGGCCCGGCCCGCCAGGGGCTTTCCCTGAACAAGCAGTGGCCCTAGTTTGAGAACCACTGATCTAGAGCTCAACAGATGCCAGCTTTAGGGAAGTCTAGATACAGATCAAAATTATGCAACTTGAAACTATCTCTAGTTTACAAGTGCAGATTCATTTCAAGTGCATCACTAATGGCGGGTTTGAGGGCACTTGATCTTTTACAGAAATGAAAAGTGTCCATTTGTCCTTCAGTTGAGGAAGGAGTGGCTGAGAGTTGGACGGTTGTATTCATAGGTCAACTTTTTGTAATATGTGTTTTATCCTATGGCCTAGGTACCCATTTTACTATTTTATCCATTTACCCATTTTACCATTTTAGGCATCACATTTTACTTTTTTTTGTTTTTAACTGTTTTCTCTCTCTCTCTCTCTCTCTCTCTCTCTCTCTCTGAAGTTTTGTGAAAGCTTGCACAGGCAAGAGTGGAAACTGACTAACTGACCACAATATAGAGTGAAACTGACCCCACACAATACAATATCAAATGCACAAAGGAAAAAAATGCGCCCTTGATCAAGACCCAAAACAAGGTTGATGCACCATTCAAGTCACACTTAATCATTCAAAATAAGGCTTAAGGGGTACATTAGCTTAGTGATCCTCACCCTCTCACAAGAAAAAAAAAAGAGTTTTTGGTAATTGTTTTTGTTCTGAGGTAGAATTAAATCAAGACCATTTGAATGTTTGGTGCAAAAAAAAAAAAAGAGAGCGCGCGCAGTAATCCAGTGGTTAGGATACTTGTTTCCCTCCTCCCCCAAAATAGCATTTTTGTTTTCTAGTCACCTCTATTATTTAGTTTATAGGAGACCTGGGTTCAAGTCCCTGGTCTGCCAGTTTTGAACAAGGGTCTCCCACATGATTACCCTAACTACAAGGATATTTCGGATCTCTTGTGCTGTCTTGTTTTGACCATAAATTCCTCCTGAGAAACCTTCCTGTAGAAAGTTGCATCAAAACTGAAACATTTCTGTGAAAAGTCTTGGTTTCGATGAATAGGCATTTTCCAATGGAAAAATGTGTTGTTGAAAAGTTCCTATCCAGCTTTACTAAATAATGGAGGGGCAGGGAAAAAGAAATGCCAGTGGCTTAAATAGCATATTAAGAAGACCAAAATCCAGCAAGATTTTTTTCTTATACACACATGAACCAGGAAGCTGAAGCTGATGTTCCTCAAACTCTAAGTAATTTAGATTCAGATCCAATTCTGGCTACAAACTTTGCCGTAGTTTAGGTTATGTCTCTAACAGGTACCCATGGGAAAAGGCTGTGGATGATGAGTATCTCCTTTAGGTCAGGAATTATTCACACGTCCAACTCTTACTTCAGTTAAAGGATTTTCTGATAGAAGAAAAAGGAATGTGTTGTGATTGTACTGATAATGTCCTTTTGGGAGTTATTGGCAGAAATTCTATGGTGAATAATTTTGAGTATCAAATAAACTTGAGAAACTTGCGATATGTGAACAGAAAAAGAGGTGTCAAATTATTCAATATGAATTATTCTGCCAGTTCTAATAATAACCCAGCTGGTGAAAAAGAGAAAATAGCTGATCTGTCAAGCAGACAGCCACTTTTGGGCTAACTTCATCCCCTTGAGGCTGAAAAATATAAACTTCCTCTGAGAACAGAAAATTAGAAAAGACAAGAAGAATGGGATCCCTGCTCCAAATCTATCTTTTTAGCTTAATGTACACTAATGGATATTAAAAGATGGGAGATTAATGAATGTCCGGTACACCAACCAGCTGAAAAAACACACTTTATTTGGCATCGACACTCACAAAATCCACAGGTTAGAGAGTAAGTCAGACTACATCACTCTGTCTAGAACTATGGAAGTGTGTCCTTGTCAAGGTAATCATGTCTTTATGAAGCAAGGTGGGCTGTACGTATCTTGGTGGGCTACTCTTCACACAGATTGTGAATGAAAGTGTTTGGATCCATTGCTTGTGAGGACTTGAATGAATGGAAAAGCTACTTATTAAACAAGGTCTAGTAGACAGAGCACTAGAGTGGGACTCAGTGACCTGGGTTCAATTCCTGGTTCACCCATAAACGTCCTGTCTTATTGCTTGTGAGGACTTGAATGAATGGAAAAGCTACTTATTAAACAAGGTCTAGTAGACAGAGCACTAGAGTGGGACTCAGTGACCTGGGTTCAATTCCTGGTTCACCCATAAACGTCCTGTCTGACCTTGGGCAAGTCATTTAATCTACCCTCTGCCTCAATTACTCAGTCTATACAATGGGAATAATCCTCCTCTCCTTTCCTCCCTCACAGCAGTACTGTGAGAATAAAGTCCTTTAGTGATTGTGAGGTGCTCATATATTACAGTGATGAGGGTCATATGTGAATCTTGGTAGATGCTGAGAGGACAACAGTGAGGAAGATCTGGCAGCGTACCTGTGAGTAATTTAGCAGGGGTTTGTGAGAAACACTTATTGTTTTAGTTTCACTCAGCAGGCGTTTGCATCTCCAGAACTTTACTCTGGTGGTTCAAGCTCTCATGACACCCATCATTAAAACAGCTGTAACCACTGTGTTTTGCTTGGTTTCCACCCCAAACCCTCCTAGATTTGCTAACTTCATGCCGAATTTAGCACAGATTCATATGAAATTCACCTTGACTTTGCTGAGAGCTTGCCCAACTTCGACAAACTCTCAGTTAACTGGCCTGACATGAAGAGTTTGACACAATTTTAACCCAGTTGAGTTTGGGCTGACTTGGGGATTTGATCAGTGGAGATGGGAATTAGGAGCTTTAACTAGAGCGTTGCATGGTTTGAATGTTGGCTAAAACTCCACTTACGAATGGGGAAAGGAGAGAGGAAGGAATGTCTGATTGCTATGCAGTGAACAGTCAGTTTCCTCATTATCATTACAAATAGGCCTGAGACCTTAATTGTCCCTTTCTTGACAGCCAGAACTCTTCTCCAAAATTCAAACCAAACTCATGGCACTCCCTTGACTGCTTTTCATCTCATCCCTTCCCTCCCTCTTTGTTCATGTAGGATCTTCAGGGAAGGACCCTGTTCTCATTCTTTTCTGCATAGCACCTAACATGCTACTGATGCTATATAAATAATAGCTTGTCGTGAGGCAGAGTGACCTCGTTCTGGGACAAAGCAGGTTAAATCCCCTTGCTGGGCTCCGCTAACCCTGCCCCGCCC
Source organism: Emys orbicularis (assembly GCF_028017835.1). NCBI lineage: Eukaryota > Metazoa > Chordata > Testudines > Emydidae > Emys > Emys orbicularis. The sequence continues at coordinate 81,633,442 of NC_088692.1, read as the reverse complement.
CCCCTTTCCCGAAGTACGGGGGCATGGCAGGAAGTATAAGAGCTGGGTCCTGCAGCTCAGTTGGAGGCAAGCCTGGGAAGGAACCAAGACGTCCTTCCCAGGGAGCTGAAGCACAGGCAGAGCCCTCGACTGGCTGTGGCGGGCGACGACTCTCCTGAGCCGGCCTGGAGAGAAGAGCAGCCACTGTCCCAGGAGACAGAGAGACCCAGAGGGGAAGTGGAGAGTGACCCGCTCGACATGGAGATGAGGAACCAGGCTCCAGCAGCCACAGAACAGTACCAGCAGATGCCAGTAGGAAGTATGCCAAGGAATCAAGACATTGACTCAGTGCTGTTGCTGCGGGACAAGGCAGCGACCCATGCTTCCCCGCTGACCCTGTGGCAGTACCACCCATCACTTCTAGGGCCCTGAGCTGGGACCTGGTTGAGCAGGGCAGGCCCGGATTCCCCTACCCCTCGGTCCCACACTTGGGGCTGAATAAGTGCTAACCCGTAGGCCATGAGGCCTGAGCCACAGACTGCTTACTTGCTTTAGCCCCTGTCCAGGAGGTCAGAGCTACCAGTTCCCAGTGGCTCAACTGTGAACCAGGATGCTTGATTGACCTACCCGGCGTGAGCATCGATTTCCCTGCTGCTGCCAAACGCGTGCCCTGGCCCTGAGACCCAAGGAATGTTACATAGCTACTCGGTTCTTCTTGAACCATACAAGTTAACCACTTTGGGCCCAATCCTGCAAGCCCTCGCACTCTTGACAGCAATGGAAGGTCTGTGAGTAGAGCGAGCTTGCAGATTTTGGCTCAGAGGATGGCGTACCTAAAACCTTTCTGAGCTGTTAAATGATGCACTTCCCATTTGCCTAGTGCTGAATGGTCTTAATCAGAAGCTGTAGCTTGATAACTACAGCAAATGGGTGAGAGAGTGACAGCCTGAGCATTGTCTTTGCGAAACTGAACTCTAGCATATTAAGAGTTTGCTAAAGGCATCTCAGGGATAGATTTCCTTTCTTCATCAATAATTTAAAACATTCCCAAATCTCCTCTGACTAGCGCCGAATGAAAGCTGAAGGCACAACTGGCAGAAGGCACAATGGCTCCTCAATTAGTCAGACAGAGAGCTTTTTTGTTGACTCAGCCAGGGCAAGGGTGGCTATGAAACCCAGATTTAAGTCCTTATTGGTTCCTTAATTTTTTTTTAAATTTGTGGTAATTTTGTAAGAAATGAGTGGGCAGCCCAGCCCCCAATCCACCTGGGTATTCATTAGTGTCACTGAAAAAGCATATGGGCAATTGTATAAGCTGGCTCCTGTAGTCACTGACAGGGAATGGGTTGAGTCCTCAGTACCATTGTGTGTGTGTGACTGACACCCATGGAAGGCCAGCAGCTTTCAGAATCGGCTACAAACTGTGCCATGTCCTCAGAGCATTATCAGGCAGTGAGAGTTTGATTGCATTGAAGTAAGGCTTCTGAACTGGTGTTTCATTGTTTGAATGTGTAACCATTAGCTATCCTGCTGGAGAGTCCTATGTATATGGAGTTCTGAGGAAAAGTATGGAATTTTCTCCCCAGCATATGCAGTTCTTATTAGAATCATTTCTTATTTTGTTACCAATTCCTTCTGGACTCTTCATTGCTCTGAATCGATACACATACTCCATGCTTTTCAGAAATCCACGTACTAGTTCCCACCTTGGCCATGTAAATACTACCTTCTTTTAGGAAACAATTAGGGAGATGTCCCAAACTTAAACTCCCATCAGAACAAAACCTGAAGCATGGGGAAGTTCAGACCTCAGTTGGGACCTTGCTATTCATCCCTGTTGTTATAGTGAGGCAGGTCCATTGAGAGAAATTTGGGGCCCTGGTACGTCATGTTTGCTGGGGCCCCACCCTTCCCCATTTCACTTTATTTTTACACAGATGTTTCAGATATTTTGGGGGTTCCCTTGAGCTAGGGTTCCTGGTACAGTTGTCCCTCCTGTCCCCCCCTCTCCTCAACCCTGTAATGAAGCAAACCAAACTCTGGGGTTGGACATCTCTAAACTTTGCCTCTGGATCCAAACTTTGTAGCTTGGGCCCATCTCTAGAAAGAATAAGTCAGATACTGCATTAGGCCAAGTTAGGGTGAAGGTGATGTAGAGAGGGAACCTACCCTCTGAGTCCCTGCCCAATCATATCTTCACTGACTGGTGAAGCTTGTTGATATTACTCGTAGTTGCAATATAAGATTGTTTCAGCAGCAGCATTGATCTATTTTCCTCCTCCTTTTTCTTTCAGTCTGTCTGTGGGCACCACTTTCTATTGACAGGCCTAATGTCTGCACTTCCCACAGATTGGAATCCCATGATTCACCCCACTTTTAGACTTGGTCCCCAAGCTACAGCATCCCAGTTTACCAACTGTGTTTCTACAGCAGGTTAAACTGGGGTTAGCCCCTACTCTAGACTTCCCCTTGGGAGCTATGAACAGTACAAAACACAGTAACACTGAAGAAATTCTTTAAAACAAAGTATCCTTTATTTTTCCATGGGAATGTAGCCATCAGTGAGAAAAAGGTTAACATAACAAAAAGCCGATACAGATATTTTCTTACCTAAGCGTAGCATTTCCCTCAGATACCTCAGCACTTTCCCCTGGTACCCCTGGTCTTCTGGGGACTGTGTTACAGTCTGCTTCTCTGCAGACCCTGACTCCTCATCTCTCTTGAACTTCATGGACTGTTTTTCTCTGCATCCACATACTGCTCCCCGCCCCCCCGTGTCCCCCACTTGTCACAAGCCAAGGGGATGTTGTGCCCAACTTGGAAAAGACAAAGCTTCAAAGGCCTTGACACCTGTATTGTCAGTTAAGCACTGGCGACTGGGCTATCTCAACCCCTTGACTTTGGTTCCTGCAGACAAAAAACACTGAAGACTGGCTTAACTCTCACTTATCCTTTAGGAAGCAACCAATGACCATCAAACAGAGGGTCACATAATAGTCATAAAAATATTACAGATATCTCCCACATTCATCACGTTTGCAACGTAATACAGTGACTGCCATGATCATGGTGAAGCAAATAATACTACTTTGCATTTTAATAGTGCTTTACATATTCAGAGCCATGTACAAACATTACCTAATTAATCCTCACACCCTTCTGGGAATTAAGTGGATAAGTGTTGTTATCCCCATTTCAGAGGTTGGGAAACTGAGACAGAAGGGTGAAATGATGTGCCCAATGTCAGACAGTGGCTTAGTGACTGCACTGGGGTTAGAACCAGGGCCGGCTCTAACTTTTTTGCCGCGCCAAGCAGCAAAAAAAAGTGCCGCCCCGCCGTAACACCCCCGCCCCCAGCGCCGCCCCGCCCTGCCGAACCCCCCCCACCGAGTGCTGTGCCGCCGAAACCCCCCCGCCGAGCGCCGCGCCACCGAACAGCCCCCGCCCCCCTCCGCGCTGCGGAACACCCCCCGCCGAGCTGCTGAACCCCCACCGAGCTGCTGAACTCCCGCCGAGCGCCACGCCGCCGAACACCCCCCCCCGCGGAGCGCCGCACTGCTGAAGCCCCCCCGCGCGGAGTGCTGCCAAAACCCCCGCAGAGCGCCGCGCTGCCGAACACCACCCCCCGCGCAGAGCGCCGCGCCGCCGAACACCCCCGCCGAGCTGCTGAACCCCCGCTGAGCGCCGTGCCGCTGAACACCCCCCCCTGCCAAGCACCGCGCCGTGCTGCCCCCCCGCCACCCCAAGATTGGCCGCCCCTTACCAGGTGCCGCCCCAAGCACGAGCTTGGTTGGCTGGTGCCTGGAGCCGGCCCTGGTTAGAACTCAGGATTTTCTGACTCCCAACCTGTGCTCATTTCTATATCTTTGTTAATATGACAGAATTTAGTTAGCTACACAGTATGGTTCTAAATTCAACCCCTTTGTCCTAGATTTTAAGACTCCCAAATGGAATTATTCGAATTTCTAGGGCCAAATTCTGTTCTGAGTTGCACTGTCTTGAATCCAAAGCAACTCCATTGGAATTACCCCAGGTTTACATTGGCATAATTGGGATCAGATTTGTAGGCTCACTGTTCCCAGATAACTGATTCTTGATTATAAGATTAATTAGAGCTACGGAGGAAAGGGGAGGAAGGGAGCCAGTCTGGCAGTGGTTGCCCATCCAACTTGCCTTGGGTTTTGCTGGCACTAATGACTAGAGAGCTGGTAGAGCATCAATGGGCCAGTAGCTTAATGCAGGAATCACTGGAGGCAGCATTTTATGAGGATAACAAGGCATTTGCAGACATAAAAAGCTGGAGAAATGCTTATTAGTTATGGGGAAGGTGAAAGGCTTAGAAAACTGATTAGTGTAGCAGTGTGGTCAGATTGAAATGAAAGCTCAGTAGCATAATCATTAATTGGGTGCTTACTTACCTACTAATTTGAGCTTGGATGTCAGCAATACTGCACTTCATTTCAAACCAGAGGTCAGACTTTAATGCTACATCATAAATTACGTAAAGGCACAACACTAACAATTAGATAATTATGGAGACTCATGCTGTTGCAATTTAACTGGGCAAGTTCAGGGCAGTCATGACAGGAACAATGCTTAACCCTGAATCTGCTGCCTTTCTTTCCATCTGACAGCCAAATAAATGTGGTTAAGGATGTATTTAGGTGTCTGGCAGCCCAGGGGTTAAAAGCTTCTCCTCCTATTAGTCAGATTCATCGACTGGCCTTGGTGAACTCAGAGGAAATATTGCAAAAGTGTTAATTACATCTGAGATAGAAAACCCATCCCTTCAATCCACTGCAGATGCTGGGCTGGGTCGTCTTTTTAGCCAAAGATAATTTCTACATTGTAAGACTGTTCTGTTTGTGTGTGAGATACCATTGTGTTCTGTATCTCTAGCTAAACCAAATCTACAACTCTTTTCAGTATATTTGTTTGTTATCGACTTCGCTTTTCTAAATAGACTAGCTAAACTAAAAATAGGGTAGTCTGCAGTGGTCTCCCCTTAAAGGAGGTTTACTGTTTGCAATGTGTGTTCACCCAATACAACAAGGTGGGGTTTTCAGAAGCATTCAGCATTGGTCTAACACTGCTCACACCAATGTCAATGGTGACTTCAGTGGAAAATTACACCTCCATGAGAGGTATTGTAGCGATAGTGGAGACTAGAATGGAAAGCTGTTCTCATGTGGATTGAAAAAGTGCTTGACAAGGGGATGAAATTAATGGCAGGAAAATCTGAAAACGTTCAGCTGTTTGGTTTCAAACATAACCAACGTTCTCTGGTCTAGAAATATGCAACCAACTCTAAGAATAGCCTTTCTTCTGATGTCACTGTACTTCTGTTTCATGTCCTGTCTGAAACCAAGAAGTGTATGAAAATAAACACCCACACATCTTAATTGTTTTAAACCACACACTAGGATTGGAGTTCAGTTTGAATACTGGGTGAAGGTTTAGTTGGTTCTTATTTTATGTGGAGCTGTTTGGCATTGTGGACCTATTTGGCTTATTTGGGACACTTAATTCAAGACATTTTAATTCAAGAATTAAAATGTTCCTTTGGGGACCTGCTTGTTGTTAGTACTAATGGTGTAAAGTCATGTATTGTGCAAATATATGATATGCGCAAAGTTGCACTCCTGGGGTGATAACATGAATGCACAGATTAAGGATAGAGAACCACAGGTGCTGGCTTCCAATTGTCCCGGGAGGTGCTTAACCCCCACCCAGCCCCAAGTCTTGCCCCCACTCCACCCCTTCCCCCAATGCCCCACCCCCACCCAACCTCTTCCTGCCCTGCTCTGCTCCTGCCCCGCCTCTTCCCCACCTCTTTCCACGCCCCGTCCCTGCTCCTCCCCCTCCCTCCCAGCGCCTCCTGCACGCCGTGGAACAACTGATCCACGGCGGGCGGGAGGCACTAGGATGGAGGGGGAGGAGTTGATTGGCGGGGCTGCCAGCAGGTGGGAGGTGCTGGGGGAAATGGGAGAGTTTGGATGCTGGTGGGTGCTAAGCACCAGCTAATTTTTTTCCATGAGTGCTCCAGCCCTGGAGCACCCACAGAGTCAGTGCCTATGTAGAAGAACACTTCCTTAGTTGTTAAAACACCTTAAGATACAGAGTGTATTATTAAAGAGGTGGCACACCTTTAATTGTGGCAACACCACTTTGCTAAATAATATAGTTATTATATATGGGCTTCCCAACAAGTATGGTCAAGTAATGACACATCTGGTAACCTACATTAAAGGGTTGAGTTATGGTGTGCTTTTCGTTTTAATTAGTCTGTGATAAACAAAGAATCAAAGGGTGTTCCGCTCTGATGGCTTTCATATTTACTGCACCCTTCACCTCCACTAGCAGGTTTATGAAGTGTAGCAAAATCAAAATGTCATACTCACCCTGTCTAGAGCTCTGTGGTGGATCAAGCGTAGTTTCGTCCAAGTTGAAAACTCTGTTCCAGATTTGAAGGTGGGGGACACTTTGTTTTGTTCTCTTTTTAACAGAGGACCAGCGATTTGTGTGATAACTGAGAAAAGAAAAGTAGGCCAGTTGGAAGAATATAGCTAACTAGTGGTGGGTGGACCCCAAAGGTTTCTGAGGTTCAGATCAGCAGCCCTTCTGTTTTAAGAACTTTCATATCCTTTAACCTCTTTAAAACAATAAAGCTGCCTTGTTTTACAACGATGACACCCAGCACGGCAGGGCTAGATTGCAACTAGCCCTAATGGGAGGAGGAAGTCATCCCACATAATTAAGTGACTGGGCTCAGGAAAGGGATAACTGGGTGAAGTTCTGTGGCCTGCATTATGTAGGACTAGATGACCTAATGGTCCTTTCAGGCCTTAAAATCTATGAATCTATGCCCCACTGAGTGGCTGTGTTAGGGTCACCTGGATCTTGGTTTGGCTGCTGCCCCCCCGGCATGGCCTGTGGAAGTGAATGGGGTATAGGCAGAATCAAGGCTCCAATCTCCAATGTGCTAGCCAGCGGAGTGACTGGTTCTGCCACCCTTTGTCACTCTGGGTATAAAGGAGCCTTAAAGGGGTTGGAAACAAGACCCAGAGGTTAACCCTAGTACAACGGTGGTGCGGGGGCGGCCTATGAGGCAGCCCAGTGCCATCCTCCCACTGTCTACACCAGGGGTCGGCAACGTTCGGCACGCAGCTCGCCAGGGTAAGCACCCTGGCGGGCCGGGCCAGTTTTATTTACCTGCTGACGCGGCAGGTTCGGCCGATCGCGGCCCCCACTGGCCGCGGTTCGCCGTCCCGGGCCAATGGGGGCGGTGAAAAGCGGCGCGGGCGAGCGATGTGCTGGCCTCGGCTTCCCGCTGCCCCCATTGGCCCGGGACGGCGAACCGCGGCCAGTGAGGGCCGCGATCGGCCGAACCTGCCGCGTCAGCAGGTAAATAAAACTGGCCCGGCCCACCGGGGTGCTTACCCTGGCGAGCCGTGTGCCGAACGTTGCCGACCCCTGGTCTACACTGACCCACCATGCTGGTGGAATAGCTGGGGGTGTGAGGAATGTTCAGCCTATTGGCAACTGTGAGGAAATTCCTTTAGGTCTGAGCATCCAGCAGGGGTGCTTTGGTCCCCTGAGGCAGCCAAATCTGTTAAAGTCTCTTTTGCCTTCTGGGCTGGGACTCTGGGGAGGTGCAGCACAAAATCGGGCCCATATTCTCATTTTCACCAGCAGCAAAAGCCAAGCTCATCTGCCTCTACTTCACTACTCCTGAGGACTCCTTTCTCTAGCTTCACCTCCAGTAAGGGAAGAACCAGATGAAGCCTTCCTTGTCCTCCGGACAGCCCCAGTGGAAAGGTAGAGCACAAACCTTCCCTGTCCTTATGCTCTCATCCTGCTTCACCGATAGGCCTTCACTGTCTTTCGTTAAATCAGGGCATGAGCCCTTTCCTAGAGGGAATTGTGCCACAAGGGGGTAAGAATTAAATCAATGCTTTAGGCCTTTTTAATGACAAAAAGAGCAAGGGTTGCTTCAGATCAGCAGCCGTGGGAGGTTTCAAAATACATTACACTCTTAAAGGGGCATGTCAGAGGGTAGCTGGCCCTCTGAGGGGCTCAGGGGCCCAGCCTGTCTCTGACAGGCCCCACAAGGGGGAATGAGACTGCTCAGGTTCATGATAGAAGGTTAAGGCCCTCAGTCAGAGGGAGGACTCTGAGGAGAAAGGTGGCTGGCAGAGAGATTGCAAAGAGGATCCCTCCAGTAACTGCTGAGAAGCTGCCTGCGAAGCCAACACTCCAGAGAGGGAGAAGCAGTGCAAGAGGCCGGGGAAGCCTATCAAAGAGGAGAGGCAGGAGGTAGCTCAGGGAGCAGCATGAGACTGAGAAAGATTAGTTCTGGCTGTTCCAATTAAGGGCACTGAGCTGGAACCCAGTGGAGAGTGTGAACCTGGTTCCCCTACCTATTCCAGCCAAGGACTTTGGAGATGAAAGCTCTAAACCCAGGGAGACCCCCCCACTAGAGCTACGGAACTTCTGACTTCCCATTATCCTGAAGGGGACCAAGACTCGGCCAGAAGGCTGGGTCTTAACAAGGACTTGACGAACACAGAATTGGGTGCGGTGACATTAGGGGGATGGAGTCAGGTGGTGTAGCTCACCATCCTGCCACAAGGGCACTAACAGATAAAGGGCCCATATTCCAGGGCAGCAGCAAAACAAAGCCTTAATAAAAGATCCCAATTTTGCAGACCATACAGCCTCTACTGCAGGCCAAAGAGAATTCTAGCTTTCACAGGTGCTGGCCATATAGGGATCCCAAAGTAAGCTTTGTTCACTGCCAATGCCAGGCCTGGGGTTGTCCAGTGGCACATACCCAGAAAGCCTTAGACCATATAGGCCATTGCTTACAGTGCTGCTGACTGTGGCAATTTTATCATGAGTCTGACAACACTGAGTCTTTTTTCTTAAAGGCAGAGCGGCTGGAATCAAGAGAATGAATGGGAATCTCAGCTCTCATTAAAAAAAAAAAAAGTTTCCAGCCTCATGATTGTAGAGAAAAGCTTAGCAATGGGAAGCCAGTGCACCCCAAAGACTCAGGAACCAGAAGGCGAATGAAAAGAACATAACGTGGATGCTTTTAAAAGAATCTCATCTTTTTAAAGCCAGTCTCGTGATTTTCTTGGGGCCTGTCTCACAACGTGTGAGTACTTGGGCTTGGAAATTCTGTTCCGAGACTGGCAGTCCGGCCATGACCCTGACAAATGAGTTCCCGGTGCACCGAATCCTGGCATTTGGTACAGTGGTTAAAGGCAATATATCAAGGGTGATGGTCAGTGCCAGTGAAAGAACATGAGGCTGGTTTTTGTTACAACTTAATTACCCCGTCCCCTCACCCCCCAAAAGTTAACTTTCATGAATCTCTCTCTTCTTGCAGGCCCGGGGACTGTGGTTCTCAGAAGCTTTTGAATTCATAGTGAGTTATCTACCATTTCCTGTGGGAATTATTGCTGCTCACCTGGACTAACATGAAGAGCACTTTAGCCGTATGGGCTGCCGAGTAAACCAAAAAACGATGCCTGCAGGAATGAAGTTACAGGCTTAATTTACTGTAAACCAGTGAAGGCCAGGAATCTCTGAGTGAAAGCTGCTGCCTGTTCCTAACTCACCCCCGTGTGCCTCAAGATTGCACTGAGGCATCAATGGATTGTAAGATCAAGAATTCTTGGGAATTCAGCAGTGCTTGAGCCCACTGGAAGCAGTGAAACATTGATGGTTCCCTTTGAATTTATTTGCTTGTGTCAGCTTCTGTTGTTTGCATGTATAATAAGGCTTAGAAAAATAGCAATGTGGGATCAGTTGTTTGCAGCAGTGTGGTAGCCATGTGGGTCCCAGGATATCAGAGATACCATGCGGGGGAGATAATTTTGTTGGCAAGCTTGTCTCTTTCACCAACAGAAGTTGGTCCAATAAAAGATATGACCTCACCCACTTTAGCCCTCTAATATGGGATCAGAGCATTTGTCCCTTTAGTAGGATACTGGGTAGGGACTGTCTACTCCTCTGGGTTTAAACAGTGCCTGGCACAATGAGGTCCATTCTTAGTTGGCCCCTTAAGCACTGCTGTAAAACATGAATACTAATAAATACTATGCCTCTGACAGGGGTCAAACCATGGTGCATCAGAGGGAGATAACAAAAGCATCAGTACATCAAGCCAATTTTGCAATGCTGTATATGAGGAGGGTTGTTTGGGGGTCTGACTCCTGGAGGTGTGCCACTTGAACCCTGGGTGGTGAGATTTGAGTCTCCTTTGATTTTATATTGCACGACTACAGTGATGCATACAATTATCCAGGTGGTCTCATTTATTTCCTGTGTCACTAGTGAGTCTATGCCTTTGTGTAATTAGTATGAAATGTCATAGAGAGAGGCACAAGCCAGAATCTTTCCTCCTTAGAAGTTGGGTAGGGTGAGATAAAAATACTCCATAAATTCCACTACGGACTTCCTGTGCAGGGCTTAGATACTATGATGATGGGCATCATAGAAAACCCTAGGATAGATTCAAAGATACATTTTATCTGGACATTCTCCCCACCATCTGCTGCTTTAAACACTGGGTGCTTTGGATATAAGGGAATCTGGATCCAAACGTGCTTTGATTTGGAAACCTCCAACCTAATAGTTTTTGCAAAATCAAATTCTATACCTAACCCTCGTTTCTTCAGACAACTCTTAATATGAAGTCTAAATGGTGTGATAGACCCAGGCCAGTTGGGTATAGCAGAAGGCAGATATACTGGCCACTGGATGAACAGTTTTCTGTTCCCTGACTGACCACAGCAGGTGCTGCTCCAGGCTAATGAGAACACCTGACTCCAATTAACCTGCAAAGAGTCAGGTGAGGCCATTAAGCTAATATGATCACCTGACTCTAATTAAGACCCCACTGATACTATAAAAAGGGCTCACTCCACTCAGGCAGAGGAGATCCAGAGGAGAGGAAGTGTGGCTGAAGGGCTGGTTAATGAAGACACTCTCAAGTTATTGATAAGGGAGCTCTAAGGTAAGGGTGAAGAAGGGAGAAGCAGGAGAGCTGTGGGGAAGTGGCCCAGGGAAATGTAGCAACTCTGGCAGTGAAAGGTTGGCTGCCAACAGCTGTTACCATTAGGGTCCCTGGGCCGGAACCCGGAGTAGAGGGTGGGCCTGGGTTCCTCCCAACCCACCACTACAGGAACACCTCCTGGAAGGGGAGGACAGGAGGCTAAACTGTTCTAAAACAAGTCCCTAGGGACAACAGAGACTGTGGGAGTTCTCTCACCAACCTCCTTGCTGGCTTATGATGAAAAGGGCTCAGTAGACTGTACCCCTGGCCCTAGAGAGAGAAGGGCTATGTGGAGGGTCACAGTGAGCCACTGAGGCTAGCATAAACCGCCTAGAAGCGCAGGACCCACGGGGGCAAGGTCAGAGCTCTGCCACAAAGGCAATAACTTGTTTGCATACAAAGAGGAAGTACTGCAGTGAAACGTGGCTTCCAAAGGCAGAGAGTTACCAGTGTGCAGTTTACAGATGTCCCATTTTGACACACAGACTTTACACACTGCAAACATATCGCCTTTATGTCAGTATCCACACTCAAAAATGCTTGTGTGTGCAGAACTGGGCATGCAAGCAGAAGCCAGCCTTAGAAAAATTGGCTGTCTATATGCCCTTATCTATACTAGTTGTAATCACTAAAATTTCCCACTGGTACTGCTCCCCCAGTGAGAGTGCTAGTATAGGCAGGTCTCTGGTGGAAACCAGTGGCTGTCACTCCCGGAAACTCGGTGGCCTCCTTTGGAGCACACGTCCTGAATCATTCTGTCTAAACCCACTGCGGAGTTGAAGAGTCTTGACTGGTTTCCCCAGCCCAAGGATGGTAAATGAGCTTCTGTGTTTCAGGCCTGACTTCACTGCGAGTTAGCAAAGATTTCTAAAAGATGGATAATTCTTGTACCAGTAGCTATTTTTGATCCAAACAGCAAAACAATTCAGCAAAGGGAATCTTTATATCAGGGAGATTGGGTGACAAGGGGACAAAAAGATCAATGCAAGTTAGAGCCAATTTGATAAAGGGAATAAAAACGATACACTGACACTGAAATAGAGTTTGCAGGCTCTGAGTGCTAGTAACCCAAGCCAGGAACTTCTGAGCTAAGTGTTCCCTCTGCCCCCTTAAATCAGCCCATTTTGTTTAGGCATTGCTGCACACAAGTGCCCTTATGAGCTGGCCCCAAAACATAGGATGATAATACATCCACTAGGAAGATTTCTACGTCATCAGCTATCAGCATGACTAGAACTTTGCTGGGCACCCAGGCTCAAATCAGCAAGGTATTTAAGCTTAAACTTAACTTCAAGTGAAGTTTGAGTGGGACTACTGATATGCTTAAAATTAAGTATGTGCTTAAGTGACTTGATAAATCAAGGCCACAGTGTACTCCAGAAAACACATGCACTAGATAAAGTAACACTAAAGAAATACAAACATTATCTACGGTCTGATTTCACCTCCATCACCAGGCAGCCGCACACAATGCCCCAGTGAGCTAAGGAATTCTCTCTAATTTAAAGGGTGAGGGAATGAGGCACAGAGAAATTAAGTGACTTTCTCTCAGTCACACAGAGAATCTGTGGGAGAGACTGAAACTGAACCCAATCTCCTGAGTCCCAACCCAGTGCCTTAACCACAAGGCCATACGCCCTTCCCCGTCATGTCCAGGGGAGGGGCGAAGGTTCAGAAGCTGTGAAATCCAGCTGTGCGTCCTTACTGTGGCCACCTAGGGCCAGGCTGTGCCTTTTAGGCATTGGCTTATGTTGGATGCAGTAAGGAGGTGAACTCCAGGAGACAAGATTTCTTCAAAAAACCCTAGTTTTTGCTGAAAAAAACTCATTTTATTTTTGAAAAAATATTTGAAATGAAAAAATTCAGGATAAAAGTCTCATTGTCCTGTCCATTCCTTTTCAATGGAGCAATGGCTCTATATGCAGGGGACCTGAGCCTCCAGCTCCTTGCTCATATCATAGAATCCTAGAATATCAGGGTTGGAAGGGACCTCAGGAGGTCATCTAGTCCAACTCCCTGCTCAAAGCAGGACCAATCCCCAGACAGATTTTTGCCCCAGTTTTCTAAATGGCCCCCTCAAGGATTGAACTCACAGCGATCGATCTATCAGGGATCGATTTATTGTGTGTAGTGTAGACGTGATAAATCGATCCCCGATCGCTCTCCCGTCGACTGCTGAACTCCAGCAGTGCGAGAGGCGGAAGCAAAGTCGACGGGGGAGCCGTGGCCGTCGATCCCGCGCCGCGAGGACACGAAGTAAGTGATTCTAAGTCGATCTAAGATACGTCAACTTCAGCTACGCTATTCTCGTAGCTGAAGTTGCGTATCTTAGATCGATTTCCCCCCCCCCCCCCCCCCCCAGTGTAGACCAGGCCATAGAGTCATACAGTTTAAGGCCGGAAGGGACTACTAGATCTCTAGTCTGACTTCCTCTGTACATAGACCACCACCACCACCCAGCACCTGCACACTAACCCAACAACTGAAGTGAGAACAAAGTATTGTTACACCCCACAGCAGACTAACCTACTATGTGCCACAGGCAGAAAATAGGAGGGACCAAACTTGATGTTTCATTTGCTGGCAATTCTGAAAAACCGAAGAAGAAAAATTGTTTCAGGTTGCCTTGAAAACAATTTAAAAAAAATTGTTTGGTGAATCTAATAATAATAATAATAATTAATAATAAACATTCACTTTGGGTCAAACGAAACATTTCATTCGAATGCAAATGTTTTGTTTTGATTTCAACTTTTTAAAAATTAAATTGAAGGAGTGTTTGAACCAAAAAGTCGTTTTGATTAAAAAAATAAAAACATTTCATTTGGAACATGTCAAAATGGCTTGACTTTTTGGGGGGTGGAGGGTGTGGGCCACAGGCAAATCCATCATGATTTCACAAAACCATTGGGTGTTGCTGACTCTGCATTCTTCACTGAAGAAAAGTTTTGGCCAAAAACGTCCACCCAGAGCTAATCTCAATTCCTGTTGGCTTCCTGCTAAGTGCCAGCCTGTGCAGTCTGTGTGATATGCTGAGAGCCTGTGCAGTCTGCAGCCAATCTTCTAGCCCCTGTGATTGCAACCTGGGAAACCCTGGTAATCTATCTGGGTTATCTCAGCCCTGGCCATTGGGTTTAGTCCTTTTATGGTAGCTCACAGAGTTTGCAGCTGCTTTCTATTACATAAATGGGCTTGCCTGCTCCTTCTGTTAAGCCTGAAAGAGAGTGCATGGCACATCCATTGGCTGTAATGAGGGGTGTGATTGTCTTTAGATCCTAGACACCCCCACCCCCCATGGCAACCATTAGCACCTTTCATCAGAATAATACAATTGTTTTGTTCCTACAATCTGACAGCTGGATGCTATTTTCTTTCCTAATATAAAATCCCCTCACGACTTTATAAGAGTAAGGGCCTTCTAGCCTTTACACTTCTGCAAGGGAAGTGCAGAAGGATTGGGCCCTAACTGTAACATAGCCCAATCTGTCAGTCATCTTAATAATCATTGTTACCCTCCTGCTGCTGCTTTTCTACATGAAAAAGGAGGGTGTCTTCAGCACTTTTTCTTTCTTTTTTTAAAAGATGGAAGGTGAAATAACAAAGTTCTCCTGTCGCCCTGTGTTATCCACCTCCCCAAGAGGTGGTAGCAGGTTGATGGGAGAATTCCGATCGGGGATAGCTCAGTGGTTTGACCATTGGCCTCCTAAACCCCTTGAAGGGGCCATTTAGGGATCTGGGGCAAAAAGCTGTCTGAGGCTTGGTCCTGATTTGAGCAGGGGGTTGGAGTAGATGGGTCCCTTCCAACCCTGATATTCTATGATTCTAGTGTTACCTACATCAGGGATTAGGCAGGTTTAACTGCGTCGCTCAGAGGGGTGGATTTTTGACACCTTGAGTGATGTAGTTATATCAAACTAATTTCCTAGTGTAGACCAGATCTTAATGTTGCGTTTGGAATGATAGGGGGGATTTGATGCATTGACATTGATTAAAGGGTTGTGATGAATCAAGATAAAACTGACATTTAATTTCTCTCCGACTAAACTAATGTAAAGGTGAATGGTCTTCTTTCTTGGATCAACAATGCAATCTGAAAAAACTTTAGTCAGAGCAAAGGCTTTCCTTAATTACCAGTATCTAATTAGCCCCCAAGTCATTATGGCACAAGGTGCTTGCCACTCTTTCTACTTCAGGTACATATCGGAAGGGCGCAGGATGCAAAACCAAATGACACGTTTGTCGCCTCTTGGAAACATTGCTGAAGCCTGAGGCAGTGACAGTTCCCTAGTTTTCCTCTTTACTCACAAAGCTGGTAGATTCCTTATTCAGGCAGAATAAATCATCTAAGCAGATTGGGTTTTTATTTAACTGATGGCAGGGCCCGATCCCTGCAGATGCTGAGCTCCTCCTACAGGACAGTGGCAGTATTACACAATGCTGAACCCCTCAACTGCCCTTCATTCTGTTCATAACGGAGTGCTCGCAACCTCTCATAGGTTCAAACTCCTATTTAACACAAATAATTTAGCTCACATTGCAGTTGGCTGGAGGGTTTTTAAACTGGTGATTTAATATTTCATCATTTATATTAAGGCACCACACCCCAGAAAAGGCTTTTGATGATAATTGACTTTTTCATGAAAGAAAGAGAAAATAATACCTTACCATCAGCCCCATGCTGTTGATTGCTCTATGAATACATACAGACACATTGACCTGAAGAGCTTTGAGGTGATGATGTTTAAAGCGGCAGTTAAAGCTCATTCTCTAGCCCTGATTGACTTGAAATATTGTTCATTGTACCAAGGTGACTAAGACAGGAGATAAGATCTCAGAGAAGTAGCATCCTTTTATCAGTAGATGGTAGTATAACAACATGCAAGGACTGCACCAGCATTTCGGCTAGTTCTTTAATGTTGTCCCAAGACTGCTGGACTTTGAGCATTAAAGTGAAACACATGATAGAGAGGTTCTGAATTAGTTAAGATTCTCATTAAGGCCTACCTTTTGCTATGCAGTAGAGGGAGTTAATTTTATTTTCATCTATGATTTTTTTATGGTTTATCCAGGATATATATTTTTGGTGGAATTAACTCACCGTATCTTTGCCACCTGCATAAGTCCTTTAATGCTCCAGTAAGTTCATTGCCAAAATCTTCCTAAACAAAGGACATCCTACATTAAATGTTTTCATATTCAGCAGAACAAAGCCCATCTTATCACCTTACAGTTTGGTTCCCTAGAACAAATCTAGATGTGAATGGGTTGAACCAAACCCTGTATCAGAACCTCCACTCTTCAACTTGGAAAAGTTTGGATCTGGATCCGGTCTTTGCAGCTTGGGCCCATCTCTTCATTTAAGGCACTGACCAGGTGCATGTACTATGCACTACTTTTCAGTAAGCTTTTAATGTAATGGAAACACAAAGTGATGGCAGTATAAAATCTGCATGTGCAATGTTGTACTCCTTTGTTTTTGTCACACACAAATCTTTCTACGAAAGTTTGTGAGCCTAAAAGTTCATGGGGCCAGATTCTCAGCTGGTGTAAATCCACTTAGCGCAAATAAAATTGCATTGATTTACACCAGCAAGGATCTGTCCCTAGATTTGCACAAACAATGCTTTTTTTGTGTATCAATTGAAGAGATGCCTAACTACCCAAATGGCACATGGCGTTACAGGTTTTGCCTTAAAAAATAAAAAGTCAAGTTTTCAAACAGAACGTGAAAAAGTGCATTTACAGAAATACAGGCACCCCCAGCTTTATAGGCCACGAAGTAAAATGCGTACACACATACATACATACATGCACATACAGTGCACCTGTTGTTGGTAGGGGGCACCTGAAACCTTTAAGACCCAGAGTGGACAGATAATCTCGGATGTGGGCTTTGCAGATCTTTTATAGAAAGACAGCAGGGCCGATTCATCAGAAGATGTCATAGAAGGTGGTGGAATCCTCTAAAGCCCCTGAGTACTTAAAGACTTAATGTATAAAACTTTATACAGCAGAAAGGAAAGTGGAGCCAATTCAAATCCTTAAGTGCAGAAGGCTTTCAGCTGCTCCATTCCCACTGCACTCTGTCCATCTGTCCTACTTCTCCAGCCCAGGTTCCCATCATGTGCAGCTGAACCTTGCTCACTGGGCTTGGATAAACCACACTTGCTATCCAGGCATCCCTGTTATCTGGGGTAGGGCAGGGGGACGTGATCCTGTCTCAGATACGGACCTTTTGAATAATTGATATTTGGATTAGATTTTAGTTGCACTTAATAATTTTGGTTGAAAAATTAGAACATTTTTTGTGGAGAAGTTTTGAGAAACAATTTTCTGTACTGAAAATTTTCAAATTTCATTTTTTGGGACCAGGTCTAAACCAGCACAATTGTGTTGTTTTGTTTTTGTTTGCAAGCATGTTCACAATCCCCCCCTTCTCTTTTGGTTAACCCCCTCTCCCCTCCGAATGTAATTTTTTTTTAACCACCTCTAATAAATGTAGCAATGAGTAATAACTAGTGGTAGAATGCGAGGGTATCAATTGCTAACAGAAGAAATCTGGTACCGTCATTAACCACAGGAGGGAAGTTTGAAGGGTTTGCCATCTGAAATCCAAGCCAGGATTTCGCAGTGTTGTTTTTCTGCATGGTTATGATATTTTATAATCCAAGGTAAGGTTAGAATATTTATATTTGAAATATTGTCTGGTGTAAAAAGCAGCTAGAGGAAGCTATTTGCAGTGCACAACAAGAAGTTCTATTGGTTTTATAAAACCCAGGAACAATGCTAGATATTCTTGAGTGCCATCATTATTAACTGTTTACCTGTATACAAATATAGAGCACTCCTGTGCTAGTATGGGAACCTGCAGTGATGTCGGCTGCATTGAGATGATAAAGCATTATTCCCATTGTTCTCCTTTAGTTTAAGTGGTTAGGGCAGGAGCTTTCAGAACAGGAGGATCCAACCCTTCGGTTGCAGTGAAGTTCCGGGTGCCAGTACTGTGCAATAAAGTGACACATGTGAAGTCCTAGATGGCAAGTAGACGCTCCAGATCAGAGGATGCCTCTCACTCTGGATGTGCACCTGGCAAATGGGACCCCCAAATCTGTTGGTGCCTCTAGGCAGTACAGCAGTATTAATGTTAATAGTTTGTTACGTATTGTTGTATGCTTAAAGCAAGTTTGGATGTTTTTCTAAAGAGCTCCTCCAGTTCAAAACAGGGGTTATTTTGGGGAAGTCCTCTGGCCTGTCTTATGCAGGAGGTCAGACTACATGATGACAGTGGCTCCATCTAGCCTTGCGAATTATGAGCCTGGATTGTACAAATAAGACAACTGTCTAGCAGACCCGAAGTAATATGACTGTTTGGTCTTGGTCTTAGATTGAGAATGGATATGGGTATGTAATGAGAGATTGCTCTTGATCCTAGTCTAAGTATTAATGAAGTATGTATACACGGCCCATGCAGTATGACCGCTTTTAATAAGGCCTAAGAAAAACTCAATGGAACCCAGCTTTTTTGGTCTCTATTTTGTTAAAGCTTTCCTTACATTTTCCTCTCTCCCCATCCTGCTCTTCGGGTGGCTGCTACAGGGGCATTTTTGCTGCCAGCTTGATCTGACACTATTACTCCTCTGTGCAGGCGCCGCAAAGCAGCCACTGTGGGAGGCAGGGGAGGTCTTTCTCCAGCAGTCTCTTTTTCCAGTGCCTGAGAGGATCAGTTCTGTGATTCACTTAGCATTTGCTGGCCTAGGGTGCAAACCCTGCTATCCCCATTGGCAGGGCTGTGCCTTCCTGCTGCCGGCTCTGCCTGCAATCTATTCTCAATACAGAAATATCACTCAGTAAGGGCACAATAAACTTTGCAACAGAGTGAGCGTAACACTTTAGGCTGCACATGACAAAATCTATTAAAGTGCAGATGTAGTCAAAGCATGTTGCGGAGGGGGAGATGCGAAGGCATTTATAATACCAGTCGGCATAAAAAAATCATTGCCTGGTACACACAATGCTTTTATGGGCACACATTCTAAATGTGTAATTAACAGCGTAACTGTGCGACTTGCACTGAAAATGCATTGCAGGTTGCACGGCTATTAAGACTGTTATATACAACTTTCTCATTATTCACTCAGATCGCGTTGTAAAACACACAGCTGTACAATTTGTTGCCATATATCAGCAGTTACCATGATGCTAAGGGTACTAACCCTCTCTTTTCTGAATTGCCCTTATATCTTCATTAAAGAAAATCTATTAATCAAGCAATCCTGACTGAATAGGAATATTATGAGCTGAATGAGTATAGATCTATTAGGCCAGATTCTTACCTGGTGTAAATCATCATAATGTTGTTGACTGCAGCGACACTGTGGTACAGTACCTGAGGAGGTGGTCCATTTGCACCCTAGATGGAGATATGGTAAACGTTTGTTATTGAATGCACTTCACTGAAAGAGGTGGGTTTGTCTCTGTGTGGGAGAAACCTGGATGAGTTTTTCTAAACCCTGGGCCAGGTGAATGACTCTGTGTGAGGGAGGGGCTCTCGGTAAGCTCAGATGGCTTTAATTAAAGTGAAACCAGTGTTGGACTAGTGCCAGGGCCTGCCATGCCTGAACACCTGTAGTTTACATCTTGTGATGGAAGGTCAGACGAAATGAAAATGGAGTATCTACTTCTCCTGGATTAAATCCAGCCTGGGTAAACCCTCCTTGCTATCTCCACACAAACACACACATGCCTGAAAATGAAGGTCACTTTGGCGCTCACCAGCTGGACTCAAGAATAGAACTTTTTCAGTGATTTCACTCATGACTCTGAAATTAAAAGGAGCTGCAGGATTCACTTTTACTATTTCCTTGACACATGAGCCTATGTCAGCAAGGACTAACTAAAGGCTAGGTCTACACTGCGGGGGGGGAGGGGTGTCAACCTAAGATACGCAACTTCAGCTACGCAAATAGTGTAGCTGAAGTCAGCGTATTTTAGGTCGATTTACCTGGCCGTGAGGACGGCGGCGAGTTGACCGCTGCCGCTCCCCCGTCGACTCCGCTTCCGCCTCTCACCGCGGTGGAGTTCCGGAGTCGACGGCAGAGCCATCGGGGATCAATTTTATCGCGTCTACACTAGACGCGATAAATCGATCCCCGATAGATCGATCACTACCCGCAGATCTGGCGGGTAGTGTAGACGTAGTCTTAAGATTTGCCCTTATAATGATCTGCTGTGGCACATATTGGCTGCGGTGACCATTGGAATGGCCAGAACAAAATCTTTTATACCTAGACTCTCAACATTGAGAGTTCATTTGTACAAGATTTTAAACCAAAGAAATCCACAGTTCAGGTTCAGTGCAAAATTCCTACCAGGCCGGCAGATGTCTAAGAATGGGACTTCCATGTTTCACAACACAATTTAACCCTAGCAACTAAAATGTGTGCACACGCATCTCGATATTTAATAACAGCAAAATGGCTGTAGTTAAAGCATTTTAGAGGTTTCTTTGCTTTATAAAATGCTTGTTTGAGGCTGTAAAGCCCTCTAGTGAGACTGAAATTGTTTAGCAGCACTTTTAGATGATTTCTAGTTATTTTTCCTTTAGTTACTCCCCTGTTGTTGTTGGGCACAAGTTATACTATTGCAGAGCAGTTTCTCCAGATACTTGCAAAATGGAAGGAACCTTGTACTGTGGCGTAAGCCACATTAAACCAAGTATATACGGTAACAGAATATGATTAAAAGGCAACACGTTATCCCAACCAATCTTTTCTTGAAGATCCCTAGAGCAGCAAAAAACACTGTTTATTGCAAACTCCAAATTTGGATCCGATTACTTACAAGCCTGTGAATCTTTTGGATAATTTGGGTGGAATTCTGGACAAAGTATTAAATTCAATCCAGAATTCCAGATAAGTATAGATCAAATTCAAGGCAAACTTGGCCATAAGTGTAGGTTGAAATCCTAGTTCTGTTGACTCCCCAAAGTCCCATTGACTTCAGAAAGTCCAGGATTTCACCCACGATTTCCATTTAAAATCAGGCAAAATGGGCTGAATTCACTGTTAGTTTTTGGGTTCATTCACACCTGACACTCAAGGAAAACTCCAGTGTGTGTGAACTTGTGATGGGTGCCTGCCCCACACTGGCCTCTAAGGCAGTGTTTCCCAAACTTGGGAGGCCGCTTGTGTAGGGAAAGCCCCTGGCGGGCCAGGCCGGTTTGTTTACCTGCCGCGTGCGTAGGTCTGGCTGATCGCGGCTCCCACTAGCCGCGGTTCGCCGCTCCAGACCAATGGGAGCTGCTGGAAGCGGCACGGGCCGAGGGACGTACTGGCTGCCACTTCCAGCAGCTCCCATTGGCCTGGAGCAGCGATCCGCGGCCAGTGGGAGCCGCGATCGGCCGGACCTGCGGACGCGGCAGGTAAACAAACCGGCCCGGTCCACCAGGGGCTTTCCCTACACAAGTGGCCTCCCAAGTTTGGGAAACACTGCTCTAAGGGGTTAATAGAGCCCTTGGGAGGCTGCGCAGGAGGCAGCCAATCAGAGAGGGGCTGTGAGGAGCAGTCGGGCTAGCCCATATAAGAAGGGCTGCAGAGCAGCTTCAGTCACTCTGGAGCTTGAGGAGGGAGGAGGACTGGCTGCCTTGCAGGCTGAAGGCAGAAAGCACCCTAGACATAGAAGTGCTGCAGGTAGAAACCCAGGGAGCTAAAGGCAGCTCCTGATGGGCTGCAGGGATCTGCAGGCTGAGGCCATGAGGCAAGGGCAAAGAAGGTGCTGGGGCCGCAGGGAAGTGGCCCAGCGAGATCTACAGAGGAGTCGGAGAGGACACAGCAAGTGGCAGCCATCTACAGGGTCCCTGGGCCGGCACCCGGAGTAGTGGGCGGGCCTGGGTATCCCCCTCAGTTGCCACTGAGGAAGTCGTGGAACTCTGGACTGCAGTTGCCACTGAGGGAAGTGGCTGAACGATATTGCAGAGCCCCTGGAAGGGGGAAACCAGAACATAACATGGCCAGAGGGCTGTGTGACTGAAGAGGATGCTAGGGTCCTGGGAGTGACGTGGGTCCCAGAGCAGAAGTGACAGCGGCGTGGCACCACCAGAAGAGGGCGCACTGGTGATAAGAGCTAGTCCCTGTGACAGCCAGCAGGAGGCGCTGGTGTGGTGAGTCACACCCTGTCACAGAACCCATAATAACTAAATCTGGACCAAAAAAAAAAAAAAAAAAAAGAGTTGTGCTCAAAAAGCCTGTGACTCAAAGCCACTGAGTTACTTTGGGATCTCCTTAGGAAGGAGGTTTTTAACCAGTAAAACTTCAGACTATTGTATGGCCATGGATTGTACTTTGCTGTGCTTTGAATTGTACAGAATTAGAACTTGCACAATGGTTGGTATCCTTGTCCCTCCTTCAGGACAGGACAACCATGGATAGTCATTTGCCAGTAATCTTCAGTTCTTACCACTGGGATATAAAAGCCCAGCAGCAAGATCTATCTATATTTCTACCTTTAGTTGACTATTCACCCCAGACGATAACAGTTTTGTACCTAGGATTGAAACCATCACAGGGCTGTGTAACAGGTTCCACGGCGACATTCTGTTATGACCTCATCCAAAGTCCATTAAAGTCAATGGAAAGATTCCCATGCAGATGTGGCTACCCTTTGCATTTACCTTACTCCCTACCCCTTAACTGCTTGTTTCCATGGGGGCCAATGATTTCTACTCTTTAGAAATGCACAGAGAAAAATAGTCAGTTACACTGAGAGCAAAGAGCCACTTTAAATGATCCAAACTGACTGGGGAGTTACATTTCAAACCATTCGCCCGTGCCATTAAAAAAATCCTATGGCATGTGCATCCCTACAAAATAATGATGGGCAGAATAAACGGTCTGAAAGTACCTCGCCTACTCCATACCATTTAATCAAGGTGCAGTGAGTGGAACTGGCCTAACATTTACAAAGGGAGAACTGACACAATGCATATTTGAACACCATGAGAAATAGCATCACTGGGGACAGAGAGTGAGTTTAGTTAATAATGAATGGCACATCCTATAAAATACCATTACACAGTGTTCAAGGCCCAAGAATGATGACATAATTATTAGGAGACTGGGAGATTAAGATATAATTTAAAGAAACATGACAGGGGAGGGTGTAATTGGGGAGACAAAATACACAGGAAGTTTGTAATTTACATGTCAAAATACCTTTTTCATGTTTTGATTGGATTGGACGCCGCCTTTCCACTTCATTTATCTTGGCTTCAATTAGAGGCAGCAGAAATGACATCTCACGTTCATATTCTTGACACACACTGCTCATAGACACTTTCTAATTCTAACAGACAGTGAGGGGAAAAGGGAAACTCGATTCTGCCTCCGTCATGGACTTCTTCGTTAACCCCTAATTTGTTTCTAAATGAGGCTGTCACTGTGGTTCAAATGAATATGCGCTCAGGAATAAGGGGGCGTGTGTTTTGGTATTAGCTTAGAGGCAGGGCTTTGCATGTCGTGTTCCTTCATTGCTGGTAGTACCCCAAATCTGCTTAGCTACAAAAAGGAAGAAAAGAGCATTTTGCCGCTGATTGGAGAATTTTCCTATATGAACAATGCTGTTTTTTTTTATCAGAATGATCATATTCACAATGTAGCATTAATCAAACAGAACCATCTCCAAAGTAGAGGATGTTAAGTTGTGATTTCCTCTTTGTCAGAAATTTTGCTCTTTACTTTTTTTGCCCATCTTTTATCTAGTGTCACCACACGTTTTCTGTTGAGCTGTAGCAGTTTGCTCCCTTTATTTTTTCACTCGTTTCCACCTAAACATATACACTAGAATAGTCAAAGGTGGATTTGAGATAAAGCCATGTATTTCCCAGAGACTGAAATATCTACTCACCTGAAGGCATCTATTGTAGCTTCCCATCTTAGTAATTATAAAGACCTAATTCCTCCCATGTGGAAACCATGATTTACATTTTAAAAGGGGCTGGTGATTTTGGGTGCTTCTATTGTTGGTTGGGCAATTTGAGGCATCATAAAGATGCCCGATTTTCGGAAAGTGCTGAGCACCCACATGCCGAGCCCCTATAAAGGGTCTCAAATTCACCACCCAACAATCACTAGTCACTTTTGAAAATGTAGGCCCCACGGTTTAGTCTCAACCATAACTTTGCTTGTTGAATTTCCCTTCAAAACAAACTTGCCCAAAGGAACAGTAAGCAGGGAATATCAGAGCGGTAGCAGTTCTTGACAGATATCCTCTGGGAGGGAGTTTGTCTCACCAGACTGAGGAAGAAGTCAGAGTTGCTGTATGAGGTTTCTGCATATCTTGAACTCCATCAGAAATTGCAGATGTACCATGGAGCTGGAAGGAGTAACCAGTACTGTTTTTGCTAGTGCTATTGGTTAATTTAGCCATCTGCAGCCACATTGGGATCACTCACCATGAGGCATGCAAGCCGTGAATAATAAGAATAGTACATTCAAATTTTTAGGTGCCCAATCCTGAAGGCATCCGAGTTCTTAACAGAAAATAACTAAATCCATCGTAATTTAAAAATGGACAATGCAACGAATAACTGACATTTACAGAGTGCCTTTTTTCAGCCAAACACTTGAAAGGGCTCAACAAAGTTACAAGCCACAGATAGCAGGATTGCTTCAGTCACAGAAATGCAGCTGCCACTTGGGTTTAATAGTGCAGCATTCAAACAGCGCACAGCAGTGTGACACTGAGAGGATATCGTACTCCTTTGAAAGGACAAGGGGATTAGGGCACTGGTCCTGCAAACATGTATGTTTGTGCTTCACTTCCAGCACATGAGTAGTCTTATTGAAGTCAATGGGGTTGCTCACGTGTGTAAAGTTATTTACTTAAATCATAGAGCTGGAAGGGACCCTGAAAGGTCATTGAGTTCAACCCCCTGCCTTCAGTAGGCAGGACCAAGTACTGATTTTGCCCCAGATCCCTAGGTGGCCCCCTCAAGGATTGAACTCACAACCCTGGGTTTAGCAAGCCAACGCTCAAACCACTGAGCTATCCCTCCCCCCTTTAAGTACACATGTGTTTGGACTAAATAATTACATTCGGCAAGATCACAGCCTGAATTGAATGAGGTGCAGGGTTCTCTCTTGCTGTTTTCATTTCTTGTTCTATCTGAAACCAAGGAGTATTGGCCTGAGAAACTGAGTTGCGCCATCTCTAGGAAACGGTCAGACTCTGACGCTTAGGAAGTGCTGCAAAACCTTCCTCTTTGAAAAAGGCTTTCTTCTAAATTAATGACAGGCACAGCCACATCACTTCCTCTGCCTTCTGCCCCAGCTGCTGACCAACCAAAACAAAAGGGGACATTTAAACATCTAAAATAAAAACCAAAAACTGCACCCCAAGCACAGCTTTGACCCCCCAAAAGGAAGAAGGGCCAGAGACTCCATGAAGTCTGCTAGGGACTTCACTGTTGCTATTGATTTTACATGGAAGGTACTCAGTGTAAAGCCCTAAGATAGATAGAAACAGTTCAAAGGAACAAACCTTAAGAAACAGATAGCTGTTTGGAACCACACCTAAAACTAGATTGTTTATGGTTCCAGATTTGGGCAAGGTGTCAGCTCAATTCTTATTTTGGCTGTTTCACTTAGAATCATAGAGATGTTGGGCAACCTCGAGAAGTCTAGTCCATCCCCCTGCACAGAGGCAGGACCACGTAAACTTAGAGTATCCCTGACGGGTGTTTGTTTAACCTGTTCTTAAAAAACCTCAAGCGATGGGGCTTCTACAACCTCCCTTGGAAGCCTGTTCCAGAGCTGAAACTACCCTCAGAGTTAGCAAATTTTTCTTATTATCTAACCTAATCTCCTTGCTGCACATTAAGCCCATTACTTCGTGTTCTACCATCAGTGGACATGGAGAACAATTGATCAACATTCTTTTTATAACAGCCCTTAACATATGTACAGAATGTTGTTAGGTCCCGCCTCAGGCTTCTTTTCTCAACACTAAATGTACCCAGTTCTTGTAAACTGTTCGTCATAGCTCGTAGCTCATGTTTTTTTTTAACCTTTTATCATTTTTGCTGCCCTCCTCTGGACTCTCTCTGATTTTTCCAGTTTTCTTAAGTGTGGCACCCAAAACTGGACTACTCCAGTGGAGGCCTCACCAAGGCCGAGTAGAGTGGGATAATTACCTCCTGTGTCTTATGTAAGACATTCCTGTTAATACATTCCAGAACAATATTTGCCTTTTTCACAACTACATGTATTACATTGTTGGCTCATATTCAATTTATGATCCACTATAACCCCAGATCCTTTGCTGAACCACTACTGCCCAGCCAGTTATTCCCCATTTTGTATTTGTTCATTTGATTTTTCCTTCCTGTAGTGTAGCTGCAGTACTTTGCATTTGGCTTTACTGACTTTCTTCTTGTTGATTTTAGATCAATTCTCCAATTTATCAAGGTCATTTTGAATTCTAATCCTGTCCTCCCAAAGGCTTGCAACCCTTCCCAACTTGTGTCATCTGCAAATTTTATAAGTCTACTCTCCACTCCATTATCCAAGTCAGTGTTTCTCAAACTGGGATCGCCGCCGCGTGTGTAGGGAAAGCCCCTGGCGGGCCGGGCTGGTTTGTTTACCTGCTGCGTCCGCAGGTCCGGCCGATTGCGGCTCCCACTGGCCGCGGTTCGCCGCTGCAGGCCAATGGGAGCTGCTGGAAGCGGCGGCCAGTACGTCCCTCAGCCCGCGCTGCTTCCAGCAGCTCCCGTTGGCCCGGAGCAGCGAACCGCGGCCAGTGGGAGCCGCGATCGGCTGGACCTGTGGATGGGGCAGATAAACAAACCGGCCTGGCCCGCCAGGGGCTTTCCCTACACAAGCGGCAACCCCAGTGTGAGAAACACTGATCCAACTCATTTAAACTTGAACAGTTTCACCAAGCCCTAGCTGTGTATGGATTCCAGTTAAAACCAGTTTCTGGATCTGTGTAATGATTGGAAATCCTTTTGACTGGGACACATCAAATGTTAGTTGGCATCAATCTATTTTTCTCTATATAGATTGGCTTAAATGTGCCCACCCCCAAATAACTGGGCAGCAGTGGAACTAAGTTTCTGTGTCTATATTGCTGCATAAATAGTACATAAGAGCCATCCTAGTTTACAATACCAGGAACTGCCATTAGTGAAAATGGCTACTTCGTGGATTTTTCCAGTGAATTCAGTACATAACTTGTTCAACCTCAGCAGGGATTTACTTTAAAAAGTGTCCCCCTAGACAGTGTAAAGTAAAATTCCAGAGAACCATGTTGTCCCCTCTCAAAGAACCTCTCAAACCACTAAAAGAAAATTAAATGTTTGTGGAAAAATCTAGGTGCAACGCACCTGCTGCTAAGTGCATATGGAGTTGAGGACCAGGATCATCCTGACTTGATTTCAAAATGCCATGATGTTTCACTCAAGACACTGGGCTAAGCTGGCCCAGCCTGATCTGATTTCCTAACCTGCAAAAAGTCGTGGCGCCAAGGCTGAGTTTGCACTGGCAAGAATGAGACTCATGGTTCACCAACCCTGTGCAGCCCCATTGGTAGTAAGGGGCAAGTGGACACAGGCAAGGTCTATTGTTTTTACTACCGTATTTGCCTGACTCTGCTCTGAGAAGGGTTAGGTGGTGCAGGAACTAGGCCCAGCTCCTCAAAGATTTGTAGGTGCCTAACTCACACTGGAAATCTGGTAGTTAGATGCCTAAATACCTTTGAGGATCTGGGCCCTAAGCACTAGTTATACTACAGCTTCCATGCCACCATCGTGTCCCATTTTTGCCAGTGCAGACAAGGCCCAGGAAAGACTAAGAAAAAGAGCGGACAATGGAAAACTTTTTTATTTAAATATTTATTAGGAACAAAGCTAGAAGCCTGTGGAAAATACAGGCCAGAGCTGTTAACCAAAGGCCATGGAACTCCAAAGATGCGGCGTAGCGCGTATAGTGCATACATCATTAGACCACTGGCAACAACACACTGAAGCCTTGCCCAAATTTCAATTCTTACACTTCAAATAGTCTCAGCTTTCACCAGACAAATTAATATTTAATGCACATGAGCACACTGTAATATTCCCAACTGTGTGATCTAATATGAACAGCTATTTCATAAACCAACAAGGCCTATTCAATTGGCGACCATTTAATCTATAACATGCCATTAAACCATAAAAGCAGCCATGAAAACACAATTTAGATACATGTTTGTCAGTCCGGCACTAAAGCAGGGAACATAGCAAGG
Source organism: Emys orbicularis (assembly GCF_028017835.1). Lineage (NCBI taxonomy): Eukaryota > Metazoa > Chordata > Testudines > Emydidae > Emys > Emys orbicularis. The sequence goes on along the minus strand of NC_088692.1, from coordinate 81,605,121 downwards.
TCAGTGAAGAAAGTAGGCTTGCAGTTTCTAGTAGACCATCCAAGGCAAAAGGCCTGTGCATTTTAAACAATATGAGAAGTGGGGAACCAAATTCCTTTCTTGCAACATTGACTGGGTGCTGGAGCAAAGTGTATCCCATACACAGACTTAATGACGGAGAGCTCCCAACTCAAGGATGACCATAAGATTTCTATGGACCAATGTGAAATAATGTGTGTGTGACACCATCTGCCCCCCCCCCTTCTTTAACCAGGGCCCCCATCACCGTGTATCCACAAGACCTACCCTATTACCCTGCCCCATCTTTCTTGGCTAATGCTGATGCTAGAAGAGTTAGTGTGATCCTTAGCTGTATAATCATGGGAGAAGTGAATTAGAGTGGGGAGGAGATTTTACTTCTGTATGTGGCTTTGGTGAGACTAATACTCCACTCAGTTCTGGTATCCACATTTTGAAAAGGATGTGGAAACGTGGCGCGGGTGCAGAAAAGAGACACAAAAATTATTCGCGGCCCAGAGAAAATGCCTTACAGCAAGAGACTTACAATGCTCAATCTGTTTATTTTATTGAAAAGAAGATTGAGAGGGGCTTGATTACAGCGTGTAAGTACCTTTACGATGAGAAAATATTGGATACTAAAGGGCGCTCTTTAATCTAGCAGAGAAAGTCCTAACAAGAGCCAAAGGCTGGAAGGTGAAACAAGTCAAATTCAAATTGGAAATAAGGCACACACTTTTAACACTGAGGGTGATTAAACTATATGATGTAGCCAAACACAAGTTATAGGGCTTAATATAGGGGTAACTGGGTGAAAAGTAATGACCTGTTATGCGCAGGAGGTCAAACTAGATGGGACAATGGTCCCTTCTTGAGTAAACTCTCTAAATCTATAGATTCTGTGACCTTTTACAGGTGGGGAATGATCTCTCTCCAATATCTCTTTGTGAAGCTTTGTGGCGCCAGTCACCCTCTGTTCCCCAAGGTGCTGGGCAGCTAGTAAATTTAATCTCTCTCAGAGGCTGTGAAATCAGATGGAACTGTGAGCACGGAACTGGGAATAGAATTCTGGCTGTTGGTCGGGGTGTGTATGTGTAGGCTCCTGGAAGAGTGGGTCCCTATACAATTACATAGGCCTAAACCACCACTGCCGTCCTTCTATCCATAGTTCCTATTACAACCTATGGTTACTATTGATTTAGGTATTAAACTCCTCTTTAGATAATGAAATTAAACACCATCAGTCTGAAGGCGGTCAGGGCCTTCTCCTTCACTGTAGAATTACTCATATTAGGAGAAATGGAGACTGAAGCGAGGCAGGGTGACAGGTTAAAGAAAGGGACGGGGCTAAGGCAGCCATGTTATGGCCACGTGACTGGAGGGTTGCAGCCAACCACAGCAAAAGGCGTTATAGTCAGCGATTGGAGCACAAGCTTGAAGGCAAGGAGAGCGTATTTCAGCATGACTACTGCAGTAATTTGATTTGTGCCCTGGTAACTCAATAATAACCATTTCCTGGGCAAATAAATTCAAGGAAGTGTTTTTAGCTCAGGATATATAGTTATTAGTTTACAAACAGCCCTTGAGTCATTATTTAAATTTTCTTTCCAAATAATTCCCATTCTTTCCTCTGATCAATTACATCTTGCCAAATGCATGGCTGTTGGTCCTGTTAACACAAGATGCACAATGCAGAATGCTTATTTTGTGGCTGGTCACCAGATTCTTTGCAGTTTGCAAATTTCCATTTGACATGCTACAATATTTCTGGCACATCATATGATCTACAGGCAATACCTTTACAGGTGCGCTTCTTAATAAAAGGCCACATACTCTCCATTCAGTACCAGTGGAAAATGGGATTAATTTAAGAGCACTCTAGTATTATATTACTGGATCTTGGTATGTTTGTGTCAGAGTTTTAGCATTATTTTAATGTTTGTTTTGTTTTTATTTCTACTGTTTCTTAATTTTGAAAAAAAAAAACACCAGTCAAACAAGAAAAAAATCCCCTAAAAATAACCATTTCTTATGAATTGGTACTCTGATGAAGGGAGCCGATCTAAAAAATCCTTGAAAATATGAGAGCTTGGACAAAGTTTAATACACATATGATTGAACTCAATATCTCAAGGGAGAGCAATGGAATGTAGAACATGTCACCTCCAAATAATCTGTTAAACTCTGACTAAGGTCAGAAATGACCAAAAGCCATTGATGTTTGATGTCTAATATGAAGTGACCTGGTTGTCTTATTACAGGTCTGAATTGTTGTTCATATCACAAAAACTGGCATTACAATGGTACTAACTGTCACTCCCTGTTGGCAATCACATCAGAGCGGACAAAGAATGAATCCTTTTTAGATATGAACAAATACTTTTCTATCTGTCAAAGCTGGTAAAAATTGTAAGTATGTTTGTTAATATTTTTTTTTAAATGTTAATTTTTCGGTTTTTTTTTCAAAACTTTCCAATTTCACAATGAAAAAATTAAATCAAACCAACCCTTCCTCCAAAAATCAGTTTTTGAAAACCAAAAATGTTTGTTTTTTTTAATTTTCAATTTTTCACTCCCCAACTTTTTCTCCCCCACTTCCTCCTTTTCCCCCCCTTTTTGAAAAAAGGAGGCAGGAAAGGGGAAAAAAACAACATTTGAAAAATTTTCATTTTCAGTTTAAAAAACCCCCCAAAATATTTTTGTTTTTCCAGTTTAGCTTTATTTCACTGAAAAATCAGAAAGTTTCCCGAAAAGCCATATTTTTAAAAGGGTTTTGGGAAAAAAATTCAGCTATCTCTATCTATCTACCTACCTATCCCTGGTAAATTAGATTAGTGTAGGAAGCTCTAATGGAGCTCAGGGAGTCGTCTGTTCCTTTCTCTGGGAGCGAGACTCTCTGCTTAGAGTAGAGTTTGCTGTTGTAAATATAATCCTAGTTTTGGTGGGTCTTGCAGCATTTCCTTACAGCCTGATGATCAAGGTTTGAATTAGCTTATTCTCTTCTGCAAGTTCCTTGCACAGCTGAATCCCCTTGACTGAGACTGCTCTGTTTGCATTCACACTCTTCTTCCTCCAGCACTTTGGAAACTGCATAGTTTGGAGCACAGTCATCTTGGTCGGTCATGAATCAAATCACAGATGTAGCTGGGTGCTAATCCACGGAAAGCCCTGAAAATCAGAACCCAGGCTTTGAACTGACCCCTGAAACAGACTGGGAACCCATGTGGAGACTGGATGAGCTGGGATGATGTTCGCTGCATTGAGAAGTTGGATGACCATATTTGCATAAGCCAGTGTCACTGCATTGCTTCCACATTCAACCCCAGATACAGCATGTTATAGTAATGCAACCTGCAGGTGGCAAAAATATGGATCTCTGTGGTCACATCCTCCTCTAGAAAGCGGGAGCAACTTTTCCTGGCATGCTAGAGGGGGAAGAAAAAGCTTTTCACCACTGACACTAGCTGATACTCTATACTAAGGTCCGCATCCTCAAATTTATTTAGGCTCCTAACTCCCATTGATTTCAGTGGAAGTTAGGAGCCTAAATAACTTTGAGGATCTGGACTGTAAAGCCTAACTGAACAGGACCCTCAAGTTTCACACCACTTGGATGAACAGGAGGACAGATGCCTTTGACAGGAGAGATCAATAACCCAGCTGGGTCTTAAAAACTAGAGAGTATGGTTTAATGGATAATGTACCGGAATGGGACTCAGAAGACCCTGATTCTAGTCCTGCTCTGCTTCTGGGTGACCTTGGGTGAGGGTCGTCTCAGTGCCTCGGTTTCCCCATCTATAACATTGGGTTAATGATGCTGACCTCTTTTCTAAAGCATTTTGGAATCTATAGATGAATGAGCTAGGTATTATTATTCCGTCTTTCCTGCTTCTGGCCTGCATTGTCCGGGTTAGGGTTGATCCACCAGCTCTTCATTTAGGAGCTTCTTTCTTGCAGACATTGTGGCATCCTTGTTGAGGCATAGGTAAAGAGCTGCATACTCGCAGTGTGTTATTATTAGCTTTCAAATAACCCACATAAAATCATTTCTTTACATTTCTAGCAAGAATCCCAGTTATTCTCTTCTGCTGCATTACTCACAGAGCTGCCAACGTCTAGTAGTAGTTGGTGATGGGACACAGCGGATCTACAAACAAATGCTAAAGAAAAAACAGGACACTTTTTGAATACCATGAAAATATTAGCATTAGAAGTAATGGCTGGTATTATTTTCATAGTGTGACTAGCATCCTATAAATACTGAAGATAGATTGTGTCTAGGAGCCATTTGTACGAAGTTTCTTTGCATGAGAAAGCTACAGCTTGGATTTGAGTTTTAAACCCTCCAGAGTCTTCCGTAGTTTTTAAAGGACAAAGAAAACCCTTCTTCTTCTGCATATTCCTTTCTGTTCACCAAGGTTGCACCACTGCGCTGAACTACAGATCCCAGTGTGTGGTCAATTATATACTCTCACTGCTTTCAGATTCACTTATCCTGTGATGCTGACTGTCTATGAGCAAAATCCATCAGAGAGTTATTATCTACAAAGAAAAAGCATCAAATATTCAGGCTTCTAATCTGCCTCTGAAAATCAGTGCCTGTTCTCGAAAACACAAGACCTCAAATGACTTATTATTTTGGATGCTTGAAGGCTGGAAACACTTTTGAAATCTTTGTAGCTTAACAATTCAGGATGCCTCAAGCCCACTGGCCAAGTGTAAAAAAGGTACAATATATCACGTGTGGTAAAGGCAGTCATTAAGGATCATGTTATAATTACATGAGCTTCCTCATTGTGCACTGTGATACCTGCAGTAAAGCTAAATAATGGGCTAGCTAGATAGCCTGCTAACTGGTTGTATAAAATGGGCATTTTTTAAGCAGCAAATTCTCTCTAGGTACCATAGTATTTATGATGTGCCCATTGCTGCAATAGCTGGACACAATCCACAAATGTGCTACCTAGTTTAACTAGGGCATGGACACAGTCACAAAATTAGGTTTCAGAGCTAGATTTCTTCCCACCCTCCCAAAGTTCAGGATGGGATTTTAGTAGCCCTAGTCAGACATTTTCCGACAAAATGTTTTTTCACCCGAAAATGCTGATTTCCTGAAAGGGAAATGTTTAACAGACACATGTTGATGTCCATGAAATCTTGCTTAGAAATAACAAAACAAAAAAACACTGGACAGAACGTTTTGTTGAGGGTAAAAATGATCTTTTGGAAACGGAATGTTTTGAAATGACTTTTCATGTTTTTTTTTTCCATTTTACGTAATATAATATGAAATGAAAAGAAAATAATTCCATTGTGTCACAATGAAGCATTTCAATGAAAATGATTTTTCAAAATGACATTTCTTGGGAAATTTCGAATGATTTTGTTTTCATTCTGCCTCTAGTCTGGGAAATAGTAATGTACAGGTGTGATACTGGCATGCCAGATGCCAACTCTTGCCCAGGCTGCAGGCATTAGCTAAGAACTGACAACCTCATAGCTGGAGACCAGACCAGGTCACCTGCATGTTAGTTTTGCTTAAAATAGGTATTAGTCTTCTACAAATATATTGAGTGTTTAGCGTCTATGAAATGCTTGTAAGTTGCTGCATGCATTAATCTCACTTGTAATGTGTGTATTCCATGCTATGGGAAAATATGTACATTATGCTTTATAACTTTGAAACTGTTTGCTCTGAACTTGTGTGAACCCAGGCATGGGACTCATCCTGCCTGCCCATCCAGAAGAACTACCAAAATCAGATGAGCCAGCAAGGATCATTACAATACGAAAGATTGGTTAATAGCCCTATGTCCAGAAGGCCTCGTCTCATTGCTTTGCTGGAAGAGGGAAATAAAAAATAGTTGATGTGACAATTTTTCATCTTTTTAGCTGTTGGAACTCTGAAGGGCCAGAGACTCTAAACTGATGCCAGAGATCCCCAGGGGCTGTCTCCTGGGTCTGCCCTGAAAGACACTTTGAGCTACAACTCTGTCACTCTTAGGATTTAGATGATAACTCATTTATGTGTGTATGTTTGCTTTTAACCTGCAAATAACTTATTCCTTTTTCCTAGTTAATAAACCTTTAGATAGTTTAATACAGGACAGATTACAGGCATTGTCTTTGGTGTAAGATCTAGGGTACCTATCGATCTGGGGTAAGTGACTGTTCTCTTGGGACTGGAAGCAACCTTGTGATTTTTGGTGTAAGTGACCATTTATCACTAAGTCCAGTTTGTCTGTGTGGCAAGATAGACTGGAGACCCTCAGGGGACTGTCTGTGACTCCATGGTAAGACTGTTTCAGTGATCCAGGAGTTCACATTTGTTACTGGCTTGGTGAAATCTAATTATAGAACACACCATCAGTTTGGGGTGTCTGCCCTGTTTTTGACAGTCTGCCCTGAGGTAGACACTCTCGGTCATGAGCAGCATGACAACAGGATACAGAGCTGAACAATTGGCTGAGGGGAATACATAAACTGGTCATTTCCTCTTAAATGTCTGGTTGCTAATTGGCTGGAGCAAAGCATTCTCCCCTCATGTGTACTGTAGTCCATAATGGAGCTGTTTTTAAGGGTAGTTTATTGGCCCAAAATCCCAGCATATGTAAAACCAGGTATTTAGTCTTAGTAATTAGCGATGACCAAGCCTTGAACCTTAGACAAGACTCAAAAGTTTGTCTATTTCTCCCTACCTTTTCCAACCATTAGAAGAGTCTCTCTCATGAAGTAACTGGCACTTTTTTCTTCCAGTCAGGAGGACAGCTGAAGCACCACAAGAAAAGTCATTCATGTAATATTTCAGCACTTCTGTAATGATATGTCCATTTAAGGCCACCATACCATAACCGGAGAGCTCCAGCACTGCTGGCTCTTAGAGTCTAAAGCGGTGGTTGCTTCCTTGAAGATCTTACAATCTAAATTCAGATCTGATTCATGGGTGAATTTGATTAACAATGGAGGAGTCACAGAGAAAGGACAAAGGTTGCAGTCAGAGAGATCATGTGGTAACGCGGGTGAGTTATGTGCACATCTTGATGGTATAGAAGGCTCCACCATTTATTCTTCATTCTTAATACAATTTTACCTTTTGGGACATCTTCCAGTGGTCATTCTGATGTGGTAGCATTTTGCGCACACTTTGACTTCCCTTTGCACTGGTCCAAATGACGACACAAGGTGTAGGGCATCGGAGAATGGGTTCCTAAGTGCCCCCAAATGCATTTTCACTGGGCTCAATCTGCCACACGTTACAGCAGCTAGGGAGTTCTTGTTGCTGGGCTGCGTGTGCTGATGTCTGGCTCACCCCTTTTAAACACAAATGCCCTTTGGAAAACCCTTTGAGATGTGGCAGTAGGTACAGTGTAGGGCACCTCTGACAGTCATGCAACGCAGGACACTGGAGCTCCTACTGGGAGTCTATGACAATTCTTTCAGAAATCAGGATGGGATGGAAACAGGGACATCTGGCAGTTTCAGCGGAATGGCTCAACTGCAGATTCCCCTGTTGGTGAACTTGGCCAGCAAGCTACTCCAGCAGCTGTTTTTCCTTAGGCATTGAGTGCTTTCTGGACGCATCTTTCCTATGCCTCTCAGGAGCAAATGCCAGCACAATGGAAATTCATATAAGCTCACTGACCAACATTAGGAAGTGTTGACCTGATCATGAGTTCCAGAATGTCTGCTAGGTTCCGTGGAAGAACAGAGGCTAATGGCTTTTCCTTCACTGGGGAGCAGAAACGAAAAAAATACAGACGATAAAGAGCATTCACATAATATTTATCAGCAGTTGTGAGGTGCAATCTCTCTTATTTTTGTTTGCTAACTCCTATGATCTGAACATCATATTGACTTTGCACTATATAGTCTCAAGCAGGTAGATTAAATATGCAGGAAGAATATTATGCATTTTGAGTTGGGGGGAGAAGGAGAAAAAAAAAAGAAAATAATTATTGTAACACCTTGGAGCACATTAATGAATACATTAATAATTGATCCACTGTTATGTTTTCTCCTAATAGTCATCAAAATCTTTATAAACCCGCAGTACAATACATAACATCTCATTACAACATTTGCTCAAAAAATCAATGCATATCTAAGTTATTTGTGTCAAAACTCATTTATTTCCACAATAACATGGACTGTCAAACCTTGACATCCTGTTAATAACATCCAGGACATTTGCATATTATTCAAATATTTCCTTTTATGAAAAGGGGGACTTTTACTTACACCATCCTACTCGCAGAGCTTCAGATATTTGCACATTAGCTCAGTGCGCACAGTTACAGAAGGGTTACCTGTGGCAACTAATTATGCTACACTTTATGCATATTAATGAGCCTTGTGAGCATCCATCCTCTGCTCTATGGAGAGAGGGGATAAAAAAAAAAACCAGAGTAAGTGGGAGACCTGTGACAGGCAAAATGCAGGCGCGTGGGAGATGCTATATTTTAATGTTCTCTCTTTGATGCCCACAGCCTTTTAGAGTAGACTATCCTGGGTCAGGGGAACCACTCAACCCTCCCTGCAGCTTTGAGGTCAGATTTGAAAAACCAGCTTTGCTTCTCTTCTTCTCTCTCTCTCGTTAGCTCCTGCTAATACCTTAGGGTGACCAGACAGCAAGTGTGAAGAATCGGGATGGGGGTGGGGGGTAATAGGCACCTATATAAGAAAAATCCCCCGGACTGTCCCTATAAAATCAGGACATCTGGTCACTCTCTAAGACCTCCAGTTTTAGGATCCTATCTTTGCAAGGGGCTGAACATCCTCAACTCCTATTGAGAGCAGCACGTCGGAGGATCAGGCCCCCAGTGGTTTGTGTAGAGAGAGCTGACTGCCCTAAGCTAGAGACATCTAGTGGGTCCTCTCACTCCCAAAGATAAGAGTGACGTATTTTGTTTTTAACTAATATTTCTCCAGCACATACTAGGTGGAATGGAGCAAGGCTGCTGTCCCACCACAAGGTGCCATAAGGCCAGCGAGAAATGTCCAGCCATAGGAATATGCAATATACGCAAATGGCATCCCTACCAAAACACTGATAGAAGGGCAGCATCCTTTGCATGGAAATGACTGAAGAGCAATAAAGCCTCTAATATGGCACATACCAGGGTACAGTCTGCACACTGTATACCCAGAGACCTTTCAAAGGGCTGACCCATGGTGCATCAAAATCCCTTCAGATTGCAGGCATTGCTGAGCCACCCTTCCCAGCTGGGGAGTTCCTGAGCTTGTTTCTATACTCTTGGTTGATACAATAGAGGATAGAAAAGAAAGATTTGATTTTATGCAGCAGCAGATGTCTCTTCAGCAGTAATCACAGTGTCAGATAGAGAAACTCTCAGGGGCTTGTGCAGATCTCTGATTAAGATTCAGTGATACCATTCCTGGATCCTAAAATGCAACAGTCATCAGAAACAAAAGAGAATGTATCATAATTAATGCAATCGAGAGAGCTCTTCTCTAATTTTTCCCCCCTGAGTATCAGCCACTTTACTTGGGCTAGATTCTGACTCAACATGTGTGCTCCTGCAAGGGAGTGAAACCCCCCTACCCCTTACAACCATACATGGACTATGTACACATTAGTCCTAGTCATGTAAGAGTAGGCAGGTCTCTTTGTTGCTTACTCCCTCCACAGAGTGTAGCCCAAAGGGCCAGTTTGCCTTTGTTATATTTACTGCTTTGCATTATATTCGGCTTTGCATTATATTCAGCAATAATACAAGAAACCCACAGGCCTGTATCCTGTAAGATGTTAGCTTCAGCAATATAGCTTAAGGCTTGAAACCTATTAACTTTGCACAGATAAACAGCCTAACAGAAAATCCCAAGTATTTGGGGAACTGAAAATAGAGTTTAAGGGGAAGTTCTGACCACAGGTAAATAATTCAACCACAGAAGTGTCCCGGCAATGAACTGACGTACATAACAGTTACATGAGATGCATTTAAGGCTAGCCTGCTTGCTTGCCTATATATCTTTTCTTATAAGTTTCTTATTTTCTTATGGGTTTGATTATTTGTAGAGTATATTTTGGCTGTAACACAAGGGACCTGCAGGCCACATCCTGTATGGTGAGCTAAGGCAAAGTTAGCATACATATATTTGGGACCTTTCATCTAGATAGATGGTGATGAGCTAAAGCATAAGGTCCATGTATGGCTGCGACCTTTAACATAGAAGATGCGTTAAAGCAGGTTGGCATAGGGGCTCTCCTAAGTTCATACCCTTTTAAACTTAATAGGTACACCACAACTTGGAACTTTGGAAAGAACCAAAATAACCAGTTAGGACAGAAATAACAAATGTGATACTTAACCACAAAAAGGCCAAGGTAACGAATGGACGTATATTATAGTAAGTTGAGATCATTGATATATTAACCTATAGGAAAAAGACACTCCAACATTAGTGAGGTGAGGAAATACAAATAAGGAAAAGGGGAATAATCCCCTACTGAATATGCATTGAACATGGTGGCATCAGCGCAACATATTATAAAAGTGGCATCCCATCCTAGGGGTGGTAGGAGAGAGAGATGTAGTCCTTGGGAGGTGCCAGAATATTGGCCACTGGTGGTGTTGGGGAAGGTGATGAGGGAGATGATGGCTAACATTTCAGGTTGTTCTACAGGAGGTGGTGTGAGTATCTGAATGTGCAAATGTACATTCTGTAGTCTCTCTATTTTACTAAGCTGGAGTGTTTGTGACTGTGCTAAATGTATTAATAAACTATATTTGTAAATATAAAAGAGTTCCTATAGTGTGAGTGTTGCAACATCAGGGTTCCCAACTATATAATTTGAATAATACTGCGCCTGATCTTGAGGCAAGAACCTGGCAACCCTCAAGGTGATAACTGGGGATTCTTAAGTGATCAATATAATTAATACATAATCTAAAGATCAGGCAACAGGAGCAAGTGGATGGAGGGGTGGAACAGGAAGGGGCAGGAAATGTGTTTCCTCCACTCCGTTACTCACTGGCCAGTGTAGCTGCGCTGGTACTGGGAGTGTTGTTATTTACTGCTGGTACAGACTTACTCAAGCCTGCACCTAAAATCACAATCTAGCCAAACCTTAAAGCCCTTGATGTTTACATAGTCCATCACTCAGGCAAACTCACACATAAGTCAATAAGACAGTGGTTTTCAACCTCTGGTCCGCAGGCCCCTAGGGATCTACAGACAAGATTTCCAAAGGGGTCCGCCCTTCCATTTGAAAATTTTTAGGGGTCTGCAAATGTAAAAAGGTTGAAAACCAGTGCAATAAGAGCTTACTTGGGTAAACTCTGAATAAAACTAGAATAAGGACTTCAGGAGCAGGCCCATAATTATAATTTTGACTGTTTGTCTAAGGAGTGCTCAGCTCTGTACAATCACAGAGTAATTTAGAGTCTAATTCAGACATGGATATCCTTGCTGGAACTCTACTGGAATCAATTAATACAGGGGTGAATCAGGCTCAGGATATACACCAGTTGAAGGGACACATCTGACAGCGCATGGATCAGGGGGTCGGCAACGTTCGGCACGCGGCTCGCCAGGGTAAGCACCCTGGCGGGCCGGGCCAGTTTTATTTACCTGCTGACGCGGCAGGTTCGGCCGATCGCGGCCCCCACTGGCCGCGGTTCGCCGTCCCGGGGCGAGAAGCAGCGCGGGCGAGGGATGTGCTGACCGCGGCTTCCTGACGCCCCCATTGGCCCGGGACAGCGAACCGCGGCCAGTGGGGGCCGCGATCGGCCGAACCTGCCGCGTCAGCAGGTAAATAAACTGGCCCGGCCCGCCAGGGTGCTTACCCTGGCGAGCCGCGTGCCAAACGTTGCCGACCCTTGGTTTAATTATTTAACTGTATTTGTTCCATACTTATTTGGATTTGCAGTTCTGGGTTACTGTTGACAGGCTTCACAAGGAAAGTTTATTTTCAAGAGGGAATTGGATTGAAGACAAGTTCTGGATGAAGGTTCAAAGGTGTGTGTGGGGCAGAGCTCTTAATTTACCTAAAATTAGAGACAAAATACCCAATACTCAAAGGAAATGCAAAAACCAAGCAGCAAACCAAATCAGTCTAATAGAAAATATCAAGGTGAGAAGTTGTTCTTTAGCAAAGCAGAACATCTGTAGATCTTTCCATCTACCCACGCATCCACACACCATGACCCTACAATAATATCTAAAGGCCTGAACTTTTCTTGAACTGTGCTTGGTATTGTTCAACATCTTGGATAGGAAAAAGTTACATCCACTTGAGGAAGTAATATGTGGCAGGGATGTTTAGAATAATTGTTTTGTGCTATATTTCATGTTAACTCATCTACCATGAAAAGACACTGAGTAAGAATGAAAGACAAGTCAAGAGGTATAAGCATTTGTTTTCTTTCAAAGCATCTAAACTCTTAGTTGCTAGTGTAGAGTGTTTAAAAAAACACACATACACTAATACTTCACTAGAAAATCTGACAACCTGCTGCCTTATTAGCATAACTCTGACATGTCTGAGATCGCCAACCTAGCAGATTTGTTATGTTCATGTCTCACTCACTGTACTGATGATGATATGCTAGTAAATATAGCAATGCATCACAAGTTTCTGAACACAGAATTCTTTCTGTGACATTTTCTGAATGAACTATGAAAATGGGAACCACTCCCAGTTACTTGTACATCTCAGCTATTACACATAAGATGAGAAGTCTACATTGCTAGGCAAAAGTACATCTGGTTTAACTGAATGGTTCTAGGAGTCTCCATATTGTAAGGATGTCACTCAGACAAGCAGCACTATAGTTAGGTCTGTAGATCCCTAGAATAAAAAAAGTCCATTGGTTTTCTTTCCCGAAGGTACTATAAAGTGAATTAATTCCATTCCCTATGTAGTTTCAAATAATCACTGCACAGGAATGTTGGAATTGCCACACTGGGTCAGACCAGTGTTCCATGATTTCCACTATTTCCACTGTCTGTCTCTGACAATGGACAATACCAAATGTCCTAGGAGAAGATAATGGATAATTATGGAACAATTGATCTTTAGGGAAGATTGATTTTATGGGTAAAACGCTCATTTGGTGTACCAGGACCAGTGGAACTGGAGTCAGAGGGCCATGATTCCCTGGAGGGACTATTTTGGATTGGACACCAGCGGAACTGGGGAATGGGTGGAGTTAGAGTGGAAGTAACTCAGTCTCATGGACAGAGCTGTGCACAGGACTTGATAAAGTTCCACTTGTTCAACTCAACCCGCATTCAGCTTCACTCTTTGTTAATTAAACCCCTGGGACTCAGCACACAGGGTTCAATTCCTGGCACTTCCATAGACTTCCTATGTGATCTTCGGAAAATTAAAGTGAGTTAATCTCTCTGAGCCAATCGGTAAAATAGGGACAATGAGATTTCCTTTCTCATACCATTTGTTTGTCTTGTCCATCTGGATTATAAACTGCCCAGCACAGAGACTGGCTCATAGTTAAGGCTAAGATTTAGTCAGGGGCATTTTTAGGAAAAGTCATGGACGGTTCACGAGGAATAAACACAAATTCATGGCCCCGTGACCTGTCCATGACCTATACCAAGGGTCGGCAACGTTCGGCACGCGGCTCGCCAGGGTAAGCACCCTAGCGGGCCGGGCCAGTTTTATTTACCTGCTGACGTGGCAGGTTCGGCCGATCGCGGCCCCCACTGGCCGCGGTTCGCCGTCCCGGGCCAACGGGGGCGGCGAGAAGCCACGGCCAGCACATCGCTCGCCCGCGCCGCTTCTCGCCACCCCCATTGGCCCGGGACAGCGAACTGCGGCCAGTGGGGGCCGCGATCGGCCGAACCTGCCACGTCAGCAGGTAAATAAAACTGGCCCGGCCCACCAGGGTGCTTACCCTGGCGAGCCGCGTGCCGAACGTTGCCGACCCCTGACCTATACTATATACCCATGACTAACTCTTTGGTGTTCTGGGTGGCTCTGGGGGCGTAACTGCTGCTCTGGAGGGGAGGGCTCTGGGTGCCCACTGGTGCTTGGGGTGGGGGCCTTGGGATGCCGACTGGCACACCCGCTGGTGCTGGGGGCGGGGGCGGCCTGGAACCATGGCAGCCACTGCTGGTGGGGAGTGGGCCAGGACCGTTGTCATCCCGGCTGGCGGGGGATGGCCTGGGACCATGCTGGCGGAGGTGGGGGGAGGGGGGCTCGGGACTCCCACCGCCATGGACGAGGGGTGGCCCAGGACCGCCACTGTTGAAGGGGGGGGCAGTGCAGCTGGCCCCGGGGTCAGTCACACCTGCCGGCTGCAGAAGTCATGGAGGTCTTGGCCCTCCGTGACAGACTTGCAGCCTTACTCATCGTTTATGTGTGGGCAGTGCCTAGCACAATGAAGTTTTGATCTCAGTTGGTCGCTTTACATGCTACTATAATATACTGATAATACATAGTAAGAATAACAATTGGGGGATTATACAATTATTTCCCCCCCCCCTTGTTTCTCTTTTTCTGTCTCATTATTAATTGCAAGTTAGAACAGAAAGATCCCTTCACGGCCAGTGTTTCAATGCTTAAGACGGAAATATTGCCCTCAAAGTCATCCCCTCGTTTTATGAAATCTGCCAGAAAATAAGATCAGCAAATGAATCAGCATGTGAGTGAGTGTTTAGTTGTGATTACTAGGCAAACACTGTTGGGGCCACCTCTGGAATTTCAGATTTCGAGATGACTTGCAACCGAGGCTTTGGACCTTCTAAACAGAACCAAATTAGAAGCAAAAAAGAACATGAACCAAAATTCCCCTCCAAACCCTTTTGGTAGCACAATGTGCTAGCAGATTCTGACGCTTTCAAGTGTGGTGACTGGAAGCACCATCCCTTTCATGCTGTCAGTCCTTGCAAGGCTTTTGTAGGCCAATGTAAGTGGCGGCTGCATATTGGCATGAGCACGGGTTGGCGCAGGGCATGATCCTCTGCACTGAGCACCTGTAAGTCTCAAGCTGTTTGTACAGGAACAAGCTTATGGGGTGTAGAAGGGAGATGGTCTGAAGCAAGTCTGGGGAGACATGGGCTGGAACAGGATCTTCATCATGCTGATCCATAGATTTTTAATTCCAGAAGGGACCATCGGACCATAGTATAACGCAGGCGATGGAGTTTCGTCAGTTACCTTGGTATTGAGCCCAACTGAAATCAATGGGACTGAAACACACACCTAAAAGATAAACACATACTTAAGAGCTTTGCTGAATTGAGGCCTTTGACCTCCATCTTGGTGCTAGACAGGAGCACATTTTTGGCTACACAATAGCACTCTTATTCATACAAGACCAGCTTCCTTGGCCTACGCATCCCTTTTGACCTTGCATGTATCTATGAATCACTGCATAGGATCAAACCCTAAGTTTGAACTCTATCATTTTTGTTTCTTATTTGTGCTATGATAGTGCCTTGAGGCCCCAATCAGGATCGAGGGTGCATTGTGCTAGCAGCTGTCCAAACACAGACAAAAAGGATCCCTGCCAAGAAGAACTGACACTCTAACTAGACAAGACGCAACAGATGTGCCATAAGAAATTTGAAAGTTTTGTGCTCCATAGGCCACTGAGTATCCCTGAGGTGACAATTTAGCTTCTAGAGTGCAGGCAACATCATTCTGAACCACTCATGTAAATTCTCGTCACACGGATGGCTATTTTGGAATACATGACCATGCTGCTCACAGAAGGGAAAAGTTGCATTATAGATGAAACCTCATTTGGATTTGCCTGAGTTAACTTTGATGCTGAAGCTAAGATGCCCCTTTGTTGTGGACATTGGTTTGGACAGTGGGTTAAGAAATACCCTCTCAGTAAGCCATGAGAAATCTAGTACGGTGGTAAGAACGGGAACTGAAAGATAGTACAGACTGGACGTTATGATCGTAAGAGAGACCATTAGTGGCTGGGATACATAAAATAAAGTGTACATTTCATGGCACAAATTTTCTACTCTGCTTAGACTTGTGCTACCGTTGGGACATTGGTGCGATAGGCTTTTATTGTGCCCTACAGTTTTAAAGGAATTCGGGAGTGCTGGAAACTGCATAACTGCAATACTGACAATTTAAGGGATTTTATTGCCTTTGGCAGCAATTCTTTCGTAATGTAAAACTGAGCTACTGTATCTTACAGGAAGGAGCTAAACAATGATGTATTCAGGCTGATGGGACTGGATTAACCCATTAATAAATAGGAGGTGAAGAGAGCAATCTTGTTGAATGTAATGTATGCTAATGATGTGACCTGGCTAATGGAGCCCTTTTCTATATTCTGTCATTGCACACATCAATTATGCAGCCTCAATTATCATCCTGTTTTTGTATCGGGTGGCTGAGAAATGAGAGGCTTAATAGAGATGTTTCACCCAGTAAAATGCCTGATTAGGTTATGAAAGCAGAAACTCAGGGGAAAAAACTTTGTTACATTATATCCTGATTTAATTAGCCAAAAGATATTATTCTCAGTGAGGGTCTTTGAAGTCGTAGCAATATTGTTCTTGGCTCAGCTGCAGAGATGACTAACTGTCTTAATACCTACAGCAACTACACTGACCTAGCACTTACATAGGGACAGAGCCTTAGCTAAGCATCTCATATTGGGCCCAGATTATTGTTTGTTCACTGTGGCTAAGGTTTCTGTATAAACAAAAGGGAGCAGAGTGACTTTGGAGATGAAAGCTGTGTTACCAAAGCTATCCAGAAGAAAAACAACAGCAACTCCGTTAACTGTGATGATTCTGTGGCATGCCATCTTATTACACAGCGCTCTTTAAGCTGCAATGTGCTTCGTAGGCAATTCTCACATGGACACATGGCCCCTCACTTTTTTACCTACAGGCTAGATCAAGTTTGAGCATTGACCTTGGACTTGCGTGGCCCTGCCACAACTACAGGCATAGTATCACTGATGTCTGTCAGGCTCAGGCATCGTTGCCTCAGGGAAATACACAGGTTCATGTGCTCTTGGCACAGATACAAGTGCTAGTCAAATCTGCGGGACATGAAGGGGAAGACCTTGGAGACAACCTGGCAAGTGATGGGGAGAAATAACCAGAGTGGGAAATGGAAAAAAGCCACATCTATGCAGTAGCAGCACCATGCCAGGACTGGGAACTCCTGTGACTTTGGATTCAGTTAGTGCACTTTAGACAAAACCTGCAACATGGGACAAGAGAAGAAAAAGAGCAAGTGAGAGCAGTGACAGTGGATCATTAACTGAAAGATGGGAGATATGGAGACTGCAGACATTAATAAATCATCTCTTGTCATCCGAGGGGCAGATCCACAGCTCATGTACATTGTCCTTACTCCACTGACATACATTTACATTTACTTCATCGGCGCTAGGACAATTGACACCAGCTCAGGATCTCCTCCCTAGGCCCTGACCGGGAAATGGACTCTTAGTGATTTTTATACCCTGGTGGCAAGGAGTTATACAATAAGCCTCACATTTGTTTTTAAGGAACAACCAACCAGCTGGATCCCTGGTAAAAACAATGGTTCTGATAGGCACTGTGTAGCACCAGTTTTCAATGGAATCACATGGGCCCATAAAACTGGTGTAATGCAGGGGTGAATCAGGGCCAATGACTCTTTCTCCCTGGGTATTGGACTGCCCTGATGAGGAACGCTGTCATTTGCATTGAGAACATGATTGGAATGACAAATGCAAAGGGTCCTATATTTATTTTTACTACTCCATTGCTAGCCAACCCATCTTCTGCAGTAAATAAATAACATAGGTTTTTAAAAATAAAATAAAATAAACGAAGGGCCAAATTTCCAAAAGAGGACCCTGCTTTTGGATGCTTCAGTTTTTGGTGCCCATCTTGAGGCACTTCTACGGGGCTGATTTTCACAAATGCTGAGCACATAAGGAGCTGCAGGTCTTCAGCATTTCTGAAAATCAGCACTTAAATGTCTCAGATTACATATCCCAAATCAATGGCCTCTGATGTAAATTTTGACCTGAATTTTAAAATGTCATCCTCCATGGTAGCCAAATTATGTAGTAATAGATTTGATCCAAACGGATTTTCCATCCCACAAAAAATTAGAAATTTTGAAGAATAATTTCATCCTGAATGGGGGTGCAAAGCCACAATTTAATAAAACATTGTAAAAATTCCTTTAAAAAATTCAAAAATAATCAAAATGCTCTCATCTGGGGATAATTGAAACATTTCATTTTGATAAATTCAAAAAAGTAATGTTTTGATTTTTAAAATCATTTTTGATTTTTTTAACATGTAAAATAAAGTAAAAGAAATGTTGGTTTGAAACAAAAAAATTGAAACTTTCTGTTCCTAAAGTGTTGAAATGGGATCTTTCAACATTTTTGAAACGTTTTTCCAATTTTTTTCTAAACCAAATGTTGTCAAAGTCAATACAATTTCATAAAAACAATCTGTTTCAGTGAAATGGCATTTTCTGATGGAAAACTGCTTTGATACAAAATTTTCAATGAGCTCTATGTATCAATAGCATCTATAATTTGTTAACCAATAGAAGCAAAATACTATGGATTTACAATGATTGCTGTTAGCGAGTAGCATTACTTCCTAGCATTAGCCTCCTCCTTATTAGCTTACATTTCATCAACAGCTAACCCATCTTCAAAGTACTCAGTTATATCTCCTTATTGACTAAGTTTGTAGCCCAATACACAGAGCTGTAAGCCATGACACTTATTCCATAGGAATGGGAGCTGGGACTCCTGGGTTTTGTTCTCAGCTTTGTCACTCACCGACTGGGCAAGTCAGTTAGACCTAGATCTTCTTGCATTAATTTAGATGGAATAAAAGGCCCAAAGAGTCAAAGACGTTAACATGATCCTGAAACTGTCCAACAGTAAAGAGTTAACAAGGTTTGGAGTATGGTAACACGGTACACAGAGACCTCTGCCTGCTTAGTACCGATTATTCTTTTAACCTTTTATTAAAGATACAGAAAAAGAAGAAAAACCAGTGAAAGCATTTGAAATGTAAAGTAACGCAGTTCCCCTGCGTTATCTGACAGTGTCTTAGGTGGTGTTCATGGGGACAACGCTGTCCTTTTGGGGAAAAGAGAAGTTTGTTGAGATGGGTGGAGCTGTCATTGTTGGTGCTGCTGTTGAAGTCCAATCCCATTTCCTAAAAGACAAACACATGCAAAAGGGGATAGAAAAGAACAGCACGGAGAGAAAATGCAGCTTCGGTCTGTGGTGTTGATTCTCATTTTCAGCCTCACTACTGGAAAAACACTGGCACAGCACATGGTCTTATCAGCCACTCGAAGACTGGGCAAACTTGTACCAGCATCGGGCTGGTTAGAGCACTGTATTCAGAGGTGGATTAGGGTTTTGTGGGGCCCTAGGCCAAAGCAAGTGGGGGGCCCCTCCCCATCCTTTCTGTCTGCAGTCCCCCCTGCCCCCACTGGTGCTCCTAATGGGGAAATGGGGTTGGGGCGCAGGGGCTTGCCCCACTCCACCCACCCGGCACTCCTGCCAGGCATCAGGATTGGGGCGTGGGGGCTTCCCCTGCTCCACCCGTCTGCCTGGTGCTACTGCTGGGGAGTGGGGTCGGGACGCAGGGGCTTGCCCTGCTCCCCGGAAGGAGCATTGGGCAGGCAGAGCAGGTCAGGTCAGGGAGCACCCATTTTTCCAAGGATCCCCAATTGCCCGGGGTCCCTAGGCATGGGCCCCGTTGAGCTAGGGGCTAATCCGCCACTGACTGCATTTAGCTGCTTTTCTGGTCACAGGCTTACAGCAGTGTTACAAATGTGCAGTCTGGGCTGGCTAAGCCAGACTCTTATTAGAGAGAAGGAAAAAGGAGAGAGAGAGAGAGAGGAAAGAGAAGAAGTAAGGTAGAAGTTGCGAAAGACACATTGGGGAGTGAGAGGGAGAGACAAATTCTCACATCCCAGGTGGTGTTGAGGAGCTAGCTGGAGCTGGTGGAGGTGGAGTGTCACGTGGGGTCCCAGAAGATGTGGGGGGTGGCAGCCATGATGGTGAATCATGCTCCTCCCCCTTCTTTCAGTCAGCCAGTGTCCTGTTAACCAGCTTCCACCCCCTCCTCGCCAGTGTCTCTTTCTGAGGACCCCAGAAAGGGAGCCGTAGGTGGCAGGGGTCCCCATAGCCATACACACATTAGCCGTGGTGCGTACCATTGGCAGGACCTAGGAGGAGGAGCACTGTCCACTCCACTGCCCTCTCAGGTTTGGCCCCTCCAGCCCTCCATCATGCTAGAGGGGCCGCGAGAACAAAATTAAGTGAGTGGGACTGCAACCCCTGTGCATAGTGGGTTGCAGCACCACTCAGGTTTGGCCCTATTCCTCTCATGCACCAGCTCACAACACCACTCACTCAATTTTGACCCCGCCGCCCCTCCATCATGACAGAAGGCAGGCAGGGCCAAACCTGAGTGAGCCGTGATGGGGAGTGACACTGCATCCAGGGGGGGCCAGGTTGAAAGGCAGAGGCTGGGTGTGTTGTAGACTAGGTGGGTGAGGCACCGGGGGCCAGCAGCCGTAGCAGGGATGGCTCCCCATGTTGACAATGTGCGCTATCAAAAATTTCCAGGAGCACTATGGTGGGTGGAGTAGCCCATCCCCTCATTATTTTGTCCATGAATTAGGCCTAATTTCTGACACATTAATTTTGGTCCACTGATTTGCTGTCCCACACTTCTCTTGTTTACCAAGCATGATTTTAACACAGACCTTTTAACACAGGAGGTCCTTTTGTTTAGCTAATTCAGTTTTTCTGTCTCCCTTCTGCACCTTTTCCCATTAACATTTGTTGTTCTAGGTTATTGCAGCACTTTATGAACTTTCACTCACTTTTCACATTTGCGCTCACAGTTAGGGTAAATTTGTAGGCCCAATTATTACAAGAAGCCTCAAAGGTATTTATGCACCGAACTCCTGTGACACACCTAAGGCTCTTTAAGGAGATGGGTCTTAAAATGTCTCAGTTGTTAACATTTTTCCAATATAGCTGACATTTCAAAATTTGAAGGGAAAAAAGAAAAATGTCAAAAAATTTGTTATGAAAAATATTCCTGTTTTTTCCCCTCAGCCGTAGAACTGGTTGATTTTTTTTTAATATTAAAATTCTGAATTTTTGAATTTTTTTAAAAATGGGATTTTTAATCATTAGTTTCCCTCTCCCTGATATTTTTTGACCAGCTTTAGTACAAATTTTATTTTTAATTTGTGTGCCTTTGTGATAGGGTGACCAGATGTCCCAATTTTATAGGGACAGTCCTGGTTTTTGGGTCTTTTTCTTATATAGGCTCCTATTACCCCCCACCCCCGTCCCAATTTTTCACATTTGCTGTCTGGTCACCCTACTTTGTGACCTAGTCAGGGCCATGCTTTTGACTCATATGCCCTATTATCTCTCTGTGTTCTTCCCTATTAACTTACAACACAATAGCAATCCTATCACTACTTGATTCTTCATGCAGCTCAAATACCAAATGACTGCTAAATCTGCAAATGTTTCCTGACCTCCTTTTCACTTCTATTCAATGTCCATATGATCAGTTATACATGTAGCTGCAGTAGCTTTGAAAATACAACTACAGGGTAGACATTTCTTTGCCGTTTTCTCCCAGAACTGACCCTTCTCTTTTCCTCAGAAACCATCAGATATAGTTAAAGCTCATTTCAAACCATGAGAATAGATCGCAGCTCACATTAGAAGACATTTGCTTTGTGCTATGATAGCTGTGTGCAATTTTGATTGCTCCTTTGTTACTTGTATTTCACCTTTGGGATAATTAGTTGCTTGTGACTGATGAAGATTCTCGATCGCATTTTGACCTGTGGAATGTCTGAAAAGTAGAGATTTGCCTTCAAGCTTCTGACAAGGAAGGTCTGATATTCATTTCTTCCAGCATGATATTATATTAGCAGCATTAAATGTTGATACTCTATAAGATGAAAGGCTCATTACTTCTTCATGGTCATCACTGAATGGTTTTATCCTATGGCCTTCAAGCATTTCCACCAGGGCTTTGACATCAGCATAATAATAAAATAAATAATTTCTATTTCTATAATGCTTTTCATCCAAGTATTGAGAAAAAAGTGCTTTATAATTATTAAAGAGACAAGGTGTGTGAGGTAATATCTTTTATTGCACCAACTTCTGTTGGTGAGAGCGAAAAGCTTTCGAGCTACACACAGCTCTTCCTCAGGTCTGGGAAAGGTGAAGTGGCCTGTTAATATAGTTATAGAACAAAAAGGGGGTGGGGGTTAGAAGATTACAGATTGTTGTAATAAGCCATAAAGGCAGTGTCTTTATTAAGACCGTGATTTTTAGTGTCTAGCAAAGCTATGAATTTAAGCTTCCAGGCTCATCTTTTCAAAGTGTTGGGCAGGTTTCCTTTGTGGATGAGGACTGATATGTCAGCTATAGAGTGATCGCTTTGTGAAAGTATATTACCCACAGGTGATAGGGTATTTTTGTCTTTTATCATTTTCCTGTGTGAGTTCATTTGAGAACATAGTGATTGTCTGGTTTCACCCACATAGTTGTTATTGGGGCATTTACTGCACTGAATGGGGTACACCACATGTTATGATAGGTATGTGTAGGACCAATGGAACTTGAAAGGTGTGTTGTAGGGTGGTGTTGATCAGTGTAGCAGTGGAGATATGTCTTCAGGTGGTGCATCCGCTTCTTCTGGCAGGGCCTGGTGCCCCTTTGAGTTGGTGTGTCCTGGTCTGTGGGCAACTTGCTTCATAAGATGAGCTTGTAGAGGTTGGGGGGTTGTTTTAAGGCCAGAAGAGGGGCTTCAAGAAAGATATTTTTCAGGATATGGTCCCTGTTGAGAATGGGCTGTAGTTGTTCGATGATACCCCATATGGGTATCAGTGCGGGGCGGTAAGTGACATCGAGGGTTGTGCCGTCGGAGTGGGTTTTATTTCTCTACTGAAGCAGGTTCTCTCTGGGTATTTGAGTGGCCCCTAACACAGTAACATTGCATATTACAAACGTTAATTAATTTTACCTTGCACCCCTGTGAGTTAGTGAAAATTTCATTATACCCATTTGACAGATTTTGGAGAGCCTTGCTTAGTGAAACTCCTTTGTGACTGAAAGACAAATGGTTTCAAGCATAACATGTCTCTCAGACTATTCTAGACATTTTTTTTTAATTGTCTGGTAATAGGGTATATCAATTGATTAAGGCAGAGTTCTTTATGGCATTTGATTGGAGCTGGTTGGAAAACTCCCCCTCCCCCCCCCCACGGAAAATTTTGCGTTTTCTATTAAAAATCAAAATCCTAAATATTTCAGCCAAATTAATATTTAGATTCTGAAATGCTGCTGCCATGTCTCATGAGAAATGTGGTTCAGGCGCCTTGTATACCCATTCTCCTCTATAGGACAGGCTCCCTGGTTGGAGTACATTTCCCATGATGCACTATTGACTCCCCTTTTGCTGAGAGAAGGTGGTACATCAAGGTAGTTGCATGGTTGCAGTGCATCATGGGAGATGAAGTCTAACTAGCAAGCTTGGCACATAGAGCATAATGGGAACATGAAGAACCTGAACTACCACTCTTGTGATGCTCCTTTTTGCATGGAAAGCACACATTTCATGAAAAATTTTGTTTAGTCAAAACTGTTTTTCAATGGTAAATATAAGGCCAGCCTTACACTTAATATCTACTTATTTTCATTTGCAGTTTCTTCCAACATTCGTCCAGTTGGATCCTCATTAAATAGAAAACCTTCCTAATTCAAAGATGGCCATCAGGAATATGTGCATAACAGAGAATAGAGTGTATAGAAAACCCCCTTTAGCAGCCAAAACAAAAATGTTATTAAGTGCAACAGCTAATGGCTTGCAACAGCACTAATTATATCAAGATAGGATATTTAAAATTCAACCAATGTGCTTTATATTTAGCAGTTTGCACAAGAGGGGTTCTTGATAGTTTAACCAAATGTTTTTTGACAGAATCTTTCACACATTCCTCCTAGGTGGTGCAATGAACAGTGCTGCTTTTTATCACTGTTGATTGGATGCTACCCAAGGCAGACATTCTGCCCAAGCTAGTCACAAAACAATCCATTCAACAAATTGGGAAATCTAAGTGCACCAGGCCACTAACAGATCCCACAGCAATTACTTCTGAGTGTGTATGCAAAAATGTTTGCCAGTGATGGAAAGCAAGTTGGAGATCATGTGAAACCCAGCCTTCATGAACAATGCTCGGGCTCAGACATTCTAATTTGTTCATAGAATCATAGAATCATAGAATATCAGGGTTGGAAGGGACCTCAGGAGGTCATCTAGTCCAACCCCCTGCTCAAAGCAGGACCAATTCCCAACTAAATCATCCCAGCCAGGGCTTTGTCAAGCCGGGCCTTAAAAACCTCCAAGGAAGGAGATTCCACCACCTCCCTAGGTAAAGCATTCCAGTGCTTCACCACCCTCCTAGTGAAATAGTGTTTCCTAATATCCAACCTAGACCTCCCCCACTGCAACTTGAGACCACTGCTCCTTGTTCGTTCAGGTTGAAGGCTGATCTTGACAAGCTGACCCAGCACTTATCTGACAGTTGATGTCTCTGTGACAGAAGCATTTATTGCTCGCCATTAATCTATGGCCTGTGCTATGAAGGAAGTCAGACAAGATGATCATAACGGTCTCTGCTGGCCTTAGATTGTATTAATTGTATAACCCATGTTATCTTGTGGCAAGGATGCAGTATTGAAACTGGACTGTCCATTCATTATAGTGTTTATAGACTAACAGCAACCCAATGTTGCTTGATGCTCTGAATCATCCATGGCATCCTGAGGGCAAAGTTCTCCCTGGCCTTCTGGACTAAAGACTCTCAGTTACATCTGCACTCCTTTCTCACCCCTGGGCCCCACTGAACTCAGTGGGGAGTTCTGTGAACAAAACACATGCCAGATAAAGAATAAGCCAGAGAGATCCTGACAGCATTGGTTACATATGATGGACATTAGCTTATTGCAGGGGTCGTCAACCTTTGGCACGCGGCTCGCCAAGATAAGCACCCTAGCAGGCCGGGCCGGTTTGTTTACCTGACGCGTCCACAGGTTCGGCCGTTCGCGCTCCCACTGGCTGTGGTTCGCCGCTCCAGGCCAATGGGGGTGGCGGGAAGCAGTGGCAGGTAAACAAACCGGCCTGGCCTGCCAGGGTGCTTACCCTGGTGAGCCGCGTGCCAAAGGTTGCTGACCCCTGGCTTATTGACTCCATCCCCCATTGCCTCAGACCTTTCTAATGTGCTGCACTGACCTTGAGTAAAGTGTTTTCCCTATCGCACCTAAATAATGGCTGCTGCATTGCAGATGTATGAGACAGGAGTCTCAGTGAGGTGGGAGCAACCAGAGCCCCTGTGTATGGGGCAGTCATCGTTTGGGTGCAGATGCTGGTGAATTCTGACAAGTGCTGGTGGTCTTGACAGTATTCGTCAGAAATGCTAAAGAGTAGAGGCTCAGATTTAGTTCACTGGCCTCTGGTGGCAGGATGTCTGTGTGACAGCTAAGTTATGAGTGTTCAACATGGTACTGATGACAACTCTGTTATATGAAGCAGAAAAGTGGCCGTTAAAAGCAGCTGAGGAGAGGAAGCTAAACCGTTCTCAGTGTGAAAAGTTACGGTGTGTTCTTAACGTCTGTTGGTTTGATTTTGTCACAAACAACGAGACGCTTAATCCTGGCAAGTTGCAGTCTTGCGCCAGTGGAAAACAAGATGACTGCAATGGTGGGGTCACGTACGTCCAATGTGTAAAAGGAGGTAAGCTTTTGCATAAGGTTAATAGAGCTGAGGTTGAAGGAAGCAGAGCACAAGGCTGACCATGAATGAGGTTGGCAGATGAAATTTTGAGGGATTAAAGAAGCCTGCACCCTTCCATATTGATGCTTGTTGAAGGAAGAAGACTTGTAAGGGACCGTTCAAGATGGTCACTACAGCTACATCAGAGCCATATGAATCTGCTGCAGCTGGTGATTGCAAGAGAGAAGGGACCTGGCTAGGGCCGCAGGCAGTGCCAAGAGCCACAGAGGGTGCATAGTGGCAGGGCTGTGCTGGTGAGAACAGGTCTAGCGAAGGTGCTCTCTCCCTCTGCTCCCCTGGTGCTCCTGGAGGATCACACATTTTACACCCTCTATAAGCAATGGACCAAATCCTGTGATGTGATGCTCACTTGGTCATGAGTCTCCTCTCAGGCAAAGCTCCCAATGAAGTTAATGAGAGTTTTGCCTGAGAAAGGACTCTGTAAAAACCGAAGGTCAGATCTGGGAATGTGCACATGTACCTCTGTACATGGCCAACTTGCACATGCTCAAGCTGGGGCTGATGCATGCAGACTCTGAGCTGCATGTGGGCAGTGAGTGCGCCCAGGAATGAACCAGCTACTTTTGGGTGGGTACTTTGGAAAATCTATCCCTGAATAAGGAAAGCCTCAATTTATTCTCACCAACAGGAATAACAATAGTATTTATTAAAGGCCTGATCTGCAAGGGAAGTGTCTATTTAAGTGACAAATTCCTTATTTAAGTGGTGATCCAGGCTCTGATCTGATCCAGGTTATGCAGGTGACTCTGAGGTTGCAAATTTACTATATGTGCTTAATTGCAAAGTCAAAGGCCATGCTGTGCTCCGTAAAATACTTGATGTGGTTCTGGCCTTTGCTAAGTAATAATACTCTTAGGCCAAACTAAGTATTGATAGCAAATAGGCCTTCAAAACTTGGTTGATTTTTGCCTTAGAAAACTAGAGAAGGTGACCTCAATATTCATGCGCTTGCCTAAATGTCCCTATGATATTGCAGATCCAGGGGGAAAGTTATTTAGTTGGCAAAGGCATTAACTGAGGCAATTGGCTAGGGTCAGAGGTGGATGTACAGCTTTTGAATCTGTTGAGCAGCAGGGCATGATGCAGGGAGTTTGGAGAGAGGGGTTTAAGGGAGAGTGTTCTGGTTTGGGTTGCAGTGGCAGCCTTTTTGTGGGCAATTGCCCATGTGGAAAAGTATTTAGTATATTTTAGTCTGTGTTTAATACAATCGGTGTGTTGTCCTTTTTGAAACAGGAGAACTATTGCTTCATCTCCCCTCCCACCTGCTCTCTTCTCTGTCCCATGTCCCTGCCCATTCCTCTCTGCCCCCTTGCACCTTTCTCCCATTCCTCTGCTGCCATTTCTCTCTTCCTGGGGCTTGCAATGCCAGTCCCAGTGGTTCTGATCCCAACTGCCAGCTCCTGTTTCCTTTCCTTAATATAGAGGAACCAGTAGCATGTGACCAGCCAGATCTCTGCTAGCCACCAGCAAGCACTGTATGGATCACCAATGAACCGCAGACCAGTCTGGGAGAGGCTGGATTAGGGGCATGTATGTTAGTGCGGATGTATATGTGTCCATAGATCAAATGTATGGTTGTGTATGGACATATATAGTATGTGTGTTGGGAGATGGTTGTGTGGTGTGTACACACAAGCACACACTGCATGTGTTTGTGTTTTCTCTGTGTCCTGTTTGTGTGTGTAGCATGTGTCAATATGTGAAGAGTGGACACTATGTTGGAATGTCTGTGTATATGTGGTTTGGGAGGGATTACTGGAATGGGGCCTTTTATTTAATATTGAATATTGTACGATCATTCCTTTGCTAAATTGGTTGATCTGATAAGAAGTGGCTTTAAAAAAACACAACCTGAAATGAACAGGTGTCAGACATAAATACACAGCTGTGCATTATTGCAGATTTTATTACTATTTGATAAGGTTGTCCATGGTTATTTTACAACAGTTTTCTCTCGTCATGACATTGCCGTAAATCTTGTAAAATGGCTCTAATGTGGAATGAATGCCATGAAATAAAATGGGAAACTTCAAGGATCAGTCAAACATAATGAAAAGAGAGGGAGAGAGAGAGAAAACAAGAGAAAATAAAGGAAAGTCAGGGGAAAAAATTAGGCTACTGAGTGTCTCATTATGCAACAACATTCATCCTCTCACGTCAATGAAAGCTTGTTACAGGAGAAAGCACTTGCCCATTGATCCACTAGGTGGCGCCATGAAGAAACATTTTCTACATGAGGATAATATTTCTGGTTGCTGCCTGCTCTGCATTTGCATTCCTTACTGAATGGCTTTTACCTACAGTATCTTACGCCTGTCCTTAAAGCAATTACATTATTTCTCCAGCGGAACATTTGGAATGTGTGGGCTATATCCAGGCTTTTAGCACTGGCTAATTTGTCTAGTCTGATTTGTATATGTTTGCATTTATATTCATGGTCAGATTCCATCACTGTCAGCCTTTGTCTTCCAGAGCTTGTTTTAGTCTTTTCTTAATTTGAGCAAGGATATAGGTTTCCCTGCTCCTTGTGGTTTAGGACGGTGGGGTTAGGGCCCTGGATGTATTATCTTCTCCACAAGATCAACGAGCCGGTGGGGTTTTACTTTTTTCATCTCGAAAGGTTCGTCGTCCCTGCTCGGGTATACAGCTTTACTTTCGGTAGCACTCTAACAACAGCAGCGTAGCAGGGGGATTGCATGGGCGGCGGCTTGAACTGGCCTCCCAAGTACATACCCAGGGGGTCTGGGTGGGTTACACCAGTGCTTCATTTGTAATGAAAGAGGGGCTGGGGCGCAAGTAAGTTTTTTTACATTAATAACTGATGCAGCAAGCCCAGAGGTGCCAAGGCTATGAACTGCCAAGCCCAGAGGTGCCAGGGCTCAGCACTGGTTTCCACTCAGCCCAAACTGCGCCCTGTGTTACAGCGAGCTACACGGCTATTTTTAATGTGTTTGCTCAAGCAGAGCTACAGTGTTTGTCTGCTGGAGCTGGGGAGCAGGTTATTGCATTGCTTTTCTCACTTCCCAGGCACCTGGATTGAATTTAGTTTATGGACCATATATTTAAATGCACCATCACCTGATGTCCTCTTGTAGCCCACAGATTGTACATACGCAAATACCTGCCCTTTGCCAGTGCAAACATGCACGTGTGTGTTTAAAAACTCAAACCCCTGCATGCATGTGTAAAGAGCGTGTCGCATGCTCCCCTAGCAGCAGGTGCATAGAGAGGATAACAGCCTGCTACTGCAGTCAGCTAGCAGAATTACTCCTTTAGCTCGTATGTTAGAAGTCAGTGGTTGGTGCTGTAGGTTCTGGATTCAGAACTTCACGATGGCCTGAGGTGAGGTTTGTTACTCATGCAAATATTAGAATTTTTACTCCCAACACTCAGTGGGGTTTTGCAGATGTCAAGTCCAACAGTTGGATGTGTGCAGCTGTTACTATTGTTCAAGTCGATGCAGCTATTTGCAGCTGCCAAGTATGGGCTCATGTGTATGTGTCCAATTGTGGATACACTTGAATGGAGCTTGAAACTTTATGTCTATAGGCCAGAGCTCAATCAGTATAAATCAGCTACGCTCCATGGAACAAGCCCATTTTAGACCATCTGGGCATTTGGCCCTCTATCTTTAACCATAACAAACACAGAAATTTCATTAGCATTTTGCAGGTTCAGGATTTCACCAAGAAGATCACACAAAATTCTAGACATTAATATGTATGTGTATTTCCATGGTACCCATCCTTTTAATATCTGGAGGCAAATTTAAAAGTATATCAGCTCCCTCAGAGAAGAGGAACAAAGTTCTAATCCCCTTCTGCTCAGATCAAAGCAACTGCAAAGACAGGCTTTGACCAGTTAGTCTTCGAATGATGCACAGACATTGTGTAAAGTTATTGCACAACAGGAAGAGTGAAAGTTACATGGAAGTTGAAGCGAATCTGAGTGCTAGGTTGGGTGATAATCCCCTTCACTGCACTGTCATAAGTTTTATGACTCTTGTGCACCTGCTCCCTTCCTAGCAAGTGCTGTAGCGGTGGGCAGAGAATGAGCATTTCTGATACTTATCACGGTAATAGGGTGCTTAGCAACGCTCTCCCTCAAAGTCTCTCTTTTGCTGTTAGGCATGAGGTAACATAGCGGGACAGCCCTGCACCTACACTTTGTGCCCTGCAAAGTTTGCACCTGTCTTTTTCACTCCCAGAACGAATTGCAGCTGCAGATCAGCACCTGTAATTCCTTGATTTGTGCTTGCAAGTCAGCAGTGGGAGCAAACAAACAAACAAACAAACATGCACATTTTGCAGTTGCAAATGGCACCCACCAGAAGGAAGCCAACATTTTGACAATGAAGGACTTGATCCTGAGAGGTGCTGAGAACCAGCAGGCTCCATGAACTCAGGGACTTACTTTCAGAATTAAGATGCATAAGGGATTTCCTCCGCCATTTAATCAGAATTACTATTTTGTTTTGTTCTTCCGAAAAGTGACATCAGAGGCAACTTCAGCAGACTCTCCCCTTTCAAAAGGCTAGCCTTATGAATCGCTTTCAAGCCTGCGAAGTGCCAGTGATGTAATATGGCTGCAACCATCTACAAGATTGGCTTCCTTTCTGGAAGAGATGCTTTAGTTATATATAACACAAGTTATTAGGCTCAAAACAGTGGTAAATGGGAGAAATTAAATGGCTTGTGATATATAGGAGGTCAGACTAGATGGTCTAATTGTCCCTTCTAGCCTTGAACTTTATAAACTCCATTAAGAAGGGAAAGAAACCCAAACATTGTCCTTCTGACAGACGTGACAGCTTCACAAAGATATGGTGGATTTTTCCTGCCTGTGATCAGTGGCCCTCTGCTAGAAGAAAAGCAAGAAGCAAGGCTTTGTAGGTTATTGCATTGCTTTTCTCCTGACGTTCTCCATTCTTAACTTGCTTCATTCACACATGAAAATGAATTTAGTGGTTTCACCCTCTTTCACATCCTACACCTTCTCATGAGCGGCTTTTGCTTCAGAGATGCCCAAGTGCCTCCAATAATAGCAAACTTATTGGAGGTTAGCCTTGAAATGCTTAAGAAGAGCCTTGTGGGGCAGTTTGCACAATTCTCCACCCTGCTGTGCTTGGCTCAAACCTCTGTTCTTTTCCATCAAGACCATGAGTGCAAAATTCACTTGCAAACTTATAAAAAAACAAACCACCGAACACTGTACGTAAACTTTCTTTTCAAGGATTCTGGTGTTCTCTCAGATCCTATCATTAATATTGAAAGGGCTCCATTCAAAGGCCTTTTGTAGTTGTATGTGCAGATGTCTTTGTTAGATGGTAAGTGGAGTTCATTTCCATGTCTGGAAGCTTTCTCTGGTACTGCGCCTTAGGGAAGGGAAAATATGGCTTTGTATAAGGATGCTTGGGATGGATTTTACTGGTCACTTATAAATGCCTACGAATTTCCAATGGTGATTGTGAATAACTTTCTTGGCTGGAAAGGATGAGTGGATCCGGTGGCTCTAGGTCTGAAGTGGGTGAAAACTGGAGATAAGGCACCTTTAAGTGACGTTTGAATAACACCTGAAGAAAAATCACAGTCATAGACTTTAAGGTCAGAAGGGACCATCGTGATCATCTAGTCTGATCTCCTGCACGTTGCAGGCCCCAGAACCTCTCCCACCCACCCACCTCTATCTGTAGCTATAACACCATGAATGGTGGTCAGGTCTCAGATGCTATGCAAGTTCACATCTGCTCATTACTGGGATAGGAGACCTCCCAGGTGTTACAGTCATGATCCTTGCCCCAGTAGCTAGAGCATTCTGCAATGCCTTCAATATGTATCTTGTCTCTGTTATTTACTATCTAGTGAGACTGAGCAGAGGAATGCCAGAAGGAAAGTAAACTATTTATGGCTGGTTTTCAAACTAACTGGACATCCTTGAAGTATGGCAGAACAATGAGATCAGGGCACAGAACCTCTTGTGTGATGAAAATTAGGCGAAGAGTCTCTCATTATCCAGCCCAGTCTCATTGCATCTCTCATGGGCTGACACTGAGGTGAAGAACCTCTCACGTGATGAGACTGGATTGGAAAACCTCTCGTGTCATTAAATGTGGTGAAGAACCTCTTCTGTGATGAGATTGGGATGGTGACTCTCTCATGCCATGAGGCTGGTGTGGAGAACCTCTCTTGCAGTGAGACTGGATTGGACATGATATGAGTCTGAAGTAAGGAACCTCTTGTGCAAGGAGACTGGTGTGAAGAACTTCTCATGTGACAATATTCTAGTGCTACTCACCACTGGAAAACGCATATTTGAGAAGCATGCCAGCTGGCCGGTCTCTTTTTCCTCCAGCACTAGAATAAGAATTTTGGATTCTCCCCCTGCTGTGGGTGGTAGCACCTCCATGCATCAATGGGGAACCAGACCTGTATGGCTTTAGTATCCGTGGGTTTGATAGAGACACAGGTAACATGTTTATATTATGTACTTTGTGCACCAAATGTATCTATTTCAGGGTAGAGCAGGTTCATTTCAACTGCCTAGCAAGATTAAATTATATTATTTACTTTACAAGACAAGGGGACAACACGCTCAGGTTTCATATCGCAGCGATGGGCAGTCGAGTGGAACTTTAAACGTGTACCACTTTCCTCTCAGGTACAGAACATATTGATTGAAGAGCTGTGTAGTACCTCAGAAGGAAAAGAAAGCGTGAATTAATTTATATATTATAATGTAGAACAACTACGTCCCCTCACTGGGCTAACTCACAAAGGGAGCGCTGGGCCTGACAGATAATCACTCCAACAGACAGCGAGTGTGTTGCCAGGGATCCCAGGTTATCGAGGGGAAAGACAATCTGGCAGTTTGAGGAGGTTTTTCAGGTTGGTTGTTTAACTTCTGACCCAACAACAGAATAGTGCCACTTTGTGGGTAGAATCGAAGGACTGGAAGGGACCTTGAGAGGTCATCTAGTCCAGTCCCCTGCACTTGTGGCAGGACTAAGTATTATCTAGACCGTCCCTGACAAGTGTTTGTTTAACCTGCTCTTAAAAATCTCCAATGACGGAGATTCCACAACCTCCCTAGGCAATTTATTCCAGTGCTTAACCACCCTGACAGTTAGGAAATTTTTTCCTGATGTCCAACCTAGATGGGTTAAACTCATCCACAGCTTTTCCAGCTGGGAGAAGGGGTGGCCCACTGGTGAGGGTGCTAGTCTGCGACTTGGGATTTCTGGGTTTAATTCCCTGCTTTGCCACAAATCTTTGACCTTGGCCGAGTCACTTAGACCTCAGTTTCCCATATGTAAAATGGGGGATAACCTAGGAGTGTTGTCAGGATAAGTACATTAAGGATTGTGAAGTGCTTAGATACTATAGTAGCAGGGACCATGCAAGTACCTGAGAGAAATTGGTGGTTGTGATGTGAGGTTTAGCTAATATGTGTAAAGTGTTTTGATATCCTTGGGTGAAAGGTGCTATAAAGTATTTTTGATATAAGGCTGTTGCCAAAGCCCTGGGGGAAATGCTGGAAAGCAAATGGTTTCACTGATGAACATAAAGAACAAATGTTCCTCTTGCAAATTTGCTCCCCCTTATCTTTCTATTCTCTCCCACCTCAGAGGGATCCATATAAATCAGAAATCCTCCAGCACCTTCCGTAAGGTCATGGCACAACTTCATTGGTCCAAAGTTTTGAAAAGTGCTGCAGTAATGTTTACTGGACTGGTTCAAAAACATGCAGCTCTGCCGAGATGGTTGGCTACATCTCCTGCAGGTTTCCATGCAGCAAGACCTGGAAAGGATCAGGTGGCGTGTTAGCTCTGAGGAGCATTTCAGCAAAGCCCTTCATTGCCTGATGGCTAACATCAGAGGTCCTGCTGATCTTGCACTTTTATCTCCCTCTGTCTCTAACTAGCATGGCAGTTCCTTGCATTACAAAGAAATCCAATGGGCTGCTGGCATTCTGAATGCTTTGATGCCAGGATAGTGTCGAGTTCAGCGTTGCTCCCTTTCCTTGATGCTCTTTCAATCAGACATACATTTGATTCACCTCTGTAATACAGAGCCAACACTCTGGGGGCAGACTTGTAAGGTGGCTCGGACCTCCGACTTTCAGACCCAGTTGGAATTAGCATCAGACAAGTATCTGAACTTTCAAACCTTTGTAAGTTTGCTCCTGTGTTAGCACATTAATGCATTACTGGCAAGTATATTAATGTCAAACCCGCAGAGCTCCACGTACTAATTACGGAGTGCTAAGTCCCCTCCTGCACTCCTGTATACCGGGTCAGATCATGACTTCAGCTATATGAGTGGGGAATTATGCTTAGAGACTGGTGGCTCAACACTGTCCACAGGGTTCAGGCTTGATTAAGAAGCTATCGCCAATATACATGAGACTCAGTTTGTTTCAGAGGGATGCGTTCTTAAATACTTCAGTCATATACGGAACTGCATATACAAGGCATTCGTTATGCCCAGTTCGCTAACAAGATTTATGTATGCTCTGTGCTGGAGGCAGGGGGAGCATACTGCACCACAAATGCTTTTCTCTGACAGTGGCAACTCAAACTCTGCATTAGATACAGATATTTTATCATAAAAACTTGACAAGCTTAACAATGCATTGGGTAGATTTACTCTCTCCTTGAGTTTAATGTTCATCATTCTCTTATGTTCCAGAAATGATCCTTCCTGGAGGTCTGGAGGCAAGGGAAGCCAGCTTACAGATGTAATGGGACTCAGAAACCATTATTTGTCAAATCAAATTGTTCCTTTGAATATTGGCTACAGCCTGTAAGATGCAGAGTGCAGGACTTTAATGCCACCAGAGGGTTTTTCCTGGTACAGAGAAATCTTCCTGTTGGTATTCAATAGTTTCTTTATGGGTTCTTTGGTCTCTAGACATGAGAAAATCCTGGCGATTTAGATCATTTGAAGAGAATGAGTAATGTTTAGTACAGTATGTAGCTCTTCAAATCACCGATTATGCTTTATTTTCTATTATGTTGAATGGAGCGGTTTTATTATGGATGATCATTTTCTGTTTTTACTGTGGTTTATTTCAATGATCCCTGCTGAAGGCCTATCTACAGAGTGTTTCTAGATAATAATCAACTACCCAAGACTGTTTCAGTCACACTGATGGGTCTAACTTAAAATAACCAATTGAAGGAAGGGATTCAGAGGTAAGAACAATCTGAATATGTGTCATTCTGAAATGTTAAGGGAAAAGGTTACCTGATGGCAGGAATTAAGCCAGTGTCAGCTTGGGTGTTAAGTTCTCACTGGTGTCTCAGCCTTAACATTTATGTTCCTTCCTTTGGGGGCTTATGACAAACCTTTAGGGCTAAATGATCAGTCTCTGTCTCTGATTTTTGCACACCCACCTGATCACAGCTATGAAAGTGGGTGTGTGATGGGTAGGGTGACCACAAAGCAACTGTGAAAAAACAGGATGGGGGGGGGGGGGGGGGCGGGCGTAATAAGCACCTATATAAGAAAAAGTCCCCAAAAAGGGGACTGTTTCTTTAAAAACGGGACATTTGGTCACCCTAGTGATGGCTGCCATCTTAGCCAGCACTCCAGGGTCGAACCTGAGGCCCTATAGGGCCAGGAGCATCAGTGTCTATAGTTGCACCCCCAAAGCCAGGCTCTGTTTCTGGGGGCTGTAACAAAGCCACATCTTCTGTGGCTGTGGCACAAGGGGGACACTTAACATACACAGCATAGTAGATTGAGATACTTATCCACAGACCCAAATTGTTGGATGGCTGAAGTCAGGCTTTCTGGTCAGGTTAGGGTACTTCCAGCGAGATTACATGGGAATCACCTTTCTTGTGACATTTTATAGCTTTCCATCCAGAATCTGACTGTGCAGAGAGACACAGGAAGGGGAACAATGGGTGGGTAGGTCGAGGGGAAGTTATCCAAACTCCCTTGAAACTCTAAACAACCCTAAAGATGGCTCCCATTGGGTTTCAGATTCCAGGCAAAGTTTCAGCTCATTTCTTATTTGATTGGCTTATCCATCTCTAATTATTAGGCTTTCACAGCATATGTAATAATCACCAGGACAGATAATTATGTATGGAATTAAGGAATTATTAATGAGGGTACTACAGTCAAAGTCTTCAAGCTACAAAACCAGGTACTTTAAACGTTCTTTTTATTGGTTTTTAACTTGCAGAAATTATGACAAAAGAGCAAAGTTACTGGCCAGAGGGTTTTTTCCCTTGTAGCTCTAATTATTAAATCTGGCAGTAAGTTCTAATCTCATAAAAATAGACGGATTCAGGCACAGTGATCTAATAATTCCTCTCACTCATTAGTTATTAGAATATCTAGGAGCAATTTAATTTCCACCCACGTATTACTGTGGTTATATCTCTCTCTCTATTTATCTCTCTCATATGTTGCATGTGAAAAAGTAAGGTTTGAGGAGCGTACACTTTCTCAGAGGAGTGGGGGAGTGCAGTACAAAGATGAAATGTATGCTCCCTTGCCTGGATGTTGCTGGGACAGTCCCCTGTGTAATTTAGAGCAGCCTTTAGAAAGTGCGCAGATGCATATGAAGTCTGCTGTGTGTTACATCAGCTGCCAAAGACCTCAAGAAGCTGATGTAGTAGCCACAGACCAACAAGATATAGGAGTGTCCTGGACATTCCCTTTTTCCTCTGGCCACATGCCTCATACCGAAAGCATAGAAGGGGGCAGCATAGGAAGCACTATATCAACTCTGTGACACCTGAGGTGCTAAGAAGTCACACTACACTCCAGGAGCTGCCTAAACAGTTGGCTTGAAACATCTGCACTCTCCAGATCCACGGGTTCAAATATCAGATCAACTTAGCCCTTCATCCACTAAAGGCAGATAAACTGAGTACCATGTCTGTAGAGCTTTCAGATGAAACCTTAAAACCCAAGGTCCTGCATGGTCTCTAAAAGGGTGTGGCACTTGTAGCATGAGTAAAGTGTTGTGCCACTATCCTTGGACAAACATTTCCTTTTGCCCAGTGTTGTGAAGAGTTACTGAGCATAAGTTGCTTGAAGTCCTTCACCCCAGAGGTGGCTGGATTTGGTGGTGTTTCCCAAGAAGGCCCCAATTCAGGAAAGCACTTAAGCACTTGCTTATATTCAATTGAAGTTACTGGGATGTAAACACATGCTTAAAGTTAAGCACATGCCTAAATGTCTTCTTGTATAGTGACAGACTCATTGGGGTTAAAAGTTGGGAAACTGAGTCACAAGTCCACCCAATTTAGGCTTAATCAATTTTCACCTTTATTTATACAATTTCAGACAGAATTATTGTCACTTATAGTGTCTGGACATACATTTATGACAGATAAATAATAGATAAAAGACAATTGGTAAATGGACACAAGTTACCCCATTCTTGGGCACCAGGAAGTTCTTCCACCTTCCATGATAGCCATCACCTTCTCTGAGCCCTTTGTCTGGTACGTCTGTTCTGTCCTTCAGTTTCTGGGATGGTGTTTCTCCAGTTTGGGCCCATGTTCACTCAGATATGTTATACATATCTGCATTACAGATTACATAATCTTTATCCAATCGGCTTTTAGCAGATCAAGCCTTTGGATTTTAAGTAACCCGTACATCACCCATGTGCAAACTTCAGTTACCCAACTTCTGCATTTTTCCTGCTGGTTTTGCTGTTTCTGGAGCCTGTCATTTTATGTCACCCTGCCCTGGGTCTTCTCAGAAAAAGTGTTTTTTATTTATCATTACCTTTGTGTATCTCTTATTTGCATCTTCCAACACCACATGTGACCTTTGTTTTGGCAGCAATAACATTTTTTAAAGCAGATTAGCAATTCTACGTAAAAGAAGAATTAGCAAAACCACACGTATGCCAGCAAACACTTGGCCTAAGTGTTACCTCATCTGTTCTCATTCACTATGATTAATTACTAGGGCTGTCAAGCGATTAAAAAAATTAATCGCGATTAATCGTGCGATTAAAAAAATGAATCATGATTAATCACGCTCTTAACCAATAATAGAATACCATTTATTTAAATATTTGTGGATGTTTTCTACATTTTTAAATATATTGATTTCAATTACAATACAATAAAAAATGTACAGTGCTCACTTTATATTTATTTTTTATTACAAATATTTGCACTGTACAAAAACAAAAGAAATAGTATTTTTCAATTCATCTCATACAAGTACTGTAGTGCAACCTCTTTATCATGAACGTTGAACTTACAAATGTAGAATTAGGTACAAAAAAAACCTGCATTCAAAAATAAAACAATGTAAAACTTTAGGGCCTACAAGTCCACTCAGTTCTACTTCTTGTTCAGCCAATCGGTCAGACAAACACGTTTGTTTACATTTGCAGGAGATAATGCTTCCCGCTTCTTGTTTACAACGTCACCTAAAAGTGAGAACAGGCATTCGCATTGCACTGTTGTAGCTGGCGTCGCAAGATATTGACATGCCAGATGCACTAAAGATTCGTATGTCCCTTCATGCTTCAACCACCATTCCAGAGGACATGCATCCATGCGGATGACAGGTTCTGCTCGACAACGATTCAAAACAGTGTGGACTGACACATGTTCATTTTCATCATCTGAGTGAGACGCTACCAGCAGAAGGTTGTTTTTCTTTGTTGGTGATTTGGGTTTTGTAGTTTTCGCATAGGAATGTTGCTCTTTTAAGACATCTGAACGCATGCTCCACACCTTGTCCCTCTCAGATTTTGAAAGGCACTTCAGATTCTTAAACCTTGGGTCGAGTGCTGTATCTATCCTTAGAAATCTCACATTGGTACCTTCTTTGCGTTTTGTCAAATCTGCAGTGAAAGTGTTCTTAAAATGAACGTGTGCTGGGTCATCATCTGAGACTGCTATAACATTAAATATATGGCAGAATGCGGTTAAAACAGAGCAGGAGGTGTACAATTCTCTCCCAAGGAGTTCAGTCACAAATTTAATTAATGCATTATTTTTTTAACAAACGTCATCAGCATGGAAGTATGCCCTCTGGAATGGTGGCCGAAGCATGAAGGGGCATATGAATGTTTAGCATATCTGGCACCTAAATACCTTGTAATGCCAGCAAAAGTGCCATGCGAATGCCTGTTCTCACTTTCAGGTGACATTGTAAATAAGAAGCGGGCAGCATTATCGCCTCTAAATGTAAACAAACTTGTTTGTCTTAGCAGTTGGCTGAACAAGAAGTAGGACTGAGTGGACTTGTAGGCTCTAACGTTTTACATTGTTTTGTTTTTGAGTGCAGTTATGTAACAAAAAAAAATCTATATTTGTAAGTTGCACTTTCACGATAAAGAGATTGCACTACAGTGCTTGTATGAGGTGAATTGAAAAATACTATTTATTTTGTTTATCATTTTTACAGTGCAAATATTTGTAATCAAAACAGTAATATAAAGAGAGCACTGTACACTTTGTATTCTGTGTTGTAATTTAAATCAATATATTTGAAAATGTAAAAAACATCCAAAAATATTTAATACATTTCATTTGGGATTCTATTGTTTAACAGTGCGATTAAAACTGCGATTCATCGTGCTTCATTTTTAAAATCACGATTAATTTCTTTGAGTTAATCGTGTGAGTTAACTGCAATTAATCAACAGCCCTAATAATTACAAATCATTAAAAATTTACCTATCAAAGCTCTTAATCTTGCCATTAACAATTCTTCATTTTATATTCCAATGTTATAAATCAATATATGTTATTCTGTGCTACTCTTAATCTCTTAGAAAGGGGAGGGGAATTATAGAATACATGATGATTCTATAATGTCAACATTTCTGATAGTCTTTAAACATGAGTCTTTTTCATTCAAAGACCAGTTTTGTTTGTGAATCATTACAAAGAAATGTAGTTAGAATTCTTCCTGTGAATGCATTTTGTGGGGGCGTTTCAGTTTTAGTGCCTTGATATTTAATTGCTTTTAATGGTACCCCAGCAGACTTAAGCACATGTTTTCCTGATTCAGGGCCTAAAATAAACTGAATGATGCTAATATTGTGCCTAGTTGCAAATTTTGCTTTTAAACCCATGTTCAAAACAAGAACATGGACTAATATCAGCGCCAATCTCATTGTCAAAGCACTCTAATGTTTTCCATTGATCAGGCTTTCATCTATAAATAACACATCACAAATACTTCTTTAGTGGTGCACACCTATGAAATCTCTGTCATGTTTGACGTTGGCATGTTTCTGAAGGTGTATTTTCCAAAACAAGCCTGAGTCAGG
Organism: Emys orbicularis; assembly: GCF_028017835.1. Taxonomy (NCBI): domain Eukaryota; kingdom Metazoa; phylum Chordata; order Testudines; family Emydidae; genus Emys; species Emys orbicularis. The sequence continues at coordinate 81,565,011 of NC_088692.1, read as the reverse complement.
AACAAACAGCTTCCAGGAGTAGGGAACAGAGGCAGCTTTTTTGTTTTCGTTCTTTGAGGGCTTTGGGTTTTCAAAAAATAAATGTGCCCTGGTGTGCTTAGTGCACTTCTGTTCTGTGCTCCAAAGTCTGATGTGTAGAAGACTGATAATCAGTATGGAGCTAATTCCTGCCTTCATTGTTACTCACTTGCAAACTTCAAAGAAGAGAGGCCACTCTCTTTGCACCTACAAGCATAATTTCCAGAGCTGAAGAAGCGTAATTTTCACATGCAAATTCAAGAGGCGACTTTGCATTATCTGAGCCATTGCACATGCTGTTTAAAGGGACAATGCCACCTCTCCTACACTTCCCAGAAGAGGGACAAGGCAGGCAGCAAAGATAATAGCTTTTTTTAAAAGAAGAAACAGACTGACGCTTTTGCAAAAGGTGAAGACACTTCCTTGTGGTTTTCTTTGCTCATATGCAGTGGGTTGTGTCACTAACACAGGACTATCTAGAATTGCATTTAACATTTAGATTTGACTTTATATTGTCCATAAGCAATAGGAACAGCACTGTGTTGGAATCAAAGGATTTACAAAGGAGTGGATCATTTTTACCATTTGCCTTGTTTTCAAGTGTTTGAAATATACAGATTTGTGTGCATTAATCTTAGCATTATGATATGCTGAGAAGACCAAGAGCAAAATCCATCATATCTACATTTCTCACCATGTCTTTTACATATTCTCTTTGGGACAGTAATTTCTTTAGTTATTGTTTCCAAATCCTCTTTAATGCTCCTATGTAGAGTTTTGTTTGTGAGTGACAGTCCTGTGACATTAATAATGGAGGAATTATTTGGGAGTGTCACATAATGATTGGAGCAGGGGAGTGGGTGCAGCAGCCAGGGTACCAGAGTTCTAGTCTCAGCTTGAATACTGACTGGTTGTGTGATCTGGGCAGGTCACTCAGCCCAAACTTGGGTCCGTAAGCTTGGGCACTTAGATAAATGACCTGATATGTCAGAGGGGCTGAACTTTCAGAGCTCTCTTTGAAGGCTATGGCAACTGCATGTTCTCAGCACCTTTGCAAACCAGACCACTTTTTTCAGCCCCCAAATACAGCCTTTGATGCTTTATTGTGGCATCACCCAAAGAACGTGAATCATCTTAACCCATGTGCAATATAAAAATTCCGACCTTCCTCTTAAGGGCACTGGTTATTGAATGTTTGTAAAGTGTTTGAAATACTCAGCTAAAAGGCCCCATAGAAGTGCTGAGTGTTGTTATTAAGGGGACAACACTTCTCAACGAACCAAAGATAATGGCGCCCTGTGCGAACTGAGCTTTGCACTTCTTCAATGGCTCCTTTTTGCTAGGGATGCCATTTTTATTCATTAATCTCTGCACTAGCAGGATGAGTGCAGACTTCACTTCAGCTCTCTCTCTGCTGGCTGTGAGCCAAGGAGGGATGGTTGATGGCTATACTGGAGACGGAGGAATTCATCGTTAATTGCAATGAATTCTTGGTGTGAGTAAAGTAACATTGTTAAGTAAGCTCCATCTGTTATTACTGTCTGTGCCCTTATGTCAGGGATAGAGATAGCAAGTTACAGGTAATATCATCTGGACAATATTATCCTCATGACAGTTCAGGTGCAGAGTAGAGATGTGGCCCCCCACCAAGACTCCAGCTCAGAGCATCCCTGGCATTCAGTTCAGATCCAGAGCTGAATTTTGCAGCTCTTCCCTCTCTCTATAATGGACCAAACCAAATCCCCAGATCCAAACATTCCTGAATGTTAGGAAAATTATAGAGGGGAGAGGGGAATACAGGAGTAGGGATGAATTTGGCCCTGTGTTTCTCTTTGCCATATTTCTCATGATCTATAGCTCCTCTCAGACCCAGACGTTGTGAGGACTATCAGGGAAAGTCAGAACAGGGATCCTGATGTTTGTGTTTACATGCGTGGCTCTGCCCGTCTGCTTTATTTGGCTTTCAATCTGCGCTCCTGCTCTGTGTATTGGGGTTTGGCATTCAAGTACAATTATTTTAAACGTGGATTTAACCATTCAGAAAGTTTTACATAAAAGCCCTTAAAGAAAGAAGGTAGCAAGTCGTGATGTCAAACGTGCTGATGGGATACTCAAAATCCCTCTCTCCCTCTGGGAGCAAATCCCTCTTTGAATGAATGTTTGGGTCCTGGGACATTTGGGTTCTGAATATCACATGGGTTGGCTGGTGTTGTCTAGGAGCCTGACTAGGGGACTCATGTGATGGGATGGCACCTGTGCTTCATAGAACTGATACATTAAACAGCCACGGGATGGATTGGAGATAACTCGTTTTTAGGCCCTGGAGGGATGGAAGGAGGTCGAAGCTGGTGATATTGGGACATTATTCTACAACAAAGGCCAAGCAGCAGGGGAATCGTAGGATGTCACAACACAACTGCAGCGTATGTACCGGGCAGGCAGAAGGCTCTCAATGGGGAAAGTAGCATTGCTGCCTAAGTTGGCATTGTGAAAGCTGTACACCCCACAAGCAGTGCAGAGCCCAAAGGCCCCCGAGGGCAGCAAGGCTGCCAAAAGAAATCTGATCTTTAACCAATAGCTAGTTAAACAAACAGCACTTCTGATCTGCTGTGACTCCTTGTGAATGACAGGACGCCATGTGCTTCGGTACGAAGTGACAGAGAGGTACATGGTGTCTGACAATGCCACAACGAAACATCTCCTGACCCTTTTCCGCTTCTCCCTTCGCCTCTCAGTTTCCACAAAGCTTTTTTTTAACAGCACTTTGTATTCATGCTTTTGTTTTTCATTAGCACCACACTGTGCGCCATGCACTGGTCTAGAGCCTGTTCATCGCTACAGGATAGAGAACTTCCGAAGTTCTCTGTGATTAAACACCAAGTGAGAAAGCCTGGCCCCGCTGATGTCACTGACAAAACTCCCATTGACTTCAGTAGGGCCAGGATGTCACCCCCAAGACTGCAGATGATGTGTCCAAACCGCTTGTATTTACAAACCTGGGCTTGAAGTCCTGTAACAATGGTGCTTCCGCGAGAGACCTGGTCCCTCTGACATCCAGCCACTCTAGGAATACCACAAAAGCAGCCTTTTTTGTAGTCTTTTGTAACTGGTCTCCTCTGGCCCTGGCTGCAGTGGCAGAAATAACCATCAAAAGTAAAGTAAAAATGGGGGGGGAAAGCAAAAACTTTTTTGACTCCAAAAGGTTTGGTTTGAGATTGGGGGAAGGTCCAAAGGGATCCATTGTATGTTCTATCTCGCCAAGAAGGATGAGGACTTGCTTAATGTGGTGCAAGGAGAATATAACTAAGGGCACGTCTTCACTACCCGCCGGATCGGCGGGTAGCAATCAATCTATTGGGGATCGACTTATCGCGTCTAGTGAAGACGTGATAAAATCGATCCCTGATCGCTCTGCCGTCGACTCCGGAAATCCACCGTGGCAAGAGTCGGAAGTGGAGTCGACGGCGGAGCGGCAGCGGTCGACTCGCCGCCATCCTCACAGCCAGGTAAGTCGACCTAAAATACGCAACTTCAGCTACGCTATTCACGTAGCTGAAGTTGCGTATCTTAGGTCAACCCCCCCCACACCCCCCCCCGGTAGTGTAGACCTAGCCTAAGAGTAATAGGCTGAAATTAAGGGAAGGAAAATTTAGACTAAATAACAAACTTTCCAATGGACTGTGGAATAGTCTCTCAAGGCAAGTAGTGGAAGCCTCATTGTCTGAGATGCGTATAAAAACTATAGACTGAACCAAACACTAGAAAATGTGCCATGAGGCCAACAATGGCAATATTTCTCAAGGAATGGACTATGTGACCATATAGGTCTTTCCAGTTTTTGTTTGTCTGATACTATCTGGCTTAATTTGTCAGTGTCCCATCAGTAAACATCTAACCTACCTGTGAGGCCCTCTACATCAGTAGTCTCAGTTCCTGTTTGAAACTCCTAAAAGGAATGTAGATAACAGAAATGCAGGGTTTTGGTGGTTTTTACCAATACAGTAAAAGGCTTACTTTGAAGGCAAAATAAAATGGGCAGTTATTTATTTTTTGTAAAATTGAGCTCTTAGGCAGGAAGTATATATTCTAGCTGGAGGTCAGTCAGAGTTTGAACATATGTATAAGAGTTTTTGCCTGAAGCACCCCACCTTTACTGCTGTTGCTGATCCTGCTAGAAAAAAGTAAGTGGCGTCTGCTGGTTTCACTGAAGCAGAAGGCTCATTACCCCACCTGACCATAAGTGTAGGAGTGGATCTCTTGAGAGAGAAGACCTAGGGTGCGGGCTGAGCAGTCCTGAGGAGGAAACCTAGGCTATGAGGAGAAAGTATGAACTGACCTTTATATTATGTAATTGTTGGTTCTTTGATTATAGAGCTATGCCCTGCAATGGGGTACTTTACATACTGCATGAACTGTGTTTGTGGAGGGGACTAGGAAAGATGCCTTCTCACAACATGGGCTACAAAAGACACTCAGAGATTTGTTTCTGATTAAACTGACCAGAATTGGCTCCTAGGATTTTCATTTCTATGCCCAGAGTTTAGAGTTGCAGATAACACCTGTTACAATATAATTGACTCCCGTAGGAATCTCTCAGAAAGGCAGCACCTTGTGATTAAAGTTGCAGAGCTATCTCAAATGATACGACAATTTAAATTACCATATCTAAAAATACACAGGTTGCAATCAAGCTTTTGCTTCTGCCCATTATATGCTCCCTAAAGGGGAAAACACATAATTTACAAAATCTTGGGTTCTGTGAGCCACCTGTGAGTTGAAGTTACTGACGCATGAGATTATCATAAAATTATTCAGGCAGGCTGGAGAAATATTGGATGGAAAGCATTTGAGACGATTGTAAGACAATATAAGCAATGTGCTGTCAATTGCATTCTTTCAAGCCCATGTGAGGTATATTGTAAGAGAGCTATAGAGATAAAAGATATAAGTGCCTCTTTCTGAACAAGTAGATTTATGGTTTAGGAAATGGCTGTTTATAGCATCTTGTGTGAGAGCTATCCTCGCTATAGTATGGTACTGACAATGTTTTATGATGGCTTAAATTCGAGTGGCAGATGACTATAGGCATCAAATATATTTCACTGAACAGTCTTGTTCTAAGTAAACCAGAAGCCTTTCCTCTGCTAGGAAACTCTGTAAATGCTACCTTGGGCTGTTCAGAATTAGTTCTCTGGCAGGCTGCTTGCATAGAAATGGTCTTGTATTGCCTCTTATTGGATGCTCATACAGATCCTTCTAAAACTGTACACTTGAAGGCAGGAGTGAAGCTTTGAAGCCAGATGCCTGCAGGTTGGATAAGAGCCATTACTGATCCATGGCTTTACTCATTACCAATTGGTTATCCAATGGCAGATTTTAGGCCAAATTCTTCTCCCGTGTAATTCCAGTGACCGCAATGGCGCTCTACCAGAACGGAATTTTGCTTGCTGAGTCAAATTGGTGTACACAGTCATATTACTGTATTGCAATACTGCTTTGCACTTAAATCGCACCGGTCCTCTAGAGCTCCTAAACACTTTACCAGGGCTAGCCTTATGGGTGGGCGACATGGGTGACTGCCCAGGGCACTGTGGTCGGGGAGGGGGGGGTGGCGTGGTGAAAAGGCAAGGAGCTGCGTGGGCCTGGGGTGCGAGGCCATGGAAGGGAGCTTGGGGTAATGCAGGGGGGAGGCAGTGTGGCTGGGGGGGATGGGTGAGGAGTCTGGGTGGGGAGGAAGCGGGGCCTGGAGTGATGGGGTTGGGAGGGTGGGGAGGTGGGTGCAAATAATTAGGTGGGATCTTCAAAAGGTTTCAGTCTTGGGCTAACTTGGTTCCCATTTAAAGCATTCTTCTCCTGCCACAAAGTCCTCTGCTAGGATGGTGTTGATAGGGGTTAACTCTGTTGAGGTACTGTGGGTAGCTCACACCTCAGAGCTATTGTTTCAGGCTGTCTGCCCAGTCACGCAGATCTTGTTGCAGAGTTTATGCTTGGCTCATATTTTCAAGGTTTAATTTGCAACTCTAAAGCTAGAAACTTACTTTTTTGTAAAAAGGGAAATCTTAGGGAAACAAGTGACTCTAAGATCAGGGCTTATAACCATGGGTCTAGTGCAGGGGTCGGCAACGTTCGGCACGCGGCTCGCCAGGGTAAGCACCCTGGCGAGCCGCGTGCCGAATGTTGCCGACCCCTGGTCTAGTGTTTCTAGGCCTTAATTCCATCCCACCTCCCGGCTGATTATCCATCTGCATTCATTAGCATTGCAAGGGATTGTCAATATCCTGACATTGGTAACTCAAAGCAGGATCTGTAGCCATATTTATAACTATGCTTCAAGGAATATATTAAGGTACTAAAGTGATGATTCCAATTGTAAAGCCCTAGAAAGATAAGGCAATTGTGAAAGTTTTAAATAAAAACATACCTGAGATGACCCCTCCCCACAATTATATCATCCCTTTGTGAACTTCCCTTCCTCATGCAACACCTTAATCTCATCAATAAAGCAGGTCGACAAAAGACAAGGACAAGATTAAACTACTTTCATTTATACCACCAAGCTAGTCTGCCAAAGTTAATAAAGGGGAATTTTACAAAGACCCTCTGCATATTTGATCAAATGTGGCACTGTCTGGGGCCTAGAAAATCGGACTCTTTTTTTGAAGAAATTCAGGGTTTTTTCATGTCAAAATTAAACAACTATAAGATCAAATTTATTGCTAATAAATACAGTGGGAGCACAGATGAATGCACATTGCTGTAAAATGCAAAATATGAGATCATGTCTCCACCATGCTGTTTCTTCAAAGACTACTAGTAACTATAATAAACTTTAACTGTGAAAGCAGTATTTGTTCAGAATATTTCTGTCAATAGCAATTGTCAACAATTATATTGCTTTGGAACCCAGCTTGGCAAGGCCTTTAAGCTTAATGGAACTACTCCTGTGCTTAGTTACTGAATTGGGGCCTTATTATAGAAAGCCAGAATGTGCCTTTACCACATTTATCTTATAGAGATGAATGTGGCTTTTTTCATATCTCTAAAAAGAGTCATTTTATATCCCAAGTTATTAACTCTGTGGATACACGATGCGATGACCTTGTGTGTGGTCCTTGAAAGCTAGCTCTGAATTGCTAGACAGAATCAAAAAGAAATCAGTCTGAATGCAAACACAGAAACCAGCAGTACAAGACCAGATGGAATATACAAATGGAATCGATACTGGTTTTGTTTGTTTGGTTTTTTTGCATTTCCTGTGGCTTGCAAAATGAAATGAGGTGGGTCAATGTCACTTTAATTTCTACTCAGTTTCCCTTTTTGATTCCCATCCCTCAGCACGGAACCTGAGTGTGTAACCTGAGACACATATGTCCTGAGTGCCCTGTGAGGTACAGTGTTTTGCGTGAGGGTCAGTGTGCACGACGGTTATGAAAATATCCCTGAATGTGCATGAAAAATTTAGTTCCGGGATCATGAGCCATGTGGATGGGTGTAACATGTAGCAATCTCTAATATCATTGTGCATGAGTCTGCTTGTGAGCATGCAGACAAAAAAAAAAAAAATCCCAGGTGTGAGGGGGTCTGATTGTGAAACTGCATTGCGTGACGTGATTTGATGGAAAAGACTCTCAGCTTTAGCCAACACCATGCTGTGGTATTTAGGTGCACAGGACACCGTAGGGCAGTATTTAAAATTTTTCAAAACATATTTTCCCCATTGAAACCATTTCTATTCGTATTGCATCAGATTCTGCTCTCTGTGACACTTGTGCAAATATGAAATAACTCCACTGATGTTAATGGAGCAGAGTGGGAGCTTGGTGTTGGAGAGCAAGATCTTGGGGGGAAGGATGGCTAGGCCTCTAGCCGGGTTCTTGGGAGATGTAGGCTTAATTCCTTGCTCTGCCACAGACTTTCTGTGCCTCAGTTACCCATCTGTACAATGGGCAAGCAGCCCTTCCCTAACCTACAGCACCCCATGAGCAGGGCCGGCTCCAAGTTTTTTGCCGCCTCAAGCAAAAAAATTTTTATAGCTCATTGAGGTCAATGCAAAGAATCCCATTCATGTCAATGGGCAATAGATCGGGCCCTGCTTCCATTTGTTCTTTGCTGCGGAGCTGAAAGCATTTCAGTTGCTCTGTTTGGGGTTGGGTTGTTCCATTCTGTTATGGTTGTAAAGTGGAGAAAGACGCTTGCCTCCTTCCATTTCCTAGAGCATGTTCTATCGGTTTCAGCATAAAATCAAGCATGGCGTTGGCGTTTGTGGTGTTGAGTATGCCGGTCAAGTGTACGTTTAGTTCTGTGGCGCACAAGCCTTGTGCAGACCATGATGATTTTGGTTTCCCTCAAATCAAAATATTTCCCTGCTGAGCCCAGGCTTTTGCGGGGGATCACATCACAAGCACCTTCTCATTCGCTCCATGTACTGAACTGTGCAATGCTGTGCCTACTGACCAGACACTGGTGAGTGAACTTGTTGCATATGGTCTGCATTTATCACGAGCCACAGCTGAACCTGGCACCGCATGATCCATTGGCGAGCCAGTAGCAGTCTCCTCTCTGCAAAGCTTGACTGCAACTCACCCATACTAAACAGCCCACCTTCAACCCTACTGGCATGCACAGCAGTAGAGACTGCCATCCTAATTTGATGCACAACTCAGAAATGTGCTAATCCAGATAGCCTATTTGGCTGAGAAAATCCTGTGCCCATCCTCAGAACGGCCAGAGCCCAGATGGCTAATGTCAGGGCCGGTGCTACCATTCAGGCAAACTAGGCGGTTGCCTAGGGCGCCAAGATTTGGGGGTGCCAAAAAGTGGTACCCCCAATTTTTTTTACAGCGTTCCTACGCCCCCTTCCCAAGCACGCGGTTGCCGCTCCACTTCTCCCGTCTCCCAGGCTTGCAGCGCCAATCAGCTGTTTGGCGCTGCAAGCCTGGGAGGGGAGGAGAATTAGAGCGGGGGCGGCGTGCTTGGGGAGGAGGCGGAGCAGAGGTGAGCTGGGGTGGGGAGCTGCCGCATGGCTCCCCGGGCCAGGGGAGTGGGGAGCTGCCGTGGGGGTGCCTCAGGGCGGGGGGTGGGGGGTGGGGAGAGCTGCCACAGGGCTCCACACCCCAGCTCACCTCTGCTACGCCCCCGCCCCGATTGGTGCTGCAAGCCTGGGAGGCGGGAGAAGTGGAGTGGCGACCACGCGCTCGGGGAGGGGGCGTAGATACGCTGTAAAAAAAAATTGGGGGGCGCCTCAGGGCGGAGGGGGGGCAGGGAGCTGCCGCAGGGCGGGGGGGGGAGCGCGCAAGGTGGACGTTTCGCCTAGGGCGCGAAACTTCCTTGCACCAGCCCTGGCTAATGTGGTCGCCAGACTGTAATCCCAAATCACAGTGTTGGCTTTCTGTACAGCTCTGTGCACAGGAATGAAACTTGGAATGTTGTTAACCACAAAACAAAGCAGAGCCTCTTCATTATAACTGGCTGTGATGGGAATTCTGTGCTGCTTTTAATCAGCAAGTTTTTAACGCCAGGCTTTGCTATTTGGTTTCATTTCCCAAATCTTGCACTAGCTTGTTAAGAGGGACAATATTTCCTTTAGCAATTGACCCCCTCCCCTTTTCAGCTGTCAACAGGGAGATTATAATTTATGCTAGTTGGATTCCTCCCTCCAAACTTTACTAGATGAGCTAACAGTAAAATACCCATGGCTTCATTCTGCTCTCCCGTAGAGCCTGGTCCTGCTTCCAGTGATGTCAATGGCAAAACTCCCAATGGGCTCTTCCAGCAGTGTAAATCAGCAGTATATCTATTAAAATCAATGAAGTTACACTGGGGTAAAATCAATATGGGCCAGATCAGAGTCAGGCCTCTGGATATTTATGAACGACATGGATGGCCAATAACACCTTACCACGTAGCTGAAGACGCGCTGGAGAGTCCTGCTTGGTGGACAGCTGAGCTCAAGGTCTAGGAAACCACTGGGCTTGACTTCAGTGACAACCACCTGCAAACAGGTGGCACAGCAGAGCCAATAATTAAAAAACCCTCTGCATTGCCCTTTCCAGTGTGTCATTAGAACTAGAGCTGGTCAGAAATTTTCTGATGAAACTTGGTTTTGTGGAAAACGATGATTTGCTGAATTAAAATGTTTTGCCGAATCTACTACAGATTTGACTAAACTGTCACTGACATAGAGGCAGGTTTTCTGCTGGCATTCCAGGGACCACAGCTCCGCAGCAGAGAACCTGGAAGCCCCAGGAGTCTCGTCTGGGGCCGGGGGTTTTAGGTTTGTTAAGCTCCCTGCTCCATGGCAGGAAGCCTGCTAACTCCAGAGCTCCAGCAGGAGACAGGTCTACGACACACCAGCGAAATGTATCATTCTTGGTGGCTTATATCCCTGGAATGCAAGTAAAAGTGCACCAAGTTCTAAGAACCAGCTGGAGCAGACTAGACTTTCATCTAGATTTAAGATTTCAGAGCCAGTTTGGTTTAAATTGTTTCTGACTGAACTCATTTAGTGCCAGTGTGGATGTGGCCAAACTGAAATGGTTCAACTAATGCTCCCCACTGCTATCCCACAATACACCAGCGGACTTTTGAAATATGCCAGAATCTACTGCCAGAAACTGTGGGTTAGAAACTGGGAGGCCATTGCAACTGAAACTCTTTGGTACAGAAGTGTGGACACAGGCAAATCTGCACTGGTTCTTAAATCAGGTCATCAAGGCTAGTGTGGATACAGTTAAAACTAGTTCAAGGCTCTAATCTGGACACATTCTTAGAAATGATATTCTGGCTACATGAATTCAAGCTACAGTTGTCTTTGGCTATGGCTTTCTCCCTCATGACCTGTCCTGAATTCTCATGTAGTTTTCCAGTACATAGTTAAACAGCTGCTGCATTGACCTCTCCCAGAGGTGGCTGCATTTCACGGGTGGGTGAAATAATTCCTCTTCCCATGTGGAGTTTTTACCCCAAGAAAAGAAGTGCCAGAGACTCTGCGAAGTCCACGAGAGACTTCACTATTACTATTGATTTTACAAGGAAGGTGTTCAGACACCATGGTGATGGATGTTAATATAAAACCCTACGCTAGTTAGATGTATAACAAGTATCTAATTTGTCAAGTACAATGAGAACTCTTTGGAATAAAAGTTACATAGACTATATATATGTAAGAGATCCAGTTCTCTCTCTCTCTCTCTCTCTCCATCTAGGTCAGTACTGAAGTGCACTTCTGGGTTAAAAATTACATTGCCACTGTACCCCTACTCAAATAAAATAGAAGGCTTGTTTAGCCTCAAGAAAAAGTGCCTTCCTCTGATTCCTGCTGCAGTTAAATGCCATGGGAAAGCACTTGTAACACAAACAGTTTTGTTTATGGGCAGGCATTTAATTATCATATTACTGAATTCTCAGAACCAGCTGCCACATGAGATTTCTGGCTAGGACATTTAACATAACATTCAAACAGTGCGTCAGATGCCCATGTAGCTGAAAACACAAGTGTAATATTTGCACTTTCCTGTTCTCTTCAACAGGCCTCCCCGATGATATTTCTGCACAGCTTAATCAGGAGAAGTCAGTGTGCTGTAAATAGATGACGTCTTTGTGACTGGATCAGTGAATAAACGTCATGATCCATTCAGGGGTTCTGTGTACGTGATTAAATGCCCTTCTCTGTTGCATTCCAGGTCAGTCACTGGGATCAAAAAATTAAGCATCTGTTGAGGGCTTGGGAGAACTCAAAGGGTTCTGATCTGCGTTTCTAGGACACAAACCTAGCTGGTGGTCCTGATCGCTTTGGGAGAAAGCCTAACCATACCAATATATTGTTTAAAATATTTTCAGCGTCCATTAACTCTGCTAATGCTAGACAATGCTAAACAAACAAAATAGGCTTCGAACCTCAGCAGTCTGCTTTTTGCCAAGGGTCCTGATGCTCCAAACCCCTACTCAGGCAAGTAAAGATTACTCCTGTGAGTAAGTGTGAGCAGGCTCACGCTTGCCTTTCTCTTGTTTATCTCTCTCCCTTCCTGCATTTCTCACTGTGAATTCCTTGTTCTGTCCCACCTTTCTGCTGGCATGGCATTCCCTGCTCCAGCTCGCCGCATTCCTTTGTCTCTTTTCCTCGTGCACTTTGTTTCATTTGTCTTCTTCTCTTACTTCTTATATGCAGGGTCAGTATTCAGCTCGCCTGTGCCAAGCTGTACTGCCAGTGTTCCAGTAAAGGGCGCCCTCCATCATTTCGGGCACAATCTTCAAAAGTGACTCAGGCACTTAGGAGCTTACATCTCGAGGAAAGTTAACGGGGCTCAGGTGTCTATGAGTCACTAGGCACTTTAGAAAATGTTACCCTTCTGCTGTGATAAACCCCAGAGGGGCAGGGTAAAATGGGGGCCAGCCAGGGCCACTCCTTCCCCCAGCACCCAGAACTGTACAGGGGAGACCAATATGGGGGCACTGGGACTCAGGTGGTATCTCTGTGCTCCCTCCCCACCATGGCCTTGGGGGAAAACAACCAGAGACTCCAGCCAGTAGGAGCAGAAGCTGCCAAGGCAGGGACTTTCAGAACTGCTGGAAGTGGCACGGGCCGAGGGACGTACTGGCCGCCACTTCCAGCAGCTCCCATTGGCCTGGAGCAGCGAACCACGGCCAGTGGGAGCCGCGATCGGCCGGACCTGCGGACGCGGCAGGTACACAAACCGGCCCGGCCCGCCAGGGGCTTTCCCTACACAAGCGGCGGAACAAGTTTGGGAAACATTGATTTAGAATGTAAACTCGTCAGGGCAGAGACCACCTGTTACTCTTTGTTTGCGGCCCTTAGGCACTACCATAATAAACACGATTAATTCAGAGGTACCCATGCTTGCCGAGAGGAAGAGCGAGGGACTGGGAAATCTATTCGGTTGACGAAGTACACCAGAACACAAATCCCTTTCCTCTAGCCGTAACCAAAAGATAAGGCAAACCCACTTGGCAAACCAAACAAAGCTCATTGAAGTCAATGGGAGCCTTTCCACTTCTTTTGACGGGCTTTAAAGGGGAAGTGGGAAGTGGATTAAGCTGCACTTTTCCAGAAGTGTCTGTATTTTGCAGTTGCAAGTCTACATGTTGCTGGTGCAGCACAGAGTCAAGTCTGTGTAAATTGCACTGGTGTGGGTGGGTGAAGAGGCTGTAGGGGAGTAAACCCAGGATTGTTAAGGTTACATTGCAAATATAGTCTATTATGGCATTCTGATGACTTGAGCTGAAATCAATCAGTTGCCTCTCCCTTTTCGATGCTTTTGCACCGTGTGCGTGCGTACATTGTGCAATGAGACCATGAAGCAATTAGGAATAAAAGTAGGAAAATTGACTGACAGTGATAGCAATTTTTTACAGTATATTCCTGGAGCTTTAAAATCCCAACTGTCCTGCAGGAAGAGCTTGTCTCTTTTACGTAAGCTGAGTGTCATTGAATGGAAGTCACCATCCAGGGCAGGAGACCTGCTGCAGGGGAGATGGAAAGCTCCAAATTACTCTTTCACTTCCCTGGGGCATTCCAGCCATTTTTACTTCTCTCTTTCCACTCCCATCCTTTCTGCTCATCTAGCACCAGCCTTGTCTCTCTGCCGTCACACACTTTGACCACGCTTGGTGCAAATGCCATCTCCTCTGATGCTACCATATAGGGAATTGACTTTCTGTGTCTTTCTCCATGTCTTCACCTCCCCTTCTCGTTTGAAATATTGGCTCAAATACAGAACTTCCCATTCTAAGCTGTCTCCTCCTTGTTCTTCCTCCTTATTTAACTTGGCCTCAGTAAATAACATAGTTACACGGAGCCTTATGATTCAGTTTGTCTGAAAGCAGCTACAGCCTCAATAACATTCTGTTGCACCCTCTCTCACGTGATACACCCCATGCTATCCTATTCCCAGTACTAGAGCCTCAGTTTTGTAACTTTCAGACTCCATGAGGGTTTACTTGACTAGGGGATGGAGATTCAGTTCCTATCTTTAAGCAAAACATACCCACTCAAACGTACACCACGGCTGCATGTGATTATAAAAGGCTGTGGATAAATCTTCTAAAGCAGAAACATTCGAAAGGAGGAACACTGGAATTTACACAGAGAGAGGGGAACAAATTGAAATGGCCACAATGTTACAAACAGATGGTGTGATGGGGCATCTGCCCCACACTGGCCCATAAGGGATTAATAGAGCCCTAGGGAGGCTGCACAGAAGGCTGCCAATTAGAGAGGGCCTGCAAGGAGCAGACTATCATGGCTCGGCAGGCTCATATAAGAAGGGCTGCAGGGCAGAGCAGAGTTCCGTAGCTGACTGGAGCTTGAGAGGAGAAGACCAGGCGCCTAGCAGGAGGAAGGAGCGCCAGTACCTGGGACAAAGCAGTGCTGCAAGCAGGAGCGGCGCCAGGGTTTTTGCCGCCCTAGGTGGCAGTGCTCCTCCTCTGAGCATTCAGCGGCGGGGGTCCTTCCGCTCCGCGTCTTCGGGGCATTTCGGCGGTGGGTCCCGGAGCGAGCGAAGGACCCGCCGCCGAATTTCCACCGAAGACCCGGAGCGGAAGGACCCCCCGCCACCGAATTTCCGCTGAGGGCGGCAAAATGCCGCCCCACAAATCCTGCCTCCCTAGGCGACCGCCTAGAGTCACCTTGTGGAAGAGCTGGCCCTGGCTGCAAGCAGGGACCAGGGGAGCTAGCGACAGCTCCTGGCTGGCTGCTAGGGCCTGCAGGCTGAGGCAAGGGCAGAAGAGGGTGCTGGAACTGCATGGGAAGCGGACCCAGGACAATGGACTACAGTTGCCACAGAGGGAAGTGGCTGGCCAGAGATTGCAGGTCCCCTGGAAGGGGGGAACACAGTGTGTGGCATAGCCGGAGGGCGGTGTCACTGAAGAGGACCCCGCAGTCTTGGGAGTGGTGCGGATCCTGGAACGAAAATGACGACAGCGAGGCACCATCAGAGGAGGGCACACTGGCGAACAGAGCTAATCCCCGGGACAGCCAGCAGGAGGCACAACAGTGGTGAGTGAACCCCATCACAGAAGGTTTTAAAAAATACCTGTCTATCTAGGTACTTATATAGCCTCCATCATCTTAAAATCTAAGCACCTCTGAGTACAAAAGCTGAAATAAATATTAATAATTATAAAAGCATAAGGCACTCATTAATGGGCCTCTTTCCCTGAGTGATAAACAGCACAGAGCCTGGAGCTGGTGTGCTATGAAGATGAAATGGACCATATGATCCTATTGCAATAGAACCTGTGTGGAAAGGGAGGGAGCATAGCAAAAGATCACGAGCTTCTTCGGAGGTCAAACCAATGAGTGTCTCTGAATCTGTAACACAAATTACCAATCTGTTTTGAACGGCTACCATTACATAAAATGAAAGCTGATCCCCATAAGGGCTGGCAGGGGTTCTTTCTTCTTTATCACACTGAGCAAAGTTCTTGTTGTCAGCCTCAGAATAGCTCGACTTCAGTCCTCCTGCTTCTCTTTAGTGTCCTAGATACGGTTCTGTAGGCGGAAGCTTGGATGTGCTGTGGAACAGAATGTTCACGCTCAAACTCAAGCGGATAATAAAAGTCATGCTAGCTTCACTTGTTTCATTGTGAAATCAACAGACCCATGAACTCCCTTTCCATACGTGCCCTCGTGTCTGGGGAATAGCAAAGATGGGTAAGATCAGTACGAACAACCCATTTGAGATGGTAAAGAAATAATTTCAGCAGTTCAAACAGCCTGATATAATATCAGTGGGGGAAGTCACAAAGTGCTGGAGTCACTTGATGAACCGGGAAATACCCACAATACCAGCAGAGCAACCAAGGCAAAGGTTCTTGTCTTGCAACAGATACATATGGATACTAACAGCATTTTCCAGGAAGTAACCGAAGTCCAGGTCCATGTTTTGGTTTTCTATCATAAAGGTAACAATGTACACTCCTGAACTTATCATCGTTTTTAAAAATACTATTTATTATATCACTACCCGGCGAGCTTTTGATGATTATCAGTTGTATGGATTTTATGCTGAGATAATACAATGTTACCAAAACATGCTGTGCTAATACACTGTTAAACTACAATAGTTTATTTAAAAAGAATAACCTCAGCAAATATACACTCAGCTCACCATTCAGCGTGTGTGATACATTCCCCTCTGTGTCCTACCTGCACAGGCTATAACCCTGCTCCCATTTTGGAAGCTGTTTGCTTTAGTGCAGTGTTTCCCAAACTTGGGACGCCGCTTGTGTAGGGAAAGCCCCTGGCGGGCCGGGCCGGTTTGTTTACCTGCCGCGTCCGCAGGTCCGGCCGATCGCGGCTCCCACTGGCCGTGGTTTGCTGCTCCAGGCCAATGGGAGCTGCTGGAAGCGGCGGCCAGTACGTCCCTCGGCCCACGCCGCTTCCAGCAGCTCCCATTGGCCTGGAGCAGCGAACCGCGGCCAGTGGGAGCCGCGATCGGCCGGACCTGCGGACGCGGCAGGTAAACAAACCAGCCCGGCCCACCAGGAACTTTCCCTACACAAGCGGCGTCCCAAGTTTGGGAAACACTGCTTTAGTGGAAGCTGTATATGCTCATATTTTCAGCTCTGGAGATTCCAGGTTTAGTTCCCAATGCTGACCAAGATGCTGGTTCTTATACAAATGCTGATGTTCCTATAATGGCATTGAGTCAGTCTTGTCTCCTTCTGGCTTTCTGGTTAATGTGTTGTTTACTATAAGGCTGTTCCTACAATCAAACAAATGCCAAAATATGCTGTGCTAATACACTGTTAAACTACAATAGTAGTTTAAATGTACAGCAGGATATGCATTGTGCTCATGGTAAAGTTGCTACAAGAACTTTGATTTTCACTGAGCTTGACTTTGTAAAGTGCAACGGTGCAAACCTTAATGTTGCATCAACACGGGGCTAGCCTGTGCAGAGTGCTACCATGACTCTGCAGGGGAATAAGGATTCCCTCCCCCACAAAGAGGTGGCATGCAATTGAGCTTCCTCAGTCACGTCTCATGGGAGCACAGAGACTGGGCCTGCGTTACTTTCCTTAGGCATATGTGAGTAGGGAGCAGTGGTAAGTAGATGGAGTCAGAGTGCCACCCCCTCAGACACAGTTATTGGCTGGACATGGGAGAGGGGGTATGATGCACCCCATGAAGGAGGATCACAATCCCCCCTCTCCCAGTCCCATGGAAAGAGAGGAGACCCAGGAAAGACTATGCCTCTGAGGGGTGTCTCTAAGCATGCACCAACACACAGCCCTGGACTCAGGGCTGAACCTAATGAACCAGTCTAGCTCATAGTTTTCCATGGAAGGCATTGCATTTTTTTTTTTAAGAGGGCAGGCCTGTGGTTAATTATGTCAGTATTTCAATGGTCCCAGTTAGACTCTGATGGCCTGAGAACTCCCTATGAACTTTGCTGACTTCAGTGCGGTGGTGTTGACCTGGCCCCATTTGTCTCCGGCAGAGGAGCTGCCCCAGATGGGTCTGCAGCACCAAGGTCCGGGCTCCCTGGTAGTCAGAACTCAGATCCACAGCTCAGCAGCAAATGTGCTTCATCTGCAACTGCTCTGAAGATGTCACAATGGTGCCTCTCCCCCCGCACCTGGGAAATTTCTTCATAGGGCAGCCTGAACCTGGTAGGACTTGCCAGTAGGAGTAAGTGCTTTTCTCCGAAGAGACACGTCAGTTCCTCTTTGCCACTGGAGTTCAAGCACTGACCAGACACTGCTGAGTCATTTCTGAAGAACATTTCATCAGAGCTGCAAGAAAGCAATTGGGAGATTCCCTGAGGACATGGTGAGTTTATAACTGACTGCATCGCCAAAGTATTCGAACCAATCCGACTGTCTGACCACATTCTGCTCAGCCAATCACATCCTTTGTCTCATTGCATGAACATGTGTGATGCCAACCACAATGGCAATTGACCCTGTGTGGGTCATTTTATATTTCCAGAAAGCACACAGCCTGAATCAACGTCTACTTTCCTGAATTAGTGGGGAGCCTACCACTAGTGACAGCGGCCTATTATTCTACAGCGATGTGTAGGTATTAAGTCATTGCTACCTATTTAAAGAGACTTTTTGTACACAAAGGATTGGAGTGTTCGGATGGGGTGTGACTCACGGACAAGCAAGGGGGCCGCTTTTTAAATTCGTAACAAAAAACAAATGCATGACCCCAGTCTTATAGTGACACCACAGATTAGGTTGAGAGGAACATGTTTCAAACCCTATGGGCTAGATTCACAGAGGAACTTTTAGGGGCCTAGAAAATCACTGGGCTTCAAAAAGCCTGTGTTCAGAGCTTAGGCTCTCTCTACAATAAATGGAGAGAGAGACACACACTTTGGGACTCCCAAAACCCAGCATGCTTCTTGCCCAAGGGAGATGCCAAGCTGTGTGCATGATAAGCCTGGCCCCTCTCTGGGAGACAGGTGCCTAAATGCAGGCTGCAGGGAGCTGCCTTCCTCTGCTTGGGATTCCCAGATGCAGATCCTCTCTTGGTGTTAGGTGTCTGCCATTTTTGCTGCTGCCGGGTGGTGACGGTGGCAGCAGTAGTTCCTGCCTAACTTTTAGCGCAGCGGTTAGGGTACTCACTTGGGATGGGGGGAATCACCTGTGCAAGGGCCCCTTCCTACTGAGGGGGAGAAGGGATTTGAATGGGGATCTGCAGCCTCCCCAGTGAGTGGGCTGTGAGATATTCTGATATGGCGCTTCCTTGGTTTTCCTGTTGACGCTGTTCCACTGTGGCTGAATAATGAAAGAATCATTGGGTGAGTAAGAGAACACTGGTTTTGTTTATTATTGGTTATTATCCACGTTGGAGCAGCTTCACCAGCAGAGATGGGAGTTTGCCTACGTGAGGCAATGTGGACATTCTGAAGTTAATTCCTGTTCCAAAGAATGAAAAGTTGAACTGTCACAAGGGTTCATGAAACAAACACACCCTGCAAAGTTTTGAGTTGGAAATGGCCAAACAGAAAACGTCAACGTTTTCTAAGTAAAACCACCTGGCATTTCTAAAGGGAAGTTTTCATTTTGCATCAGCTTTTTGAAACTCAAAGTTGCATTTTGAATCGACATTGCAAAACAAAAACACCCAGGGAATTTAGTCTTTGATGGTTTTCTCTGTTTAGATGCTATGCTCCATGGAGCAGGGAGGGACTGTGCCTTTCTTGGCTTTGTAGAGAGCTGAGCACACTTCAGCCCTTAAAAATCACTTTGCATGTTTATAGCACTTTATGCATGGATCCCAAAGCACTAGTGTGGCAGAGAAGTATTATTAGTCCCATTTCACAGATGAGGAAACTGAGACGTGTAGTTAAGGGCCAGATTAGCATCTTGTTCTAATCACTAGACGGCGCTTCCTCCTGTTAGAGCGGGGGCTTTAGCCAAAATGAGTTTTTGAGCCATACCATGACCCAGCCAGCCAGAAAATGCAGATGATTTTGAAGCATTCAGAAATACGTTGGGACAGCAAATGTTCCACTGCTGATACAGAACAATACAGAGATTCTGTAATATGCAATGAAACAGTCAATTGCCTGTGGAGACACAAACAAATGTAGTAAAAAAAAAAAAAAAGCCTGATCAGTGGTAATTGATAGACATTAAATGTTCCTGTCTTTTTGTTCTGTATTCTGGAAAATAACGAGATTGTTCTTGATCATGAATTCTTTGTCTTATTTTTAAGCACTCTTTCCCCCTAGCCTTTAGCTTTGTGGTCTTCTGCGGGAGCGGTCTAGGAATGAAGTGTGCTTGGCAGAAAAGAAAAAGCTTTGATTTCAGAGGTCACAATGCCACATGGGTCATCATTTAGCTTATGCAACCACTTAGAGCGTAGAACCCTCGTGAGCTTTGGTTGGGATTAATGTGCTACTCCACAATGCTATTGAGGGTCCAAAAATCTAAGCTCACCTGACCTGCTACATTTTCAAAATGCTGACCTATGCTCTGTGAAACTCCAGCTTCCCCTGTAGCCCTTAACCATTGTGTGTTGAAGAGTCAAGCTAGAGCACCTCTGCCCCAGACAAGGCTGTGAACTTTGTGGATTTTACTCACAAGTCAGACCAGTGTCTGTGTTCCTATTCTCTGCTACAGGGGTACAGAGATTCAAATGAAAAGCTGCTCTGAGGTCTTTGAGCCCTACTCAGTGTGATGTACCTGCCTATGCACTTCCTGGCAATGACACCATGCTTCCAGGAGCCAATTTCTGTTCCGAATGGAAACGGGCATGCTGCACTAGAGTGACCAGATGTCCCGATTTTATAGGGACAGTCCCAATTTTTGGGCTTTTTCTTATATAGGCTCCTATTACCTCCCCAACCCTGGTCCCGATTTTTCACACTTGCTATCTCGTCACCTGCACTGACCCACTGCGAACGGAGATTGAAATCTCCCCACAAGCAAAACTGGTCAGAAATAAGTTTTTTTTTTAGAGATGAACTGATGCTGCAACATTGAGATCTCAAAATTCAGGATTGCTCGGAGCTGGGATTTTGGGTCAGACCAGTTAAAACAAAATGGCCCCTTGCAAAATTTGAACCAGTTTCAGCTTATTTTTCCAATGGCCCATTCAGCCAAGAAATCAACAGAGAGAAGGTTATCAATCCCAACTGCAGATCAGTCTGGCTTGGTTTACCAAAAAAAAAAGCAAGATCCATTATTGGGAAAGCAGCTGAAGCTCATATCACACAAGCAGTCCTGCTGTTTGGGCAGGTTGCCAACTTCTGCTAGGGATTCCCCTACTGATAGGGTAGGCATGGAGGTGGGAAGGGTGTGTGCTCACATTGGCTGACAACAATCTTTCCAAAACACACCAGAGATACTTTATGGAAATGTTTCCCTTGCTTGTCAAGGTATGGCTGACCTCTGAGAAAGCAATATCAGCTGTTCCATGATGACATCTGGGCTTAATCCTGTGAGGTGTGGAGTGCCCATAGCTCCAACCTCTGGTTTTCTCAGAAGTTTATATAGCAGGTTTCCTTAGGTATTTGTTTACTGCCTAAAACAATGGCTTCCGTTCTAGCGGCCCTACTCTTACTCATTGTTAAGGAGAAGAAAATCAGTGTGTTTAAGTGGCTGTCCCACAAAGGAGCTATTCCTTCAAGATTTCCACGTGCTACACTCTCCTCTGACGTCAGTGCCACACTACACTAGTCTGCCACGTTAAAAAAGCTCACCGTAAGGAACCCAGTTTCCACATAGGGCCAGCCTTACTCATAAGAGTAGTGTCTTGCATCTTCCATTAATATTAGTTACTGTTTATACTGTAGTTGTGCCTACTGATCCTAGTCAAGAATCCCCATGTGCCAGGTGCTGTACAAACAGAGCATAAGAGCTGTCCCTGTGCCATAGATTGTACAGTCTAAGGCTCATGACGAGTTACAACAAATAATAATAATAATGTCCTGAGGACATACCCTCTAGATTTCTGACCCACACTTTGGAACAGCCGAAGAAGAGACTGCTTCTAGAGATTGCTTCACAGGTTTCAGACTGGGCCAAATGCACCCGGGAGTAGGACTTTTGGGGAGTTTAGTCAGTGCTGTGTGGAAATCTATGGGATGTCAATTATTTCAAGGGGAAGAACGAAAACACACACACACCCTTACCTAATATGCAAATGTGATCAATAAAGTGCACCTCTGAGTCTCTTGACAGCTCCCATTCACCTGGAACACAGGCCCAGAACCTCAAAGGGATTTCAGTGGGAGTTAGGCATCTAAATAGTAAGGGTCTGGGCCTAAGCATACATGCGCCCCTGTCCCAGTGTGGGCCATCAGCAGGGTGGAACTGGAGACTGGTAGCGCCAGTCTCTACCACTTGAACTGAAGGCCTGATCCAGCCCCCATTAAAGCCAATGGAAAAACTCCTCATTGACTTCCATGAGCATGGGCTCAAGTCCGTTATCTTCTGTGGACCAACCACCAATGGAGACACGCACATAACACAGGTTACAAGCATGTTACACATTCCTTCCAATAGGGGGACGCTCATTCTGAGTCTCTGTTCAATGACCCCGATCAAAGGCCCAGGGCCTTTACCACCAAAACACAATGCTCTCTCATTTGAGTCCATTAGCTGGCAGCAGTAGCTAGCAGCCATCCTCTGTGGATGTGTAACGCTCTGTACAAGTTAGTTATGCAGGCCTCTGGATTACTGCACTGAGTAATTACTTATATGCAGCAGGCTCATTTCCTCATTTCCGAGCCAGTGCAGAAAAAAATATCCTCATTGTGAGGATTAGGAGCTTCTTCTAGGCTAAAATTGGGCAGATTCCCTCCAGAGCAGTAAAACAGCTCAATAGCATTATATACCTATGAAAGCAAAATCCTTTGAGTTGCAAATTGGCACTTCACCCTCAACAAAGACCATTTCCCCACCACCGGCCCTGTTGCTACAGATTTGCTGTTCCCGCTGCTGGAGTGAATAATGGAGATGGTCTGACTCCGTAATTAAGGGTTACTGCATGCTGTCGTCACACAGGAATATAAAACGTGCATAGTGCAGCCTGGGGAAGCCTCCATCCAGAAGTCTTAGGCCCAGATCCTCAAAGGTATTTAGGCTCCTAACTTCCATTGAAATTAATGGGAGTTAGGTGCCTAAATACCTTTGAGGCAGGGGCGCTGGAACGGGGGGGGGGGGGGCAGAAGGCCATGTCCTCCCCCGCTTTTAAAAGCAGGAAGGCTATGCCCTCCCACCTTTTTACTGGCCGTAAGGGCGAGTGATGGGGGTAGGGGTGGGAGAGCAGCAAGTGCGGGGAGGGCTTGGGGGGGGGGGGGGGAGGGGAAGTGTGTGGGCGGGGCCTTGGGGGTTGGTGCGGCGTAGAGGAGGCGGGGCCACGGTTCGGGCGCCTTCCCCCCCACACACTTTTAGGGCACTTCCGCCGCTCCTGCTTTGAGGATCTGAACCTTAATGTCCCTCAGTCGCCTTGTCCTTCAATATTGCTGCCAACATCTTTATATTTCTCACTTAATAGTTTTAATGCCTTTATGCTCGGTGCAGAACAAGGGACCTGATCTTTCCTCAATCTGATGGCTGAGCCTCCTTGGTAAGGGTAGACAAGTGTTAACTTTCTGTTTCAATTGGAGCCAGCAAACCTTGCTGCTCTTCACACCAGGAGGTCGTGCCTTTGCATTGCAAAAGCGACTCGGACTTGATCTTGCTGGGCTTACGTTGGAAGCCAACTGTGCACAGGATGGAGACAATGGGCCTCTATGATTGACACCATAAATTGGAGTCTATGGCACAGGGACATCGTTTATGCTATGTTTGCACACCACCTAGCAGATGGGAATTTTTGGTCTCCTAAGCAAGTAAGCAGCAGCAGTGGTTCTGCCTGCAGCAAGAGCCACACAGTCAGGAGAAGGATCCCTTTGTAGGCTTTGCAGAAGAGCATGCCATGAAATGCATGATATTTTAGCATCGCTTTCACGTTGCCATCTGGCTACTAATGGGACTCTTTTCTTCCTTCTATACCTGTTGCAGAAATAATAGATCATCTGCAACTGTGGCCTGAAACGGGAATCCAAGACAGGACAGGAGCATTTTTAACATCTTGTTATGGCCGCTCGGGAAAGTACAACAGTTGCTCCTCACGTATACCTGGAAACTACAGAAAAAAGACACTCTACTAGCTGTAAATTTGCCACCAGATGCTTCACGGGGAGTCTGCTAGTAGCCGTTGTCCCTCTCCCACATTGACACAGAAGGCTAGCGTGACTCCCAGTGATTTATCTGTAAGGGGAAAGTCAAAACACGTTCCAAAAGATAAAACCTATATGTCTCCCAGTTCAAAGGCCTCTGTCCTCAAGCTAGGAGGGCAGTGTTGGAATATGGGTGGCCAGTGATTTGGCTGGAGCATAACATGTTTGAACTGGCCTTATAGAACCTAATAAGAGTGTTCTCATCTCTGGTGTCTTTCCGCAAGCTTTACGCTCAGCATTAAACCTCACAGCGCATCTATGAAGGATTACTTGGCCAGACAACTAAAATGAGGCACAGAGATCTAGGTCAAATGTGCATGAAGGGGCTACTGAGCTTGGGTGCCTCAGTTTTTGAATGGCCAGCTTGAGGGTCCGAAAACGTAACTTCCCCTAAATAAGTGGTCACTTTTGAGAAATTGGAGCTAAGTGATTTACCATTGACTCAGTGGCAGTGATGCGAACATAATGCAGGAGTCCAGCCTCCCAAGCCCTTCCTTTTACCACTAGGCAATACCGCCTCTCCCTGCCTGCATGCTATTACATTTGTTTGTTGTAGCCGCAATTCACAACTCTGAAGCATCACCTTTCTGCCCCCGGTCCTGTTGCAGAAATTATCCATTTCTGCTCACTGGCTCATCAGAAAGGCAGAACCCTGCATTTCATTTCATCTTTCCATACCAGCGTCCCCCCAGTCTTGTGTACCTTATTTACTGCGTTCAGAAGTCTAAATAAATAAAAATGGGAGGAGTGGCTTGAAACCATGGCCTAAATCCAGCAACAAGCAGCATAGGTACAAAGTGCCAGGATTTGTGTGGTGGTCTCCTACTGTCTGGGTTTTCCTTTCATAGCTAAACTAATGAGCCCTCTAGCTCTCGAGCGCTTCGCCAGTATGTCATGTTAGGCACAGTGACACTACACTGTAGGCCTTTTGTTCCATAGCTGCTGGCCCCATGTAACTGGCCTGTATTGATTAAACACCACAAAGCTCACCGTGCTTTCTCCTTATAGTATGCTTTTTCTCTTGATGTTTAGTGAAAGCCTGAGACAGCCACTGTGGATGGATAATTTGCCAGCGCGTGGAAGGCAGAGTAGAAAACAACAGCAAATCACCCCCACAAACCCAGGCAGCTGTCCGACCGCATCAAACTTGAACATTTGGTTGACCCACAGGTTGTGGAGTCAGGTGTTACTAAGGAGCAGATGTACTGCATACTCCTGAAGCCCCAGGATATGCCGCAGGATGCAAGGAAGTGATGAGCTGTAGGGCAGTGGTTCTCAAACTAGGGCCGCCACTTGTTCAGGGAAAGCCAGGTGCTCCAGGCCAATGGGAGCTGCTGGAAGCGGCGGCCAGTACGTCCCTCGGCCCGCGCCGCTTCCCGCTGCCCTCATTGGCTTGGAGCGGTGAACCACGGCCACTGGGAGCTGCGATCGGCCGAACCTGCGGACGTGGCAGGTAAACAAACCGGCCCGGCCCGCCAGGGGCTTTCCCTGAACAAGCGGTGGCCCCAGTTTGAGAATCACTGCTGTAGGGCACAAAAAACAGGGAACGCCCAGGGTGCTGCTGGGAAGACTGAAGAGAGCCACGACTTGAGGCGCCAATGGTGAGGTTGCCTTTGGATAGCTTGGGCCTGGCGGAGGGAGAGGGTGGAAAGGGCTCGCCCCAAAAGCACCTGCCATTGGCGAATGTGGTCTGCTAAGGAGGAGCTGCCTGTGGAAAAGAGGCTGGAAAGATAATGGTGACGTGGCCTTTCCATGAAGCGTAGCGGGAGTGAGATGGTCGCCTCCACTGACGAGTACTGTGCAGCCTTACCCCAGAGCAGGGAGCTCCCAGTACAAAGGGGGTCAGTTCTACCAATTGAAAGCAGGTTGGCCGTTCTTCCAAAAAAGGATCTCTCATTAGACTTACGTGAGATACCTATTTCATGTACCACACGCTGGGCAATAACATAAATGGCCTCCAGGTTGTTAAAACTAAGCTTGTTCTGTATTAAGCTCCACTTGCATTTAGCACTGAAGCCATGTGCACACAGGCTGATTCTCTGGTGCCTCCTCAAAACTCTTCCCTCTGCAGCCTGTGCTCCTCCCTCTAAGTTCCATGCAGGTTGCTACAGCAGAGGATGCGGAGGGCTAGGGGAAACACTAGCCTCATGGGCTCGCAGCCTAGAGGACAGCTGTCAGGAGGCCATGATTAGGGCTCCTTGTCTGTCACGGAGGTTATGGAAGTCACTGATTCTGTGACTTTCCGAGACCTCCATGACTTCTGCAGTGGCCACTGTGGCTGACCCAAGGGCCATCCAAGCAGCTGGCCCCGGGGACTCCAAGAGCAGTGCCTGCCCCCATCGCCTCCCAGTAAGATTTATTCAGGGGTATTTATAGTAAAAGGCATGGACAGGTCACCAGTTGTGAGTTTTTGTTTATTGCCTGTGACTTGTCTGTGACCAGGGCCAGCTCCAGGCACCAGCATTCCAAGCAGGTGCTTGGGGCGGCAATCTGCAAGGGCCGAATTGCTGCCGCGGACGGTGGGGTCAGTCCGTGTGCCATTAGGGCAGCACGGGTGTTTCTGCGGCGGCGGCAATTCGGCGGCAGCTTCTATGTTCAGCTGCCTGCGGCGGCAATTCGGCGGCTTCTGTCTTCCGGCTGAAGACAGAAGCTGCCGCCGAATTGCCGCCGCCGCGGAAACGCGCGTGCCACCCTAACGGCACACTGGACTGCCCCTGCCATCCGCAGCGGCAATTTGGCGCGCTGCTTGGGGGGGGGGGGGCGGCAAAAAAAGTAGAGACGGCCCTGTCTGTGACTTTTACTATAAATACCCATGACCAAATCTTAGCCTTAGTCATGATCACCCTCCCTTTTTTCATAACAAATCGGTGGTGGGGAGGGGTGTCCTGAAACTTAAGTGAAGAGATGCTCACTGTACACATCCAAATGGGATTTTCTTTCCTCAAGCAGCCATCACTGCAAGCCCAAACCCGGAGCTGGAATTCAACCATCCTCTCTCTTGTCTTGTGCACTGTCCCCATTCTGCAACAGCGCATAATCCTCTGCACTGGTTGGCCACTGGTTTAATGAGACACCAAGGAACACAGCTCATGCCTTCCACAGCTAGAGATAAGAGGCAGCTGGTAGCACCATTTATTTTTGTAAGTAAGCTAGGAAGTGATCTTACTGAACAGAGAGACATTAAGGCCTGAGTTTCAAAACATTGTCCTTGTAAAATTACAGGAGGCATTTTTTATGTCCAAGATTTTGCATGTGTGAAATTCAGATAGGCACATGCAGCTCACGTACACATCTGAAATGAATGGGAGTTTAGGCACCTAAATGCCTTTAAAAAGCTGGGCCAAAGTTTCTTGCATTATAATCTCTCTCTTCAACTAAGTAAAGGATAATAATTAAGGCTAAGATTTGGTCCTGGTTATTTTTAGTAAAAGTCACAGGCAGGTCATGGGCAATGAACAAAAATTCACGGAAGCCGTGACCTGTCTGTGACTTTTGCTGCTGCAGCTCCATGGTTTCCCCCACCACGGTGGTGGCTGGGAGCTGTGGGGCCGGTTCCCCCTCTGCCCACAGCAGCTCTAAGCTGCGGGAGGGAGGGGGTCCCTCCGCTTACAGCGGCTGGGAGCTGCAGGATGACCATATTTCCAAAAGAGAAAATGGGACACCCCCCAAGCTGCTTCCCTGAGATGGCCCCCTCTCCCACTGCCCCCTCCCCCCCCGTGCGAGGCTGGAACATTGCAGGGGTCCCCTGTCGCTGGAACCCTGCAGTTCTGCAGCTCTGGGGCGGAAGCGGAGAATGTTGTGGAGGTCTCCGGAAGTCATGGATTCTGTGACATAAACGTAGCCTTAATACTAACTATAGGACACTGGTCTCATCATTTACCTGCCCTGTCTCAGATGCCCATGTGTCAAATGGCAGCAATACTAACTTTTCTCATTAAAAGGGGTGATTCAAGGAGGATTAGCTTGGTCAGTGCCTTGTAAATGAAGGGGTGACACTAGGCTACCCATGTGTGGGGTAGGGAAGTATCTAATGAATTATGACTGATAGATAGTGAATGCTGCTGTTCTGACTAATGCTACACTGCTCTATTAGAGTAATGCAGACTCTACCCCGCATTTTCAGGCCATTGCCAACAGATTGCAGACGCCAAGCAGTTCTTATTGAGCCTATTGTACGGTCTCAGTACTTTCAGAACATTGCAGGTTTGGTCATTCAACATGGCCTCTCCTTATGGGCCTGAGAACAGGCGCAGTGCAGCATGGCTGTCTATTGTGCTGCAGTGCCAGCAATTACATGGGTTTCCCCCTCAAACCGCCCTCTTTCCTTCACCGTTTCCAAAATATGCAGACTAAGACGGCGAGATGATTACCTCTAGCTCCTGAGCTCCTTCGTGCCCACTGCACAGCATACCCAGCGGCGTAGGCTTCCGTTTGGCTCACAGGGACCTTGAGAGTAGAAAACCAGAATGCCCTGCTAGGGGGCATGACTCATCTTGCTCAAGGTCAAAGCCTGCTCACCCTGCTCTTTCCCGGTTTTAGTATTGCTTCATTCCCCCATGGAATAGTGTCAGTAATCAGGGCTTTGGTTTAATAGTTACATCAATATTTGACTGTAAATGTCCACTACAAACGGATAGGCCATATGGGGATGGGCGAGACGGGTGACATTTGCATGTGTCCCTGTGTGTGTGTGTGTGTGTGTGTGTGTGTGTGTGTGAGGGGGGCAGACAGTAGTTTTGCATCCCTGTGCCAGGAAAGGGGAACAGGAGTGTCACAAGCCCTGGTTCCACAGGGGTGGGTGTCTTTAAAACCTGGCCAGACTAATATAGGTCAGGAGTTTTGCCTGCAGAGACTGCCTGCCCATCATCTGGCTGGCCTGGCCACCATCCCTGCCTAAAATGGCCCCACCCTCTTTTGGGCTCCCTCCACCGCTTGGAGCTTGCAGGGGGCTTTCAGAGTTCATCCTTCCACCCTACTCCTGGCAAATTTTCAGCCTTGAAATCAGAGCCAAAGGTGCATCCCCCCTCTCCCCCCCCCCCAAAAAACCAAAACAACTTCATCTCACTGGCATGCTTTAGCTACTGACTTTGTGTTTGCCTGAGTTCCATGGGTCCTGAGAACATGCCAGAAACCAGAAGAGAAAAAGGAACTCTGAGAGCTCTTCCTTGCAGGCCTGGTTCATCACACGTTGCCGAGTGGCTTGAGGAGAGAAACCAATGGCTGTCTCTTGGCCATTGAAAGTTTATAAGAAAGCTTATAGGAGGTGTGCAAAAGGGCCCAGACCCTCAAGGGTGTTTAGCCACCTAATTCCCATTGACTGCAAAGGGGGCTAGGCCACTAAATACATTTGAGGAGCTGGGCATAAGCGGCACAAGAGCTCAAGTCCCATTGAAAGTCAGTTAAAGGGAGCATAAGTCCTGTTGAAAGTCAGTGATTGGATTTGTGCTCCGAAATCATTAAGGAGCTTTTGAAAAATCCCCTCCCTAATAGCCAATTAAAAGGGCACTGTCTGGGTTGGCGGAAGGAGACGTCAGCCTCGCTGGATGGTTTGGCTTCAGACTGTTAGCATTCCAGTGTGACCATCCCACTTTATGACCCATATGGCCTAGTGCCACACTCCCAGTCACAGGGTTTGTTGTGATCCCGATGAAGGCATATGGGAAACTGAAGCGCTCAAACCTCGTGGCATTCTCCCCCCTGCTCTGTTTGCATAAGAGCCAGGAGAGCGCGCCAAAGCTTGGCAAGATTTCCACTCTCAGCACAGCAGAGTGCAGGAATCAATCTTGTTAATTTCATTCACTGGCTGGCTCACAGGAATCAAGCTGGCAAGATGAGTGGTCTGATGGAAAATCCCTGCGTTGCGCTCCCAGCAATCCTTGTTCCCTGGGTTATCCCTCTGCTAGATCACCCACTGTATAGGCTAGGATTTTAAGATGATTGCATTTCTTCGGGCGGGGGGGGGGGGGGGGGAGGGGCGGGGGGGGAGGGAAGGCGGAGCAGACAGTTCCAGGGACGGGTAGTGAGATAGAAGGCCTTTCCCCTGCTGCTCACAGTTAAAATCCAGCCAAGGCTAACAAGGAGGGGCAGGTGTTCACCCTCGCCAAAAGGCACTCTAGTTAAGGTGTAACTGAAGTCGTGGGCGTGAGTCCCCATTGCCCTTGACCATTTACACTGGTGAAAGTAGGGATAAAAGACTATTAAGCCAAAATGGTAGCAGTTTACACCCACTTCCTCCCCTCCCCCCGTAAATTAATATATTCTATCTAAGAGGAGTAGTGTTTTACGTGAAATGCATTGGTCCCAGTCCAATTCCTTGTGGAAGATTGCCCAGGCCAGAACTAGTGTTAACGAGCACGCTAATAGGCAGGCCCTACCAGTTGGGAAAAAATAGGGCACTGATTAAAGATGTTTCTATATGGGCTAATGTCTATACTTGTCTATATAGCCCCAATAGCTAGTATGAAATAGCTATTTCACACTCGTTCCCCTTGTGGACATGCTTATTCTGCATTAAGGATGCCTTCTTCTGATTTAGATTAATCCACTTCCAAGGAAGCCAGGCCCAAAGAGGTTAAGTCAGGGGTCGGCAACCTCTGGCACGTGGCGGGAAGCGGCGCAGGCGAGGGATGTGCTGGCCGCGGCTTCCCGCCGCCCCTATTGGCCTGGGACGGCGAACCGCGGCCAGTGGGGGCCGCGATCGGCTGAACCTGTTGTGTCAGCAGGGAAATAAACTGGCCCAGCCCGCCAGGGTGCTTACCCTGGCGAGCCGCGTGCCAGAGGTTGCTGACCCCTGGGTTAAATTCTAGAATTGTGACTATTTTTATTATCATGTGTAGTAAGAGAGTACTAGGGTTACCATATTTTGAGTGTCCAAAAAGAGGACACTCCACGGGGCCCCGGCCCCGCCCCCGCCCCAGCCCCCGCCCCAACTCCACCCCCTCCCCTGCTTCCCGCGAACATTTGATTCATGGGAAGCCTGAAGCAGGCAGCAGGTAAGCTGGGGGGGGTGGGGGGAGGAGGCGCGGCCCAGTCTGGCCCCCTCCGGCGGCCGGCCCCGGCCCCTCCAGCCTGGCTCGGCTCGGACCCTGGCCCCGGGCCAGCCCCCGGCCGAGCACCCCTGGGCCAGCACCGCCGGCCCCCGGCCCAGCCCCAGCCCGCGGCCCAGCGTGGCCCCGGCCCGGGCCCCGGACCAGCACTGCCGGCCCTGGCCCCCGGCCCAACGCACCCCCGGCCCCCGGCCCAGCACCGCCGGCGCCCGGCCCGGCCCCTGGCCCAGCACCGCCGGCCCCGGCCCCCGACCCAGCACCCAGCGGCGCCGGATTTTCCTGGACATGTTCGGCTTTTTGGGATTTCCCCCCGGACGGGGATTTGAGTCCCAAAAAGCCGGACATGTCCGGGAAAATCCGGACGTATGGTAACTCTAGAGAGTACCGAGATGCAGCAATCAAAGCCAAGGTCCCCACGGCAGACACTAGCCACAGGTGACGGTGTAGGAATGAATGGGGCTGCTGTACAGATTCTTGAAGTTCATTTTCCTGCCCTACTTGGAATCAATGTGTTTTCCAGGGCTGTGTAAGGGATGCTCAGCTGTGATCAAGCTGAACAGGTAGACAGAAGGTATGTAAATTACAGCCATGGTTGGTGGTGGAAGAGGATACTCAGAACTAGAGGGCTGGCTTCTAATTGGCCAATAGGGTAAATAGAGATGTGCAAATGCTATCTCTGTAAATATTAGTGTGACAAATCTGAGGCTGCCAGTCTCATCCCACCGTTAGCGTCATTTACTCAGCCAGAGTCAGGAGCTAGCAGAAAGGGCCCTGTTGCATGGCCATACTTGGATTTTCTGTGGCAGGGTCTCATATCATACACTGAATGACCTTGACCTCTGTCAGCTAAGAGAATCTGTTATATAGCTGAGAATTAAAACTCAATGCATGTAAAACCGTTAACTCAATTCTACTTAGGGAAAGAGTCCTGCAGCCTATATTCCCACACTGTATTTTTTTTTAATACTGTATTTCACTAGAAAGTGCTTTCCCTTTGTGCATTATATAATGCACACAGACCTTCCTTCACTGCCGCAATAGCTTCACCTAGTCCCATCCGCTCAGCTACTAGCAACAGGCTAGATATTATGCATATTTTAGGGAGAAAACGATTGCTTATTTTTATACAACTGAAATTTCACTTCCTGTTTTACATTAAACTATTAAACAAAAATCATCCACTATTTGCATATATTTCACATGTATTAGTTAACTGTGTAATGCTCCCTAGTACACAGTTTGTAGTCTTATTTGTGCATGAAAGCACCCACAATGTGTTGATTGTTTTTCCAGACAGACCTGTAGAAACTGACTCTGCCCCAGACAGCTCATGATCGAAGGACGGACAGGTAGACAGAGGTAGAAACAACATATAACGTTTGTATGGAAGTGAAATCGATATTGCGTTTTATTTATTTATTTTTGTTAAAAGCAAATTTATTACTTCACTCATACCCCTTCTATCTTCCCTGTACCTGCCCTGTTTTCTGTTATTTTAGGCTGTGATGACAGCCTAAACTTAGATTTGCAGCCATGACATGTTTCTTCCATGTTCTGTAAAGTGTCATGCACAATTTAGGTGCTATATAAATAATAATTACAGTATATTGGGCATTGTCCAGAGTTAAAAGCTAGAATCAAAGGTTGGAAACCCTTTGGGGGCAGTGAATGTCTTTTTGTTCTGTGTTTGTACAGCACCTAGCACAATACAGTCCTGGTCCATGACTAGGGCTCCTAGGTGTTATGGCAGGGGTCGGCAACGTTCGGCACGTGGCTCGCCAGGGTAAGCACCCTGGCGGGCCGGGCCAGTTTTATTTACCTGCTGACGCGGCAGGTTCGGCCGATCGCGGCCCCCACTGGCCGCGGTTCGCCGTCCTGGGCCAATGGGGGCGGCGAGAAGCGGCGCGGGCGAGCGATGTGCTGGCCGCGGCTTCTCACCGCCCCCATTGGCCCGGGACGGCAAACCGCGGCCAGTGGGGGCCGCGATCGGCCGAACCTGCCGCGTCAGCAGGTAAATAAAACTGGCCCGGCCCGCCAGGGTGCTTACCCTGGCGAGCCGCGTGCCGAACGTTGCCGACCCCTGTGTTATGGTAATACAAAATAATAATAATAAAATCATATAGTACTCACTTTCTGTCCGAAACAGTCATTCAGAGTTGATGTGCACTACTGAACAGTTGCCATATTCCATCCCCAAGATTGGCAGTGCTTTAAGAGTGATCCTTAAATGATTAGGGACTTCAAATGGAAATTTGCTCTGCTACAGGAATTGGCGGGCGGGCACGGGCTGAGGGATGTGCTGGCTGCTGCTTCCCACGGGCCCCAGTGGGAGCCGTGATCAGCCGAACCTGCGGACGCGGCAGGTAAACAAACTGGCCCGGCCCGCCAGGGGACTTACCCTGGCGGGCTGCGTGCCAAAGGTTGCCGATCCCTGCTGTATGTGCTTAATGTTGCTTCCAGGAGTTATACTGATAGAACATCATTGACCATGGGCATCAGGAAGGCAAAAAAGTGGAACATTGAGCCAAATTCATCCCGGACGTAATTCCACTAAAGCTATGAAAATTCACCTTTCAAAACCATCTCATGCTTTAAGAAAAGCAAAGAAAGGGGACCAGTTTTACTAGAAAACAATTATTGGAATATATTTGAGTGAAAAATTAACAAAATGTGAAAAACTTTTGGAGAAAAGTGACCTGCTTTAAAATAATCAAATGCAAAAAGTCTCTAGGTATCAGTACCACATTCACTTTTATTAATATTTCTTACCTCTCCACTACCACCGTGGACCCACTCACACCTAAGTAGGTTCATAATCTCTCCCTTTTCCTGTTGTACACTCCATACAAATACATTTGTAATATATATTATCATAGCACCAAGGAACCTCAGTCATAAATCAGGACCCCACAGTGCTAGACACCGCCCAGACACATAATATAAAGTTGTATGGGTATTGTTAATTGGCATCTCTCCCGCATTTTCTTTATCCTCCCATACCTCATGTGCATAGGGCATCCACCAGTTTCCACCATGTATTTCGGTCTTTTGCTGGTCTGTTTAGGTTTCTAAGTGTGATGCTGATGGCTTTGGCTTCTTTCTCTATTGGTCTGTGTAATGTTTCTCTAGGTTGCCCTCTTTTTCTCTTTCCAGGGAGTGTCCATATGGTCTCTTGCTGTTGAAATTGTGTTATTGGCATCCTTAAAGCATATCCTAAAGATGCCCATTTTTGTCTTTTGATATTTGATGCTTTAGACTGGTTTACTCTACTCAGAATTTCTGATGTTGCAAGAAACGCTTTCAAATGGACTCTGAAGACCTTCTGCAGGCATTTACTTTGGCACGACTATCTCCCATAATGATAAAAAAAAAACCCATTCATCATTCACATAGTCTCTGCCTTTTTCAGGATATCATTCCTGGGTGGAGTTGAGCAAATAATGGATGTTTCAGTTCAGTTTTTTTTCAGCTGAAACTATTTGTCAAATTCAACCCAAATTCATGAATAGTTTCAGCAGGGCCGGTGCTACCATTAAGGCAAACTAGGCGGTTGCCTAGGGCACCAAGATTTGGGGGCACCAAAAAGCGGTGCCCCCAATTTTTTTTACAGCGTTCCTGGGCTGGGCTGCCAGCGGCGCGCTGACACGTGCGGCTCAGACTCCCTCTCCCAGCGCAGCGGCCGCTCCATTTCTCCCGCCTCCCAGGCTTCTGGCGCCAATCAGCTGTTTGGCGCAGCAAGCCTGGGAGGGGAGGAGAATTAGAGCGGGGGCGGCATGCTCGGGGAGGAGGCGGAGCAGAGGTGAGCTGGGGTGGGGAGCTGCCGCACGGCTCCCCGAGGGGGGGGGTGCCTCAGGGCGGAGGCGGGGAGCTGCCACAGGGCTGGGGGGGGGGGGGAGGGGGGAAGCAAGGTGGAAGTTTATGCATTTTCAGAAGAAAAATCTATTCACTAAAAAAAATATATATATATATATGTTACCCAGCTATACTCCTTTCCTACCACCAAATTACTTGTTGCTGTTTGATACGGTAAGTAGAATCATAGAATCATAGAATATCAGGGTTGGAAGGGACCTCAAGAGGTCATCTAGTCCAACCCCCTGCTCAAAGCAGGACCAATTCCCAACTAAATCATCCCAGCCAGGGCTTTGTCAAGCCGGGCCTTAAAAACCTCCAAGGAAGGAGACTCCACCACCTCCCTAGGTAACGCATTCCAGTGCTTCACCACCCTCCTAGTGAAATAGTGTTTCCTAATATCCAACCTGGACCTCCCCCACTGCAACTTGAGACCATTGCTCCTTGTTCTGTCATCTGCCACCACTGAGAACAGCCGAACTCCATCCTCTTTGGAACCTCCCTTCAGGTAGTTGAAGGCTGCTATCAAATCCCCCCTCATTCTTCTCTTCTGGAGACTAAACAATCCCAGTTCCCTCAGCCTCTCCTCATAAGTCATGTGCTCCAGACCCCTAATCATTTTTGTTGCCCTCCGCTGGACTCTTTCCAATTTTTCCACATCCTTCTTGTAGTGTGGGGCCCAAAATTGGACACAGTATTCCAGATGAGGCCTCACCAATGTCGAATAAAGGGGAACGATCACGTTCCTCGATCTGCTGGCAATGCCCCTACTTATACAGCCCAAAATGCCGTTAGCCTTCTTGGCAACAAGAGCACACTGTTGACTCATATCCAGCTTCTCGTCCACTGTGACCCCTAGGTCCTTTTCTGCAGAACTGCTACCTAGCCATTCGGTCCCTAGTCTGTAGCAGTGCATGGGATTCTTCCGTCCTAAGTGCAGGACTCTGCACTTATCCTTGTTGAACCTCATCAGGTTTTTTTTGGCCCAATCCTCTAATTTGTCTAGGTCCCTCTGTATCCGATCCCTACCCTCTACTGTATCTACCACGCCTCCTAGTTTAGTGTCATCTGCAAACTTGCTGAGAGTGCAGTCCACACCATCCTCCAGATCATTAATAAAGATATTAAACAAAACCGGCCCCAGGACCGACCCTTGGGGCACTCCGCTTGAAACCGGCTGCCAACTAGACATGGAGCCATTGATCACTACCCGTTGAGCCCGACGATCTAGCCAGCTTTCTATCCACCTTACAGTCCATTCATCCAGCCCATATTTCTTTAACTTGGCGGCAAGAATACTGTGGGAGACTGTGTCAAAAGCTTTGCTAAAGTCAAGGAATAACACATCCACTGCTTTCCCCTCATCCACAGAGCCAGTTATCTCATCATAGAAGGCAATTAGGTTAGTCAGGCACGACTTCCCTTTGGTGAATCCATGCTGACTGTTCCTGATCACTTTCCTCTCCTCTAAGTGTTTCATAATTGATTCCTTGAGGACCTGTTCCATGATTTTTCCAGGGACTGAGGTGAGGCTGACTGGCCTGTAGTTCCCCGGATCCTCCTTCTTCCCTTTTTTAAAGATGGGCACTACATTAGCCTTTTTCCAGTCATCCGGGACCTCCCCCAATCGCCATGAGTTTTCAAAAATAATGGCTAATGGCTCTGCAATCTCATCCGCCAACTCCTTTAGCACCCTCGGATGCAGCGCATCCGGCCCCATGGACTTGTGCACATCCAGTTTTTCTAAATAGTCCCGAACCACTTCTTTCTCCACATAGGGCTGGTCACCTTCTCCCCATATTGTGCTGCCCAGTGCAGCAGTCTGGGAGCTGACCTTGTTTGTGAAGACAGAGGCAAAAAAATCATTGAGTACATTAGCTTTTTCCACATCCTCGGTCACTAGGTTGCCTCCCACATTCAGTAAGGGGCCCACACTTTCCTTGACTTTCTTCTTGTTGCTAACATACCTGAAGAAACCTTTCTTGTTACTCTTAACATCTTTTGCTAGCTGCAACTCCAAGTGTGATTTGGCCTTCCTGATTTCATTCCTGCATGCCTGAGCAATAGTTTTATACTCCTCCCTGGTCATTTGTCCAATCTTCCACTTCTTGTAAGCTTCTTTTTTGCGTTTAAGTTCAGCAAGGATTTCACTGTTTAGCCAAGCTGGTCGCCTGCCAGATTTACTATTCTTTCTACACATCGGGATGTTTTTTTCCTGCAACCGCAATAAGGATTCTTTAAAATACAGCCAGCTCTCCTGGACCCCTTTGCCCTTCATGTTATTCTCCCAGGGGATCCTGCCCATCTGTTCCCTGAGGGAGTCAAAGTCTGCTTTTCTGAAGTCCAGGGTCCGTATTCTGCTGCTCTCCTTTCTTCCTTGTGTCAGGATCCTGAACTCGACCATCTCATGGTCACTGCCTCCCAGGTTCCCATCCACTTTTGCTTCCCCTACTAATTCTTCCCTGTTTGTGAGCAGCAGGTCAAGAAAAGCTCTGCCCCTAGTTGGTTCCTCCAGGACTTGCACCAGGAAATTGTCCCCTACACTTTCCAAAAACTTCCTGGATTGTCTGTGCACCGCTGTATTGCTCTCCCAGCAGATATCAGGGTGATTAAAGTCTCCCATGAGAACCAGGGCCTGCGATCTAGCAACTTCTGCTAGTTGCCAGAAGAAAGCCTCATCCACCTCATCCCCCTGGTCTGGTGGTCTATAGCAGACTCCGACCACGACATATAGTAGATATATTTGGTCCTGCTAGTGCTAAAACATGTCCCAGCAACAGGATATCCTGAATGCAGAATGAACTAATCAGGGTTGCTCAAACAGGGGTCGCCGCTTGTGTAGGGAAAGCCCCTGGCGGGCCGGGCCGGTTTGTTTACCTGCCACGTCCGCAGGTCTGGCCGATCGCAGCTCCCACTGGCCGCGGTTCGCTGCTCCGGGCCAATGGGAGCTGCTGGAAGCGGCGCGGGCCAAGGGACTTACTGGCCACCACTTCCAACAGCTCCCATTGGCCCAGAGCAGCAATCTGTGGCCAGTGGGAGCCGCGATCGGCCGGACCTGCGGACAGGGGAGGTAAACAAAGCGGCCCGGCCCTCCAGGGGCTTTCCCTACACAAGCGGCGACTCCTGTTTGAGAAACCCTGAACTAAATGGAGGGGGTCTCACTCCAGCTCCTGGTGGACAAGTGTCCATACTGCAGTTCTGCTTCGTCAGCATTCTCAGCAGACACTGAGGATTGAATCTGCAGCCTCTGGATCAGGGTTGAAGAATGATTCAGTCATTAATTCAATTTCTACAAAATGCTAGAACAGTGTTGCCAGTGGAATGATATAGGGGAAAGCCACTGTTCAGACCTGAAGAAAAGCTCTGTATAGTTCAAAAGCCTGTCTCTTTCACCAATAAAAGTTTGTCGAATAAAAGACAGAGGGACAAGGCAGGTGAGGTAAATGCCCACACCATACATGTATGAACAGAGGACTTCCCACTCAATACTTCACATAAACACTAAATTCATTAAAACTTTTACACATTCCCACACATGCAAATATGCAGTAGCAAGTATTTAACTACCCAAGACCATTCAAGTAGATTGAAACTTCTTTTCTCTTCTTTTGTTTTACTCAGGAAAGTATGGATACTTTCTATTTAAGTTTTCAGTCTGCATAGACCAGGGGTCGGCAACGTTCGGCACGCGGCTCGTCAGGGTAAGCACTCTGGCGGGCCGGGCCAGTTTTATTTACCTGCTGACGCGGCAGGTTCGGCCGATCGCGGCCCCCACTTGCCGCGGTTCGCCGTCCCGGGCCAATGGGGGCGGCGAGAAGCCACGGCCAGCACATCGCTCGCCCACGCCGCTTCTCGCCGCCCCCATTGGCCCGGGACGGCGAACCGCGGCCAGTGGGGGCCGCGATCGGCCGCGTCTGCAGGTAAATAAAACTGGCCCGGCCCGCCAGGGTGCTTACCCTGGCGAGCCGCGTGCCGAACGTTGCCGACCCCTGGCATAGACTAATGCTTCAGTCACATCACATTGAGATGTATGACATAATACACAATCCACTGCAGGGAGTCAAATAATTTAAAATCAAACATTTAATGTCCCTTCTCTTTTTCTTGTGCCCTCTTCTCTATTTATTAAACTAATTACCCTATATACTCGTTCATAAGCAGAATATTTTTGGTAAAAAAGTGATGCGTCAAAGAGTGGGGATCAGCTTATAAACGGGTCTACACCAAAATCTGATAATTTTAAACTCTATGGAATCATTGAATTGAATATCTAATACATTGTTGTTTTGTTTACCTGGAGTGTCTGCAGGCACAGAGCCCCTCAGCTCCCTGTGGCCGTGGTTCGCAGTTCCCAGCAAATGGGAGCTGCGGGAAGTGCGCGCCACTTCCCACAGCTCCCATTGACTGGGAACGGTGAACCGCGGCCACAGGGAGCTGAGGGGCTCCATGCCTGTGAACGCTCCAGGTAAACAAAATGTCCCGACCCACCAGCAGCTTACCCCGACGGGCTGGGAGCCAAAGTTTTCCAACCCCTGAAATAGAGGGTCGGCTTATGAAAGGGTCATACAGTTTTTGCTATTTTTACTTATCCATCTGGGGGGTGGGGTCAGTTTATAAATGAATGGGCTAATGAACGAGTATATATGGGGTATTTTAAAAAGGAGAGTGGCTTCCTTCCCATTCTGAGGCCTAATTCAATCTGACTGACATACGAGCAAGATACAAAGTATGAGATCAAACAGTACTATTTATATAGTACCTAGAAGTGTTCTAGGACCTTCACAGCCATCCGAGAATGAAGGGTCACTGAACTGAAGCGCTTACAATCAAAACAGAAGACAAAACAGATGAGGAGCAGACAAGGATTGCAATGTAAAACATGCCAGCTTTACACTTAAAAAAAAAAATTGCCCTTTT
The DNA here is from genome assembly GCF_028017835.1 of Emys orbicularis. Classification (NCBI taxonomy): domain Eukaryota; kingdom Metazoa; phylum Chordata; order Testudines; family Emydidae; genus Emys; species Emys orbicularis. The sequence continues at coordinate 81,525,470 of NC_088692.1, read as the reverse complement.
GTTTTCTGACCATTATCAATTTTGCATTTTTAACTCTTGCCTACTTCCATTTTTTCTTCTTTCAAAATTTCTGGCTACTTGGACAATAAAGAAAAAGTGCTCCTAATTTCACCAAACCATAGAATCATAGAACTATAGGCTTAGAAGGGACTGCAAGGGTCATTCAGTCTAACCCCTGCCAAGAGGCAGGATGCGTTATGTCTAAACCATCCAAGACAGATGGCTATCCAACCTCCTTTTGAAAACCTCCAGTGAAGAAGCTTCCACAACCTCCCAAGGCAGTCTGCTCCATTGTCCTACTGTTCTTACAGTTAGCAAGTTTTTCCTGAGATTTAAGCTAAATCTGCTGTGCTGTAGTTTGAACCCATTGCCTCTTGTCCTGCCCTCTATGGCAGGAAAGAACAATTTTTCTCCATCTTAAATATGGGGTATCATTGTTTATTAGACAGGTTTAGTAGACAGGTTTAGTAGAGGTGCAGATTTCATACTTTAGGATATAAAGACAGATGATCAGGTCTACTGTTGGTTATGTGATCTATCCAACAGTTGTGAAAACTCATAATCAAGGTAGCCAAAGTCATGTCAATTTTTTTTCTTTGCCTGATATTACACAACCAGCTACCGATTTATGAAAATACCCTATTGTCTGTGAAAATCAAGTTATAATTTTGGGTGGGAACTGTCTCTCTCTCTCTGTTTGTACAGCGCTGTGCACAACAGGACAATGATCCTCATGGGAAGTTCTGCATTTTACTAATTAAATGACGTAAAGGTAGAACAGCCAAAATAAACATTAGATTCATTTGAAATTGGAGATAAGTTGAACATGGAACAAAACAGTAAACAACACTCATTCACTCTAAATCAGCTAAGTTTACATGGTAAGAATTTTTAAAATATCAGTTGACAATTCTACTGAAAATTAGCAGTCTCTCTGAATCTAATATACACATACTTAACCACCTGCCTGGCTAAACAGTCATGTTAATGCAGCACAATACCATTCCTTTTTGGTAGGACTTATAAAAAACAAATACACAAAAAGAGAACAAATGGAGACCACCTAATGAGGACTCTGACACTTGAGCATTTCAAATTACCGGCTGATGGGACAGAAGTGGAAAAATAGAGGAGATTACAGCATTCCTAGAAAAGCCAGACCATCTTGGTTTACAACAAAAAGTGATCATACAGAGTCTCCAAATGCACCTGGCAATATTTTAAAATAGCAAAATCCTCAATGGATGACACAGTTGATAGCTTACGCAGGATGGCGTATACTAATTTCTTATCTTTCTCTGCTATTGATCAAGTGCATGTATTGGCCTGAGAATGTACCATTTGCATTGCAGTATGGTGCGTCCATTCATTGTTAAAGGACGTGAGAGGAAAACATAGAACCAAGGGGCTAAGCAATCCCTGGCCCTTGTAGATTCCAGGGGATTCCTTGCAGCAATATTGCACGTTACTTCTGCATGCTGCTGAACGGTACTGCATTCAACCACAACAGTGCCTATACATATCCCTGACATGCATGGACTGCATGATAATTTGTGGAGTGGTTTTTAATCACAGATGTCCCATATGAAGAATGCTTTACAAGTGTAGACAGATTCTGACTCAGCGTTTTGATTGGTGTAAAATCAGCACACTCCCACTGACGGCAATGTCAATTTATGCCAATTGAGAATCTGCCTCTTATGTGTTCTGCAACCTTGTTCTGGTTTTCCAGGCTCGGATTTCATTATTTTTGAATATTAACTTTATCCAGTTAGAGGGAATAAGTTATTTGTTCTATATTCTGTTGCTGGTTATTTCTATGTACGCGTCACTATTCAACAATACAAGCATGTTCTGGTTAACAGCTCAGCTCTAAGGATGCTGCTCAACCAGTTTTGATAAAAATCTTTAAAAAGAAAAAAACCTCAGAACAAAACAGCCCCCACTATTTTAGTTATCCCAGCCTAAAATTCTAAACTAGACTGACTGCTGGTTTGGTCTCCCTGAAATCATTCCCTATTTGTAACCATAATTATGAATCAATCAACTAAATTACAAAATATTTAAAGTAACTATCCACTTCCCAGTTTGACTCAGGAGATACTAATGGGTATATCAGAATCAGTAGTTTCTACTCTTACCTTGTAGGCTTATGTTTTTCTTGCCATAAAGAAGTCCAACTAGCTGAACACAATCCAAAACTAAATATTGCCTCTTGTTCTCTGAAGAGATGGTTGCTGAGATTTATCAGTAATAGTTGTATTACAGTTGTAATCACACGTGTTGTGTTACTAAGAAGGCCCTCAGCATAAAGACTAAGGATCAAATTCACCACTGGTGTAAGCAGCTACAACTCTATTGAAGTCATACTCGTATCTGCAAAATTTGAGGGGTAGAATGAAGGCATAGTACATATTTCCTACACTAAATTAGATCTGGATTTCTGTGTTGCCATGCTGAACTGCAGATTGCACAGAAGAGCTACTATCCTATACTTTTAAAAAAAACCCAATATATTAGAAGACACTGTTCTTTATTACTAAAATAAAGTGGCTGGAGTTTGTTTAAAGGGCACATTAAAATTAGGTTTAAAAATAAATGTGACATCTATCTTCATTCCCTCCCCCACAGGGCTCAACAAAAATTGACTGCATTTTAGCCCAGATGGAGCACAACTCTACTCAATGCAGTTGGATATTTTAGGATGATGGCCTCTCAGCAAGAGCTGAAAAGCAGTAAAGCTTCACTTATTTTTGTCCACTGAGTGCTACTGAAAGAACATTCTCTCGTTACTACATGTAATGTATAGGACAGTGAAACCAGAATGCAAGTATTTGGGAAAGATTAAATCGGTTGCCCTTACTGTGACTTTTTCACTATCACAAGTTCCATGGCAACAGTTCCTCTAAAGACAAGGCTCCATACATGATACAATCATGAGGCTGCTAAGAAAATAAATGCAGCACTTGTGCAAGATTTGCACCACATGCAACCAAACAAAAATAACGGTTTTCCAGCTATTCAGCTTGCAATTTTAGGAGCTTCCCAAGTCTTGTCATACCCTTGACCTGCTGTGAAGAAGGGGTTTAAGCGGTCTAGAACCTTATTTTTAGGATAGTGGTAGAGCAGACACTTTCCTAGTTGGAACAACTGCTAAGCTTCACAGAAACGTAACTCTTTTGTGGTTTAGGAAGATAACATGACAGCTGCCGCCTAAGACAATTCTTCACCCCCTTCGGATGATTCCTGTCCTCTACAGGAGCCACACCATGTCTATCTTTTGGAAGTCAGTTAAGCTTCGCCACATAATTCAGGGCAGCTCTGCTGCATTATTTAGTTCTAATGAGCTGCTTAGTACAAGAGGCCTTGCATAAAGGCAATGTGTGGTAAAAAACCACAGCAGTGAGACAGGCTAGTACTACTTCAGATGTATTTCAAAATATGCTGGCATATGACCAACAAAATTCAATTAAGATGTATCCTTCTACTTAAGTCATTATGGGTAAGAGATACAGGATTGAGTCTTGTTACAATAAATTTAATGTACTGATGTAGCTGTTCCAATTCTTAGTGACAATATATGGGTAGTTTTGTGGGATGGGAAATAGTGACAAAGTCTCCAGTAAAACACCCTTGCATATTTAAGATTACAGTTCAAATCTTAAAAATTAAGTATAAAAAGGTTCTCCTCCTGCCAGAGTATGTTGGAGTAGACATGTCTGTTCTACAAGAGACTTTACAACCAGCTTTTGAGTGACTTAGCTCTGAAATACTATACTATAGTTGTAATCAATTTCTATAAATAATCACTACAACATAAGTTTTACATTTTTATTAAACAAAGAGAACCCATAGGGCTCATATAAGTACAAAATACAATCATATCCTTGTATGTTAAGTTTTGAATAGTAAGGTTTTTTAAAAAAAAAAAAAAAAAAAAAAACCTGTTTCACAGTTATCAAACACAACCCATGTGCATGCTGAATTTATTGTTGTGCAAAGTACACAACTGAGGACCAGATTCCACCCTCTAAACCAGGTATCGCAGAGCAGAATTGGGCGTTCAAACTTTCATTCTTTCCTTAAAGGTCCTTGTGCGCTTAAGAATCTTTTTTACCACAATTTAAGGCCACAGTTTTCCTGCAAACAAAAAGCAACCCAATGATTTAAAAAAAACAAACAAACAAATAAAAAAAAAAACTAGAGACGCATCTTTACCTTTCATGGACACACTCTTGCTTGCATGATCATGTTTGTACCAACATACTACCCATCAACCATTAGGGTTTATAGTCATTGTAAGCACCTCATATTTCTTAGGTTAATATTCTGTATGACTGACATGAAAGTTAAATAGCAGTAGTGTGGCTATCAGTTTAGTTAGGACAAATGATATTTTAGTGAGGACAATATTTGGGTGGGTTCCCTTTTAAGGTGCTGTAAATTAAAATTCTTCATTGACTAAATGGGCATGCCATCAACAGGCATGACAGCTACATTGAACTTGAGACTTTAAGAAAACACCAAGTGTCTTCTAAAAGATGGAGTCAAATTTTGGTTAAAGCTGCATTTGCTAGAGAAGACCATACTTAAAATTGCAAGTGAAAAAAAACTGCAGTTTTAAAATACATATATCTGCATCAGTACCACATCTATTATACACAATGGTGAGTCAATAGTTAACTGAAGAGCAAGAAATTAAAGGAGAAAAAAAAAAAGTCATACTAAAGGATGGAGACAAAGTGAAAATAAATATGCCTGCAGAAAAATCCCTGTTACTTAAGTGAATAAAGATTTTTTTTTTTTTTTGGTAATATATAAAAACCATTTGAACACTTTTTAAAACTGCAGTTTTTGATAGAAGTTGCAATGGCACTTACTTTTAATCACCAAAAAATACACAGTGTTCTACCATATGAAGCACTAGCATTTCTAACCCAAAACCCTTTAGTCAGATGTATGTTTTTTTGAACTGCTAAAACTACTTTGTATATCTAACACTATTGTAAACTAGACATTTGCACATTGAGAATACTATTTTTCTGCCTTTTTTCAAGTGAACTGCTGACAGTGTGGTCATCGGTTAGATTACCTACACAAATTTATGCTTAGTAGGAAGCAAACATTCTACTCTAGACAAAGGCAGTAAGGGCAGTACCTTCATCCTTAGCAGCAAGAAAAATCTCACTGTTCTAAGTGACCTGAGGAAGAAAATAATAAAATATTGCACCAAAGCAAAATTACAGACAGGAAAAATACTAGAGTATGGATAACAATGAACAGTGCAGCCGCCAATGACAGATTAGGTCTTTGAACACAACCACAGAAAACAATGAAAAAATGTGCGCCTTTACAGAAGGATTTTGTTCCCTTGCTGGTTGACTGCTGTCAAAAATACATTGTTTACTTTCCGCTTTGTCTTCAGATCTAAACTAAATGTATACTCCTCCCCAAACCCCTTGCCTCTTTTTTTATTTGTTAACTGCGGAAATTTAGGGTCCCTTTTAGAACCTTTCAAATTAGTGCGAGTCTTAGATGTTGTTTTTGGTCTCAGTCTGACCCTAAATAGGTATCCAAAACAGAGGTAGGCTTAAAAGGCTTTTGAATAAATCCACTTTGATAAATATATCTGCTATCGGCAAGAAGACATTCTCTGTTCCTTGCCTTGCCTCCCATTATCATGCTATCCACAAGCTTAAGATACACACAAAAAATCAGTATAGGCGCACAAGAGGCTAGAATAATTCCCCCCCCCCACACAAAAACAAAACCAAACACATAGTGCATAAGCTGTTATCAAAGTCCAACTTTCTCTTTTAAGTAGTTTGTCTTTCACACAATAAAGACTTGCTTTCATAATATTGCAGTAATAGCTATATTTTGCCATCCATGACAATTTGAAATTCAGCATGAATGATGAAATAGTACCACTTGACTGATGTTAGAAGGATATGTTCCCATGAAGTTTGTTTGTAGCTGGAGTTAGAGCTGGAACTCTAGATTTTAGTTAGGGTTCCTTTTCTTGATTACAGACAGTGCAAAATGAAGCCCCTGGAACACAGGAGAATCTTTTGGAAATTCTATCCTACCTCTCATATTCTTGAGATACAAATGTACTTTAATTCAGATTCTTCCAAGCAGTCCTTAAGTGTAAGTACATTTTCATTCCTCTTTGATATATCCTTAAAACGCTTGCTTATACTTTATGTAGTATCTCTTCATGAATATTCACAAACACTTCCCACACCTCAAATCTTGGCTGCTCCCACTTAGTCACATAATTTGACATCCACACCTCCTATGCAGACTAATCCAAAAGGGATTCTTTTAATGCCAAACATGCTCAGACTTCCAACTCCAATTGCCTTTGCACTTTGTTTCTGAACTAAAGCTCTTAATGAGAAAGCAGTTTCCTTTTAGCTTTACTAACAGCTGAAGCATAAGGGATTCCATTTCATCACAATACAGCTACTTCAAATATTGTTTAGAGCATGAATGAAACAGACTGGGTCTCTTCTATATGAGTAGGATGTGGATCAATCTGTAGACAGAAACAAATCAAAATGATTACTTCCTATACAGTCATGTAATATTTAAACCTTTTATTTAGTTTGATATGGAACTTTTATTTACAAATCTAATAGCAGCATGTTGTTTTATTTACCTCTGAATAGAGAGGTGGAGGCTGAAACCGGAACTCCTGTATATAGGCAAACATGTGACCACATAATTGTTCATCACAGTCAACTGGTTGTGAGTAAGCAGAAACATGTCTAGAGAACTCTTCCTGCGATACTACATCAGCATAATTTGGTGGTGCTTAAAAAGAGAGAGAGATGCCACTGTCAAATAATAAATTCATTGAATGATTCACTTGTTTCTAGACTGTGTCTGTATCTCAATTCCTGAGAGCATTAAGAAATGTATATCCCAATAAAACAATGAAAAATTCTACAAATATATTAGGTATTTTATTTTAATGACATTATATCTGGTGAACAGTAAATTCATAGGGTATGCCAATTTTATGGTACTAATAAACTGAAGTGATTCAAAAGGCACATTACAGGAATTGAAGCTTTAAACTAGCACAACAGTCCCTGCTTCTATTATAGATATCATGAATCCAGATAACAAGCTCAAAATACATACCTTCAGGGTGTTCTGGCATGGTCAGTGCCAACCAACTCATGTCCACGCTGAACTGGCCGGCGCTGGAGTTCCTGCTTGAAAACCCAGTATATGGAATTGTGCCAATTACCAGTGGCAATTCAATCATCAACTTGTTAGCACCAGGAATATGGATATACACCTGTGTGACAAATCCCCCCCCCACATACAACAGGATGAGAGGAGTCATGAAGATACAATGTAACTGGATTTCATAGAAGCAGACAGACTTCCTTTATGTAAGTTATTAAAAAAAACCATTAACAAATTTACTGAGTCCAGATAAGGAAAGTATAGCTAATTCTTGATAAAGCATAGAAAGAAGACAACAGTTTTAAGGCTGCCTCTAGATGACCTTTTCCTCTTGTTTTGTAAGAAGTTTCAACCAGAATCTTGATGCAAATAACTTTCAGGTTTATCTTTTCACTTCTGACTTGTCTCCATCCATCTAATCAGACCCACATTTTTCCCTGATGGGCTTTAAACGTGTAAAGTTTAATTATTCCCCCTAAATTCTCTCCACTTCCTCCATCGCAATAATTCTGGTCAGTCAGTTTCAATATCCTGGTAATAACTTCAATTCCTTTCTCTTTCCCCCTCATGCCTGCAGACCGTGCCCCATTCTTGCTGTTTCCTTCTCCATAATATACTGGAGAGCTGTCCCAAAAGAGAAAACTCTTCCATACTCTGTTCACCTTCCATCTTGTTCACTGAAACTTCTTCCTGTCTGGTCTCCAATACTAACAGCAACCAGTCACTATAATTATCTTCTATACCCAATCGGACATTGTCCTCTTTGTTGGAAAGAGATTGTGCCCAGTTCTTGCTGTTGTCTATGGGAAGTCACTGATATGTCTGTAGTCTGTTTTCCACCTCCATACTAACATTTACTTTACTTTAAAGAAGTCTTAAGATTTAACGACATCATGAAACATTCATACAATTGCATAACTATTAATGAAGTTCAAATTGTATGCTTATTTTGAAGCACTAAGTTTATTGGGGACAAAAACCCTGTACTTACAGCTAAAGAATACTCTACTCTGATGATACAACAGTTAAGAATGGAAGGGGTTACAGGTGGGATTTTCAGAGTTTTCCCATTCCAGGTATCTGTACTCCCAGAAGCAATAGGGTTTCCTCGTACATTGGCAAGCATCTGACGGAAAGTCTTTGTCTTCCCACTGGCCAGATAAGTCTGTGTTTGGAAAATGGCAGCTTTTGGAACAATCAAACGAGAGGAACAATTCTCAATTTCTGCATAGATCGGTATGGCTTCCTCTAAAAATAGGAAAAAAAAAAAAAAGTCTTGTAAATAAATGTGCAGTTTTCTAGCATTATTTGAGGATAACACTTTACAAAGTCTATACGTCAGGGGTCGGCAACGTTCGGGCCGGGCCAGTTTTATTTACCTGCTGACGCGGCAGGTTCGGCCGATCGCGGCCCCCACTGGCTGCGGTTTGCCGTCCCGGGCCAATGGGGGCGGTGAGAAGCCGCGGCCAGCACATCGCTCGCCCGCACCACTTCTCGCTGCCCCCATTGGCCCGGGACGGCGAACCGCGGCCAGTGGGGGCCGCGATCGGCCGAACCTGCCACGTCAGCAGGTAAATAAAACTGGCCCGGCCCGCCAGGGTGCTTACCCTGGCGAGCCGAACGTTGCCAACCCCTGCTATACGTCATATGTAATGTATGATATTAGCTTTGTTCATCCCCTTAATGTAGTCTACCTTTGCAAACTGGCGTCCAGAGTTAACATCTTATTTTTTTTTAAAAAGTTATCAATGTTTATAAGTTAGACATGTTGTAAAAGCTTGGTTTGCTAGATGTATTCTAGTGTTTCTCTAAGAATATCAGCAAAATACTTGCACTTCCAGAAGGCTTGTGATAAGCACTTAGATACAGTGGTGATAGATTATATGTATTATTCTTAATATAGAGTTCTACAGAAGAAAGCTAAAACATAACATTCTAATAAAAGGCAACAGAGGGTCTTGTGGCACCTTTTAAGACTAACAGAAGTATTGGAGCATAAGCTTTCGTGGGTGAATGCCCACTTCATCAGATGCAAGTCTTGTGTCTGATGAAGTGGGCATTCACCCACGAAAGCTTATGCTCCAATACTTCGGTTAGTCTTAAAAGGTGCCACAGGACCCTCTGTTGCTTTTTACAGATTCAGACTAACACGGCTACCCCTCTGATACTATTCTAATAAAACAGTCTGCCTGCCAAACAGCTTTATTCTGTTGTCCTTTACACTCCTTATTCAAAAGGTGGTGTACATTTGAGATACCAGAACACTAGCTTTCAATTTGCATTGCCAACAGATGTAATCTTTTCACCAAGTTTACACAGGTCTGATTTCACTAACTGCTAAAATGAGAAGTATTCATTTAACTGTTACAAACTAGTGTTGGTTTTGAACTGCTTCTGTGTTTGAAGACATGATCAAATAGCTTGATTATTAAGATTATGCTAATATTCACAAGTGTATTTCAGAGTTGAAGAAAATTCTTACCATTACAATATCCCTTCCTCTCAATTTTGGCACTCAGAGAGACTGGACCAGAGGTGAAAAACCAACAGCCAACCATCTTCTCCTGGCTTCTCAAAACAGGCATCTACAAAAAACACAATGATAAAAGTTTTAAATTTCAAATGGCAAAAATCTGCCAGCTATTTGCACTGTGAAATTAAAGTTAATGGATACAGAGTTTTGGAATCTAGCTCAGAACCAAATTTGGGATGAAATCCTGGTAGTACTATTGAAGACAGTAGGAGTTTTCCCATGGTCTTCAACCAGGATGTGGTCATTTCCAAGTTAAAAAAACCCAGCCAAATTGAATCCAACATAAAAACTATTAAATTTAAAAAGTTATTAAAGTGACCTACATACATTTTCAATGCATTTGAATTTTAGCTGTATGCAAAGTTCAAACCATGCAAGTTACAGCCAAGTTTTACAGTCGTGGCCTTTAAAGGGCTAAGAGAAAATATCTTCCCTGAAGGGCAATCATTGTATTTGGTTGTTTACATTAATATTTCATTTTTATGCAAGAAAATGAAAGTAATTAGTTTAGCTTTTATTTCACCCATTAGCCTGGAACAAGCAACTATTTGGCAGATAAAGAAAAAGTTATATTTTACGTATCATCAATCACAGTAAAGTGTGGGTGAGTACATTTTGTGCCTGAGCTGGTCTATTTTCATAGCAATTTTGCAAGGCTAAGTTAAACTACAAACATACATTAAAATTTAGACCTAAGCGATGAAAACAGCTCTCCCACAGTACGACTGTCATGTCAGGTGAAATTTACATTACCCGTGCAAAGCTCCAGAAGATTGCTACAGTAAGCTTGCAAAATGCAAGTAAACTAAATAGGTGATTGACATAGAATCCCAGCTTACTATAACTCAAAGTCAGGATCCAAGGCATCTACCTAGCTAGCTCATTTTCGCTAATATAGTCCTAAAAAGATGTGCAGCAGCCAATATTACTGCAGTCTGAAACCTAGCCACAACCCCGACACTCTTTGAGCCACTCTGATGCACTGCTCCATGGCATTCAAAGTATTACTCTCCCAATTTTGGTGCACCATGACAGCCTGTCCCCCATGTACTACAGAACAGTTGCAGCTATGAATAGAATGCAAAAACAATTATATATTAGGGCAGTGTTTCCCAAACTTGGGACAGCACTTGTGTAGGGAAAGCCCCTGGCGGGCCGGGCCGGTTTGTTTACCTGCCGCGTCCGCAGGTCCGGCCGATCACGGCTCCCACTGGCCACGGTTTGCCACTCCAGGCCAATGGGAGCTGCTGGAAGCAGCACGGGCCAAGGGACGTACTGGCCGCCGCTTCCAGCAGCTCCCATTGGCCTGGAGCAGTGAACCGCGGCCAGTGGGAGCCACGATCGGCCAGACCTGCGGACGCGGCAGGTAAACAAACCGGCCCGGCCCGCCAGGGGCTTTCCCTACACAAGTGCCGTCCCAAGTTTGGGAAACACTGCCCTAATATATAATTGTTTTTGCATCCAGCTCCCTACAAAAGCAGCGACCCAAGTTTGGGAAACACTGTATTAGGGGTTCCCAAACTGCGGTACATGAACTTGATGTTCCATCCATTAACTTCACAACACATTTTTAAGATGGTGGTATGTGAATCAATGAAGTATGGGAGCCACTGAAAGGCCCCAATCTTGTAACTTGTTGAGCACAAGCAGAGTCTCATTGACTTTCACTTGTGGACAATGAGCTGAGGAATCTGGTCCTAAATATCCAAATTCCTGTGTTCTGTAATTACAGTTGCATAGTACAAATACCGTCAAGTCCTTAACCTCATACCACTACCATCAACACACAAAACAGATACATTTTGGACAGTCACTATACATTTCATTTAAAAAAAGATACCTGATGCTCAAGTCTGATTCTCTATTTTAGGCTATTGCTTAGAACAGGGGTCGGCAACGTTCGGCACGCGGCTCGCCAGGGTAAGCACCCTGGCGGGCCGGGCCAGTTTTATTTACCTGCTGACGTGGCAGGTTCGGCCAATCGCGGCCCCCACTGGCCGCGGTTCGCCGTCCCGGGCCAATGGGGGCGGTGAGAAGCGGCGCGGGCGAGCGATGTGCTGGCCGCGGCTTCCCGCCGTCCCCATTGGCCCGGGACGGCGAACCGCGGCCAGTGGGGGCCGCGATCGGCCGAACCTGCCACGTCAGCAGGTAAATAAAACTGGCCCGGCCCGCCAGGGTGCTTACCCTGACGAGCCGCGTGCCGAACGTTGCCGACCCCTGGCTTAGAAGATGAACTGCACAGGGAAAAAAAACAAAACTGGCTTGTGCTTTTCTTTATGATGTATGGATATGAACCAAAAATGTTAACTTTTTAAATTAAAAAAAAAAAAAAAAACCTGCTTTTTTTAACATCAGAAATTCAGGTTGCGACTTCAACATCACAAAAGTCACGAATGAAACATCAATCAACGGAGATGTGATTTTTAATTGGACTGTTCGAAATTTTAGTTTTAGATTGTAACTACTTATTTAACATTAATGGATAGTTACATTTTGGATAAAACCAGACTTTGTAAAAGAAACGGGAGAGAGCCTGCAGTAAACGTAGTCTGAGACATCAAGTAGGTCTTCTAGCAAACCAAGGATGACCAGACCTTACTTTCCTGGTATTTCTAAAGTAAAGTCACCACCACACAAAACACAACTTTTTGGAAAAAAAACTATACACCCTTCTTTATACAATATGTATACATAATAAAAAAGGGGCACAATCCCAATGTTAGAAGAAGATTCTTTGCAGAATGAATTTAAATTATGTAACTTTAGATTCCTGCTGAACAAGCTCTTCTTTATGGTGCCCTTAAATGACTAACTTAAAAAAAAAAAGATATTCAGACTTTATAGTAACACAATAAAGCTGCCTTTCAATTTTTATATATATATATATATATATATATATATACACACATACACCCCCCCCCCCCAAATATTGCCTATTTTTGACCATTAATAGAGTTGTGTATAATGCAAGGACTAGATCTACTCCTTACAGTTGTCACTGCCAAAAGATTTATACAAGTTCTAAACTTTAAAAAAAGAAAAATGAAACAAAAAGGATATGCTATATTAGGAGAAAAGTAAATCACCCAACATTAAAAAAAACAAAAAACCCCACATCTTAGGGCAGGTCTACACTAACCCCCAAATTCGAACTAAGGTACGCAACTTCAGCTACGTGAAGAACGTAGCTGAAGTTCGAAGTACCTTAGTTCGAACTTACCTCCGTCCAGATGCGGCAGGCAGGCTCCCCCGTCGACTTCGCGTACTCCTCTCGCCGAGCTGGAGTACCGCAGTCGACGGCGAGCACTTCCGGGTTCGACTTATCGCGTCCAGACAAGACGCGATAAGTCAAACCCAGAAGTTCGATTTGCTTGCCGCCGAACTAACGGGTAAGTGTAGACCTACCCTTAGTCTCATTAGTATTATGATGGAACGTTAACATTATCCTAGGTTTTTCTCTGAAGCAGATATTCATTCATATTTAAATGAATAACCATTAGGTCCTAGTTGCTATCATGAAAGTGCAAGGTATAATTTTATATTATTTTGATAATATGGGTTTAGATAAAAGAATCTAGCTCATTAGCTTCCATCTTGCCTATTCTGTTGTTACTTATAGGCTGATCTTTCTTATTACTCTACAGTATATCTAGTGATTATTAGAAGTTCAATGCTTTAATGTGGCCAAATCTGTTATAAGAAATAACAGAAAAGATCTCTGAAGCAGCTGCATGCATGCACTTAATGTTAGAAAATGACATGCAAAAATGGAAGGATACATAGCATAATGGCCAGAGCTTAAATGACAGACTCAGCATGATTAATACTCTTCTGTAATTACTGTTCCTCAACCTACTATTATTGAAGAGTTTAGGACATTGCAGCCCTGTGAATGTAGTTGCTCTGGTAAAAGTAACTACTCTAGGCTTGTGCATTATTTATTATTATTATTAAGCCTTATTAATGCATTTCAAGCCTGCATAACTTTTTGGCAAAAGCAGCCCTGTGGGCAGGGAGTTATTAAATCAATGGTATTAAAAAAGCCACTCTGTTTGCAATTCACACAACCCAAGATCATCTATTTATAGAGAAAGCTTAGAAGGGAGCTTATACGCTTTCAGAAGCCAGCAAACGACAGACCATGGTACCACTGAACTGGTTACAGCTCGGTATAAATACTTCTTGAACACAGGTTTGGGGGGGGGGGGGGGGGGGGGAGAGAATTGCTCTTACCAAGAAAGCTGGCGAGTTGACATCAACATGGCTGATAACCTGAAGTTCTCTCTTTACACTTTGATCAGGTACTACAGGCCTTTCCAGAATTGCTTTCACGCAGTACTGAATACTGCCATACTTTCCACTAAAAGAGGTCACCAAAGGTCTGAAACAAACACAGTCATAAAAAACATTTTCACATGTAAGCTAATCATAGGATTCCAAACGTTGTGGGTGTATATACACACACACACAACCTTACTCCTTATATTTACTTTGAACCCTGCTTAGACAATGAAAACTACCACACCAGTTTTGCATTGATTCTCATACACTAGAACAATGCTGCAATGGTTGAGTCAAATATGGCAGTGTTATATTTCTATTGGATTCTCTCCCCCCACTACCAACATTATGGGAAGATTGCTATTTAAGCCCTTGGGGAAATCATAATACATAAGGCAAGCCTATGTGATGGCTGGTCAAGATAACCATAAAAGTTTATTTATTAATCTGATTTGGAGAAATCAAAACCAAGAGATTAAGTTGCTCCAGTTACTCTAGTTATTCTTCAAGAGCAAAAACTGTCAAAATGATCATTCTGAGTTACATTGTTTTACTTACTCCTGTGGAAGTTGAAAGCTGAATGGGAATTCATGTTTTCCAGCTTCTAACAGGAAAAAGCCATCTTCACCTGTAGAAGAATGAGGTTATATTCTATTTAAAAATTTATTAAAATAGCTTATATAATGTATGGAATTTTGTTCAGATGCAAAAGGGACTCACACCAACTTCAATGGGCTTTGGCTCAGACCCCATATATTCACCAAATTCACTGCTGAACTAATGAAACTAAGGAAATCTGTAGACCTTAAGTTTCAATACTTAACTCTAGCCACATTCTAATAAAATTTTCCCATAAGTAATTATATAAGGTTCTTCTTTTTGGGAGGAGAGGGTTAATCCACTTTTATAATTGGCAATCTAACCATCTTTTATTGATAGAAAAGTTTGATCACAAAAGTTCAATATTCAATATATGCTCAGGTTACTAATATTAAAAAATTAGTTTTATTACAAAAGACCTTATATGAAAAGTATTGAAAAATTCTAATTTTCTCCTTATATTTACTTTTCACTTTGCTTAGACAATGAAAACAGACATGCCAGTTTTACTTTGATTCTCATGAGGTAGCACAATGCTGCAATTGCGGAGTCACAAACATGGCAGCATCATGTTTGTTGGGGAACAAGTGTTTCTATTGGATTTTCCCCTCCTCCATTTTATGGAAAGATTTCTATTTTGTTTCAATATCCCAAACTCAAGCATTCTTTTAAATCGAACCAATGTAGCTTTGGAAAAAACATTTAAAATTACTCATATCACCTCAAATAACTGTACAATATCCTTTTTGTTCAAAAACCATACCATACAATACCATTAAATATACAAGAACTTGGTTCTTGTGTCATTAAAGAGCCTATCCAACAAGTTTGAAATCCC
The DNA here is from genome assembly GCF_028017835.1 of Emys orbicularis. Classification (NCBI taxonomy): domain Eukaryota; kingdom Metazoa; phylum Chordata; order Testudines; family Emydidae; genus Emys; species Emys orbicularis. The sequence goes on along the minus strand of NC_088692.1, from coordinate 81,510,015 downwards.
TTATATTTAAACTTTCAAGCATTCAGCATGGTCTCATTTCCAAATAAAGCTTTTCTATATGTTTTGACCTATATTCTTGAACAAACACTATAATATATATAATCAAATATCCCTAAGATATCAAAAGGAGGCCAGCTGCTCTGACAGCCTCCTTACTGAGGATTTGAAAAACGGTTTACAAGGCCCTCTAAGGTGCCCAAGTCCAAATCACGTGGAATTTGAACTGAGACTGCAATTGAATGACTACATAATCAAACAAATGTAATGCTAGACAGGAGAGATTCAGGTGGAACACAAGAAAGGGATGGGGGAAAAAGGGAAAGTTCAGACTAAAGAGGCAGACTTTAGAACTAGATAAGTTCATAGAGGATAGGTCCATCAATGGCCATTAGCCAGGATGGGCAGGGACGGTGTCCCTAGCCTGTTTGCCAGAAGCTGGGAATAGGTGACAGGGGATGGGATCACTTGATGATTACCTGTTCTGTTCTGGGTCAATTGGCATTGGCCACTATCAGAAGACAGGATACTGGGCTAGGTGGACCTTTGGGCTGACCCAGTATGGCCATTCTTAAGTATATTTTGCGTGTATTGCTCCAAATACACCCAAAAAGAAGCTTGTGTTGGAATAGTTAATACAAAGCAGCATTTGGGGGGAGGGACTTACTGGCTGCCGCTTCCAGCAGCTCCCATTGGCCTGGAGCTGCGAACTACGGCCAGTGGGAGCTGCAATTGTCCGGACCTGCGGACGCGGCAGGTAAACAAACCGGCCCGGCCCGCCAGGGGCTTTCCCTGCACAAGCGGCGTCCCAAGTTTGGGAAACACTGACCTAACACAGTCACTTGAACAAGTCTCCTTAAATTGCGTCAGTGAGGACCAAGTCAAACACAACTTTGACTTTTTCAAACAGAAGCTGACAGCACATAAAATGTTTCTCAATAGGTGCAAGCTACTGTTTAATAAACCTCAAATCCCTCCAAAAGGCAGACAGGATTTTTCCAACTTCTATGGACCCAGAGAAAGTCAAATGGCAATTTTCTGGAGTGTTACAGACACTCAAGGAGTGGGAAAGGTGGGCTTCTATCAGATATTGCTCTGAACTGTTAAAAAGTTAATTTAGAAATCTAATCAAAGCATCTGTATTTATCAAACAAATACATTTACTCAATTTTACTAGATACTTCTTAGCAGCTTGAAAGAGAAGTATATCAGAAATGCAAAAATCCCCAGGGAGTCAGGAAGACAGCTCAGGAGCCTCATCTCTCATTTCCCCAGCTTCAACTACCCACGAAACCTCACACCTATTTTGGGAACTCACTTCCTGAGTTTCAAACTGATGATACACCTGAAAATAAAGGCTAGCTGTGAAAGAGAGGCTGCAACTAACCCATTACTATTGCAAAAGTTAGATAGAGTACTGGGAGCTTGACATGCTAATTGGAGATTGCTAAGAGCCCTATCGCTAAGGGGAACTACCGCCCCAGAGCAGTTGGCTCCCCAACAGGCTTGGCAGAGAAGGCGAACAGGAAGACACAGAAACAAACCAACATAAAAACCCAGACGTCACCAGAGGGAACTATTGGCACCACAAGGAGACCCTTGTGCAGGAAGAACATTATGACCAACCCCTCCCCTGCTCACCCCTTCAGACCGCCTTCTCCAGCACCTCACACCTCCTCCCTTTAGACCCCCCTCATTCCCTCGGACATATTCCCTTCCCCCAGCACCTCACACCCCCTCCCTTTAGACCCCCCCTCCATTCCTTTAACCCCCCTCACCCCCCTTCCTTCCCCAACGTCCTGTTCCCTCGGACATACCCCCTTCCTCCCCCAGCACCTTACCCCTCTGCCCCCCCACCGATCCCTCCCTTCCCTCAGAGACACCCCCTCCTCCCTTTGCCCCCTCACCAATCCCTCCCTTCCCTCAGAGACACCCCCTCCTCTCCCCCTGATCCTTCCCCCCTCAGAGACACCCCCCCTCTGCCCCCACTGATCCCTCCCTTCCAGAGACACCCCCTCCCCCTTACCGATCCCTCCCTTCCCTCAGAGACACCCCCCTCCTCCCTCTGCCCCCTCACCAATCCCTCCCTCCCCCCTCTGCCCCGATCCTTCCCCCCCAGAGACACCCCTCCCCCCTTACCGATCCCTCCCTTCCCTCAGAGACACCCCTCCCCTCCCCCCTTTGCCCCCGATCCCTCCCTTCCCTCAGAGACACCCCTTCCTCTCCCCCTGATCCTTTCCCCCTCAGAGACATCCCCCTCCCCCCTCTGCCCCCACCGATCCCTCCCTTCCAGAGACACCCCCTCCCCCTTACCGATCCCTCCCTCCCCCCTCTGCCCCCGATCCTTTCCCCCTCAGAGACCCCCACCCTACTTTGCCCCCCCGATCCCTGCCTTCCCCTCCTCCCCCTTTGCCCCCCCATCCCTGCCTTCCCTCAGAGACCCCTCCTCCCCCCTTTACCCCCCCATCCCTGCCTTCCCTCAGAGACCTCCCTCCCCCCTTCGCCCCCCCGATCCCTGCCTTCCCTCAGAGACCTCCCCTCCCCCCTTCGCCCCCCATCCCTGCCTTCCCTCAGAGACCCCCCTCCCCCCTTTGCCCCCCGATCCCTGCCTTCCCTCAGAGACCTCCCCTCCCCCCCTTTGCCCCCCGATCCTTTCCCCCCCTCAGAGCCATTCCCCCCCCCTCACCTTCCGGGGGCTGCCGCAGGAGGCTCTGCCGGACGTCCAGATACCGCACTTCGGCCTCCCGCCGGGGCCCCGGGACGCCCCGCCCCGCGCCCCCGCGGGCCCGGGCAGAGGAGACCCGGACGGACCCCTTGCTCCAGGCCGCCCAGGCCCGGCCCGTGGCCTCCAGCCGCAGGGCCCGGAGAAGCAGCGGCCCCGCCAGCTCCACCAGCACCTGGCCCGACACCGTATCCCCGCTCGAGTAGCCGCCCCGCCGGGCCTCATCCTCCAGCACTAGGGCCAGCGCCTTCACCTTCCCCCCGGCCGCGGGGACCAGGCCGGGCCCGGCCGCCTCCCCCGCCATCGCCCCCCGGCTGCCGGGGAAACCAACCGCCGCCGGTCGCTTTAAACCCGTCCGACTCGGCTGGCACTCAGCTAGGGAAAGACCCACCCACCGCTGCGTCTTATTGGTCACCTTCCGTCTCCCTGGCCCACTATTTGCTGCCTCCCTGTTCAGTCATGGGTCTTTTCCCGGCACACGCCTCGTGTGCGTCACCCTGCGTGATAACTCACGTCTGGCCAATAGGGTGGCAGCAGTGCCTCGTGAACAAAGCTTTGATTGGAGGACAGGCGGCAGCGCGGCCAATCAGCGGGCACATCTACCATGTGCCCAAGCTGTGGGTAAACAGGCTGGGAGGGGAAGTCGAGGGGGCGGGGCGACGATAGGGGGCGGGGCATGCAGGGTAAAGCTTGTTGCTAGCTTGTGTCATGTGGCCATGAGAGTGCCCCAAGGGTTAGCGGCGCAGTCAGAACTAGGGAAACCCCAGAGCTGCAGGACCACAAGGGGAGGCTGAAACATGTAGCTCAAGCTCCTGAATGTCTGGTGGGCAGCAGGTCCCACTACCTATGCAATAGAGCACTGGTTCTCAAACATTTGTACTGGTGACCCCTTCCGCAGGGCAACCCTCCCCCATACAAATTAAAAATACTTTTTATATATTTAACACCATTATAAATGCTGGAGGCAAAACGGGGTTTGGGGTGGAGGCTCACAGCTCGCAACACCCCCCCCCCCCCATGTAATAACCTTGCGAACCCCTGAGGGGTCCCGAACCCCAGTTTGAGAACCCCTGCAATAGAGAGACCTTGGTGTCCTCGTGGATAGTTTTTGAAAACATTGGCTCACTGTTCAGCTAGGGTTGACACCTGTCCGGGTTTTACCCGGACAGTCTGGTTTTTTACTTCTGTGCCGAGGGTTGCCGGGTGCCTGGTTTTCGGAGACCTGCCAACCCTAGGGTTACCATATTTCCTCATTAAAAAAAGAGAACACTCCATGGGGCCCTGGCCCCGCCCCAACTCCGCCCCCTCCCCTGAGCGCCCCGCATTCCCCTCCTCCCTCCCAGCCGCGAAACAGCTGCCCGAGCGCTACCGGCTTCATGGTTTGCCGGGCAGCCCCCAGACCTCCAGAGCCTGGGAGGGGAAGCGCAGCTGGAGCCTGGGAGGGGAAGCGCCCGGCCGGGGCGCAGGGTCTGGAGGTCTGGGGGCTGCCCGGCAAACCGTGAAGCTGGTAGCACTCGGGCAGCTCGGCTCTTCAGCTACACAGAGCTGAGGTGTCTGGGGAGCAGCAGCAGCAGCCGCCGCAGGGGAATCCGCCTGCATCTCGCAGCCTGCGGGAGCTGCAAGGTAAGCAGGGGACTGGGGCAGGGATGCCGGCAAAGCTATTTTCCCGGACATGTTCGGCTTTTTGGCAATTCCCCCCGGACGGGGATTTGAGGACCAAAAAGCCGGACATGTCTGGGAAAAAACGGACGTACGGTAACCCTACCTAACTTCCCCCCAGGACTCCACCCCCTACCTAAGCCTCCCTGCTCCTTGTTCCCTGACTGCCCCCTCCTGAGACCTTCCCCCCCATCCTAACTGGCCCCCTAGGACCCTACCCCCTACCTGTCCCCTGACTGCCCAAAACCTTATCCACCCCCACTCCCCCAGACAGACACCAGGGACTCCCACGCCCCATCCAACCACTCCCCACCCCCTGACAGCCCCCCCCCAGAACTCCCGACCCATCTAAACCCCTCTGCTCCCTGTCCCCTGACTGCTCCGATCCCTTTCCCCACCCCTGCCCCCTGACAGCCCCCCCACTCCTTGTCCCCTGACTACCCCTCCTGGGACCCCTGCTCCTAACTGCCCTCCAGAACCCCAGCCCCTACCTAAGCCTCCCTGTTCCTTGTCCCCTAACTGCCCCCTCCTGAGACCCTAGGACCCTACCCCCTGCCTGTCCCCTGACTGCCCAAAACCTTACACCCCCAACCCCCAGACACCCCTCCCCAAACTCCCGACCCATCCAACCCTCCCCCTGCTCCCTGTCTCTTGACTGCCTCCTCCAGAACCTCCCTGCCCCTTCTCCGACCCCCTGGCCCCCTTACCGTGCCGCTCAGAACAGCGTGTCGGGCTCCACGTGCAGCCCGACACGCTGCCGCGCTCCCCCACGGAGCGCATAGCCCGGTTCCCGCCCTCGCAGAGTGCTGCGGAGCGGCGCGCTGGGCAGGGGGAGGAGCTCCAGACTGCTGGAGGCCCATTGCAAACGACCGGCCGGCTGCGAATGCAGGGACGGGGAGGGAGGGAGGGAGAGGAGGGGAGTGATCTCAGTTGCAGGGGAGAGGAGGGGGAAGCGGAGGAGGGGCTCTCTCTGGCTGCCGGAGCCCCATGCAAGTGGCACCATCCGGCCGGCTGCCCTGTCAGCCACGCACACTCTGCATGGGGGGGAAGTCCGGACATTTACAAATTCCCCCCAGATGCTATTTTTAACTGAGAAAAGCTGGACATGTCCGGGGGAATCCGGACGAATGGTAACCCTAGCCAACCCTCCCGGTTTTGCCGGGAGTTTCCCGGAATCAGGACTTATCTCCCAGAGGCTACTGAAGCCAATCCGGGAGATTTTAGGGTGATAAAAGTCCGGCGGCATAGCGGGGCAAAGAAGGCTCCCTGCCTGCCCTGGCCCTGCGCCGCTCCCGGAAGCGGCCTGCACATTCCTGCGGTCCCAGGGGGCGGGGGACCAGGGGGTCTCCGCGTGCTGCCTCAAGCTCTGACAGCGCAGCTCCCATTGGCCGGGAACTGGGGTCAATGGGAGCTGTGGGGTTGGCGCCTGTGGGCAGAGGCAGCGTGCGGAGCCTCCTGCCCCACCCCCAGGGGCCGCAGGAACATGCTGGCCGCTTCCAGGAGCGGCGTGGGGCTAGGGCAAGCAGGGAGCCTGCCTTAGCCCTGCTGTGCCGCTGCCCGGGAGCTGCCTGAGCTAAGTGCCACCCAGCCGGAACCGACACCTCCTTGCCCCCTCCCACACCCCTGCCCCAGGCCTGAGCCCCCTCCTGCACCCAAACTACCTCTCAGAGCCTGCACCCCCTCTTGCACCCCAACCCTCTACCCCAGCCCAGAGCCCCCTCTTGCACCCAAACTCCCTCCCAGAGCCTGCACCCCACACCCTCTCCTGCACCCCAACCCCCTGCCCCAGCCCGGTGAAAGTGAGTGAGGGTGGAGGAGAGCAAGTAACTGAGGGAGGGGGGATGGAGTGAGCGGGGCGGGCCAGGGGCAGGGCTTCAGGGGAGGGGCGGGACAAGGGTGTTTGGGTTTGTGTAATTAGACAGTTGGCAACCCTAGGAGCCAGTAGGAAAGGGATCATTAATAAGACAGAAAATATGCCACTGTATAAATCCATGGTACAGCCACATCTGGAATACTGGATGCAGTTCTGGTTGCCCTCTCTCAAAAAGAGAGAGAATTGGAAAAAAGTAAAGAGAAAGGCAACAAAAATGATTAGGGGGATGGAACAATCTCTATACAAAGAGAGATTAAAAAAGTCTAGGACTGTTCATCTTAGAAAAGAAATGACTAAGGGAGAATATGATAGAGGCTTATAAAATCATGATTGGTGTGAAGAAAGTGAACAAGGAAGTGGCATTTACCCCTTCACATAGCATAAGAACCAGGGTCAGCCAATGAAATTAATAGGCAACAGGTTTAAAACAAACATAAGGAAGTATTTCACACAATGCACAGAACTTTGGAATTTGCTGCCAGGGGACGTTGTGAAGGCCAGAAGTATAACTGGGTTCAAAACAGAATTAGAAAAGTTCATGGAGAATAGGTCCATCAATATCTATTAGCCAAAATGGTTAGGGAGGTAACCTCATGCTCTGGCTGTCCCTAAATCTCTGACTGTCAGAAGCTGGGAGAAGACAACAGAGGATGGATTACTGTACTCAATAATCGACCTATTCTATTCGTTCCCTCTGAAGCATGTGGAACAAGCCACTGTTAGAAGACAGGATACTGGGCTAGATGGACCATTGGTCTGATCCAGTATGGCTATTCTTATGTTCTCATTCCTAGCACTCCTATTATAGCCACCAAAAAACAGTGTGTGGGATTTCCTCTTTGCAGTAAATGTGCATGACCTGGAGCTTTGCCCTATATTTGGCTTTATCCTCTTCGTTTTGGTCTCTGTACCAATCAAAAAAAGTGCTGATTGGGAATTATTGTTCCTGTCACTCCCCACTCGCCGACTAGCCAGTTTTTATTCACCTAGAATGTTAAACAGAGTGGGGCAATACTACTAAATTACCCACAGATATTCCTTTGGATTTTTTAAGAAAGTTTGCATTGCCTGTGTTCACACCCCCTTTTGTCTTTGCTCTCTGTGAATATCCCAGCAAACACATGAATGTTGGAGAATATTCAGTGCAGGTGAATTTTGTATCTGAAACATGAATATTTGCACCAGGAGCTTTGTTCTAAGTAAAATGGAAGATCAGGACTTGGCCCATTAATGGTGGCTTTAAAAAAAGTGTCTACAGGGCCGGCTCCAGGCACCAGGCAACCAAGCACATGCTTGGGGCGGCACCTGGTAAGGGGCGGCCAATCTTGGGGTGGCGGGGGGGCAGCGCGGCGCGGCATTCCGCGGGGGGGGGTGCTCCGGCGGCGCGGTGCTCGGCGGGGGGTGGGGGTGGGCTCCGGCGGCGCGGCACTCGGCGGGGGGGGTGGCACGGGGCGCGGCGCTCGGGGGGGGGTTCCGGCGGCGTGGTGCGGCGCTCGGCGAGGGGGGGCAGGCTCCGGCGGCGCGGTGCTCGGCGGGGGGGGCGGCACGGGGCGCGGCGCTTGGGGGGGGGTTTCCGGCGGCATGGCGTGGCGCTCGGCGGGGGGGGGCTCCGGCGGCGCGGGGCTCGGCGGGGGGGGCGGCGCGGGGCGCGGCGCTGGGGGGGGGGTTCCGGCGGCGCGGCGCTCGGCGGGTGGGGGCTCGGGGGGCGGCGCTTTTTTTTGCTGCTTGGGGCAGCAAAAAAGTTAGAGCCGGCCCTGAGTGTCTGACTATATATAGCCATATATAGAGTTAGTCAAGGCAGAATACTGGTGAGAAGAGTTATGGGGGAATTATATCAATTACAAGTAAACTAGCTGTGATTTAAATGCATGTAACATAAATTAGTTGCAAAGTGCAGCATACATTTATAAAAATGTTCTCACATTTAAGACACAAATTGATAGTGTGAAAAAAATAGATTACAAGCAGGAAAACTCATAATGCTCTTAAATTATCAGTTGGCTCCTAGATGAGGCTAACAGCTAAAGGTGCTTAAGTGTAATCAAATTGGGTTGACATTGACACCAATCCCCACTACCTTTCGTGCAAAAATTTCGTGCACCAATCCCTCTCTATTAAATGTAATGGAGTAGCATGATACCCAGAGCAGATCACCATAAGGCTAAATCCTTCCCTACAATTACTTATAATGTAAGGTAATAATTGAAAGATACAAGGAATAAAATTTAAAAGGGATTCCTGCTGCTGTTTTTAACTCTTAAAAGTGCGGACTAAGGGCAAGTCTACACTTACCTCCAGAGCGATCGATCCAGCGGGGGTCGATTTATCGCATCTAGTGAAGATGCGATAAATCGACTGCCGGGCGCTTTCCCGTCAACTCCGTCGACACCGGAGCGAGAAGCGTAGGTGGAGTCGATGGGGGAGTGTCAGCAGTTGACCTACCGCAGTGAAGACACCGCAGTAAGTAGCTCTAAGTACGTCGACTTCAGCTATGCTATTTTCGTAGCTGAAGTTGTGTAACTTAGACCGACATAGCTCGCCCCCCCCCCCCCCCAGTGTAGACCAGGCCTAAGTAAAAACAACAGCAGATATGTGAAAACTAGGAGCATGAACTATTTATCAACAATACAAAATGAGACACCTTTTATATATAGGAAAACAATGAATGTAATTTTAGATAGATTCACATCATCTCTCTTAGATCATACATGAGTCTGCCCTTTGTGTGTCTACCTGATGATCCAGGCACCTCAGTGATCATACTTCATTTCCCATTTTGTCATCAGGAAGGAGTTTTGCAATTTAAGAAGTAAATATCCTTGAGGGTTACAACACTGTCCACGTTCTTCCCACACCTGTCCTTCAGTCACTCCTGAGACTTGAAGAACACCTGCTTGGCTCCATGTGAAACGTCCAAGTCAACTGGGGCATCTTAGCTCAAATGCCATATTCCCAGCTGACTCAGTCAGTTACCTAAATTAGGAAAAAATGTCTTTCAAATTGCCAGCCCTGGCTTTCAGGTAGATGTTCTGACGTGATTACTTCAAGATGTCCCAGAACATCACTATAACTCAAAACTCTATTGGACTATAGCTAGGTTTGGAAGGATTCGTTTTTTACTGGTAAATGTTGGTAAACTTCAATTTCACTGTACACCCACAAACCGATGAAAAAATATTTCCATCAATAGTAGTCAAAATCTACAGATAGGCCAAGGATCTGAGAAACTGAGAATTTAGTAGTTTGATTTAAGGATATTTACTTTGTATATTTTGACCTGTAATGTTGACAATTTGAGTTTTAACGGTAATAAAGCTTTAAATGTTTGAATCTCATCATCTACATATCCAATCAAAACTACAGGTGCTGGAGATGGGGGCAGGGGACAACGGCCCATTGGGCCCCCTCCCCACACTTTTGAGAACCTGAGCTTGGCGGGGACACACTGAGGAGGCGCCCCTTGTCTCCTGACTGGGGCTGGATGGCATAACAGTGGAGCCCCTTGCCTGCTGGCATGATGCAAGGGTGGCCAGGCCAAATTTGAGTGAGTGGCATTGCAACCTGGTGCATAACCTGGCCATAACTTTTAATGCCACTCAAATTTGGCCTCATTTGGTTGCTTGCACTTTTGCAGTCCTGGCACCCACCATCAAAACAGATCAACACAGCTTGAATTTCTGATATCAAATACAATGAACCATTTGTGCACAAGTAGATATTTGGACAAGCATGTGACCAGTTCAGACTTAACCATGGGCTCATGCAAATACTTGATTGCACATGCACATTGAGTATTTGCCTGCCTACCAGCGGCGGCTCCAGGCACCAGTGCTCCAAGCACGTGCCTGGGGCGGCAAGCCGCGGGGGGCAGCCTGCCGGTCCCTGCGAGGGCGGCAGGCAGGGTGCCTTCGGTGGCTTGCCTGCGGGAGGTCCACTGGTCCCGCGGATTCGGCAGCAATTCGGCGGCTGGTACGCCGAAGCCGCGGGACCGGCGGACTTCCCGCAGGCAAGCCACCGAATCCGCGGGACCAGGGACCTCCCGCAGGCATGCCGCCGAAGGCAGCCTGCCTGCCATGCTTGGGCGGCAAAAAACCTAGAGCCGCCCCTGCTGCCTACATTACTGTAACCAGGCCAGCTTCCTCCTGTGTGCCCCCTCATGGTCTAGGGCAGTGGTGGGCAACCTGCGGCCTGTGGGCCTGTCAGGGTAATCCGCTGGTGGGCTGCCAGACAGTTTGTTTACATTTGCAAGGCTGCCCGCAGCTCCCAGTGGCCGCGGTTCGCCGTTCCCGGCCAATGGGAGCTGCGGGCGGCCGTGCAAATGTAAACAAACTGTCTGGTGGCTCGCCAGCGGATTACCCTGATGGGCCGCATGCAGCCCACGGGCCGCAGGTTGGCCCTCACTGGCCTACGGTCACAATACAGGCAGCCTGCCTCAATTTCCCCTCTTGGATTGTTCAAATAAACTTCAATTCTGTCTTTTACTTGATCAAAAATCCACCTCCTTGGAGACTGGAGCCACCCTGTTACACTTAGGTACAAGTATATTTTGAAATTTCATGCATCTGACTTAGAAAATATGCCCCATGCATGATAAAAGAGAAAAAAGCTGGCTACATTTTCTATGTATTAGATAGCATAGAAAAAAGTTGTTTCACTTACGCATATTATGCAGTTTGATCAAAATTTGCAAGTTGTTTGCTCTTTGCTGGTATAAATTAATTAAAATAAGATTGCATTATAAAAATGGACAATCAAACATGAACAAATACCATGTATAATAAGTAAGTATTACGGGGCTTGAATAAATATAATTAGAACCATACAGGATATAAAATCAATGGGAAATGCTCATCTGTGACCAAATATTATTTATTCTAGATAATTACCTTTTAATATTTTTTTCAGACGGATCCATCGGCAAGTCCTTCCTGAATTGAAATTACCATGTGATAAGTGACCCTTTTATCAACTTCACCAAAAAACTCTTCTTGCAAATATTTGGTTGCACATAAGACATTTTAATTGAACAACATGTTGAAATTATAACATGAATATTGAAAATTGTAGCACTGTGTTTTAATTGTGCTTTAGAAACCAGAAAGAGCAAGTGCTGAGTGCTAGTACAGTCAGAGAGATGATCAATGAAGCAAGAAGGTATTCATTACTGCACGACTGTTGGGTTTTCCTCTCACTTCTCTTACATATTTATTTTGGCATGTGTAGGGAATAGCTGCTTGACCAAATCCACTCAATATATGAGTTAGCCTGTTAAATAGAGGGCTAATGCTATAACGAACAAACAGTTGTAATTATTGTTTTGACCCGGCCCCAAAAACTTATGGTAAAAAAATTTCACCCAAGATAATTTCTTCTTTGAAAAACTCCACAGAACAATTGGTCTCAGGCTATTTCTGAAGCAAGGTGAAAACACCACAGGGACATCTTCCCAACAGCAACTGCTAATAGCCCCACTGTCGTCTGTTAACTTGGAAATAATTTCTGTGATCAAACCATTGAATTTAGATGGATCTGACAATGTAAGTTTCAAGATGGTTCAATAATCTTGGATTCAGTTCCAGTACTCAGATAGAATAAGTTATCAATACACTTCTACCCCAATATAACGCTGTCCTTGGGAGCCAAAAAATCTTACCACGTTATAGATGAAACCGTGTTATATTGAACTTGCTTTGATCCGCTGAAGTGCGCAGCCCCGCACCCCTGGAGTGCTGCTTTACCGCGTTATATCCGAATTCTTGTTATATAGGGTCGCGTTATATCGGGGTAGCGGTGTACTTTGAGTTTGATCCCATCAAAGGAGTTCTTGAGAGCAGGGCATGATGTTAGCAACCGTTAGCAACCAGGGCCGGCTCTGGCTTTCTGGCTGCCCCAAGCAAAACAAACAAACAAACAAAAACGCGGCGGCCAGAACAGCAAAGCAAAATAAAAACCCTGCAGCGCGGCCGGAGCCAGGGTGCAGGGGGACTCCCTGCCCTGCAGATGTGCCCCGGCTAGCGGGGGGAGGGGGAGGGAGCGGGGGGAGAGAGAGAAGGGGGGCGGCCAGGGCTTCAGCGGTGCGCTGCCACGCGGCCCCTCCCGCTGTGCCCCCTGCCGGGAGGGCTCCGCACCGCTTCGTTTGGCTGGGAGGGAAGGACGCGGGCTGCCCTGCCGGGCTTGCTGCAGGGCGCTCCCGTCCTCCACGCTGCTGCCCCCTACAGGGTGGCTGGAGCGGAACAACAACAACAACAAAAAGCGGCCGTGCCGCCCTAGGATTGGGTGGAATGCTGCCTCCTACAAGCTGCCGCCCCAAGCACCAGCTTGCTCGGCTGGTGCCTGGAGCCGGCCCTGTTAGCAACAGACAACAGTTGCCTACATAAAGGATACGTCTTGTCTAAAGTACTATTCTCTCGAAGGGTACAACCTCTTAGAAAAGATGGCCTCTGCCAAGAAGTTGCTACTTGTCAGAAATCCAACCTGTAGCACATGGACATGAATTGAAAATTTGACCAGAATCTGCCATTCTCTCCTTGCCTGAAGTAGCCTAGGAGACAGAATTATTAGCCATGAGTCATTCAAAACCACTAGGGCAGTGTTTCCCAAACTTGGGACGCCGCTTGTTTAGGGAAAGCCCCTGGCGGGCCTGGCCGGTTTGTTTACCTGCCGCGTCCGCAGGTCCGGCCGATCGCGACTCCCACTGGCCCCAGTTCTCTGCTCCAGGCCAATGGGAGCTGCGGGAAGGGCAGCCAGTACGTCCCTCGGCCCGTGCCACTTCCAGCAGCTCCCATTGGCCTGGAGCAGTGAACCGCGGCCAGTGGGAGTCGCGATCGGCCGGACCTGCGGACGCGGCAGGTAAACAAACCGGCCTGGCCCACCAGGGGTTTTCCCTAAACAAGCGGCGTCCCAAGTTTGGGAAACACTGCACTAGGGGGTTGCCTTTGCCAAGAAAGCCTTTCTGATGTTAATTAATAGCCTATCAATAAAGAAATTGATCAGGAGTTTTCTACACAGGGCAAAACATAATTTATACTGCTCCTAAAAACTGCTAAATGCTAATTCAAGAAATCTGGATTTCATAATTGGATTTGTTGTGTTGTAATACGTGTACTTATGCTTAAGTATCGTTCATATACAAGCAAACTAACTGAATATACAAAACTATTGCATAGAGAGTGATTCAAGTTCTTTGGGATAGCCAGCCTACTGATTTTAGAAAGCAGAATTTTTTTGCTTTAGTATTGAGGAGGTCCCATACGGTGACCAGATGTCCTGATTTTATAGGGACAGTCCCGTTTTTTGGGGTCTTTTTTTTATATAGGTTTCTATTACCCCCCACCCCGTCCCGATTTTTCACATTTGCTGTCTGGTCACCCTATTTGTCTTCCCAGGTGTTCTGTACAGCACAGAGTACATAAGAGAAATAGGAAGCCAGTAAGGCGGGACTGAATCTGGTCTACTTACTTAAACAAGTCAGTCCAAGGGATAGGCATGTTTGTTCCTACTTAAGACCTCAAAATAGGGCTTAAATGGTGCATAAGCCTCATGTGAATCTCTGCACAGGGGTGAATTTTGTCTGTTCAGTAGTACCGTACTCCGGAGGCAGTCTCATGGGTTTCAGTGGGAATGTCTGTAGCATACTAGTGTAAGGACAGCAGAATTGGACCACATGGAGAAATTCACCCCTCTGCAGAAAGTCAGCACAAATGCTACGCATAGGGCTTCTGATTTTAGGTGTTAACTGAAAAACACCGATAAAACACCCCGATTAAAAAAAGAAGAAGAAGAAATCAGTGTTTAGAAAATTTTACTTGCATCAAAGGGCTTGTCCATCTGGAGCGTAAAGTGTGATTTCTAAAGCACACTAACGTGTTCCATATGAATTGGTCCATGTAGACCCTGCTGGTGTGCTCTGTAGGGTCCCTTGTATGCTTTACCATATTGCTGTTTAAAAGAGTACTACGTGAAAGTGCACTAGGGCACATTACAAAGAGATTACTCATGACCGTATCTACTACAGTAATGCATGATGTATATAATAACCATTACACATTACAGTATATACAAAGAGAAAGTCCAAAAAACCTTGATTGACAGCTACATAAAACTCAGAAATTGCTAAAAATAAACTTCAAAGAATGAAGTTAATAAACTCCAATAAACAGAAGTCCTAACTATGCATTGTTTAGGTTCCACATAAGTCCTCAGATTCCTGGTCCACACCTTGTATCAGGCTTGCAGAAGAGCCCCTCCACAGGTTATTTTGGAGAGCTGGGATGGGGCAGAAAATTTCCATCCCTTTGCTGCATGTGACTTTTCCAGTGAGTGTCACTAAGCACTGATCTGTCAAAATTTTGCCCTGGGAATGAAGTGTCAGTCCTCTGAGACATCCCCAGCTGAGCACCATGTGAAGAATAATGAATATTGGTGACATTTCCTATCAGGTACCGTCTTTCATTACTTGTATTCTGTAACTGGTAACTGAAAGGCCAGTCAAATATTTTTCAGACAATTAAGGTGACATTTACACATTGTAGATTGTTAGTATGTGCCTTTTCAAAAGCTGAAGCAAATACATTGTGCCCATCTGGTCTGATATGTGTCCATCAACAATGTGCTAATGTCACAGATCATCTTTTTGAGTGTCACACTATCCCTGGTATATTTAGAAAGACAAATATTGAGTTATTGGCCCAGAAATTTAATTGTGCACATTTTATCTTGACAGATGTTTGTTCTTGCAGCCTTCTAGACAAGGCCTAACAGTATTTAAAGCAAAAAAGTAATGTTAATACAAGGTTAAGTTTGGAAATTTCAAATGACAAATGTCAGTAGTATTGCATATGTGAGAAATCTGGCCAACAGTAGGAAGTGTTTTGAATTAGAAGGTAATTTACTAGTGGGGCTGTCAATGTATTATTTAGTGTATATTGGACTAGATTCTTGGATCTGTTGGTGCTGATCTCCTGGCACAAAGCTACCATATACCCAGCACGTCCACTCAAGGATAGATTCTCCCTGCCCAGGGGAATCACTGAGTGGTGTACAGTTTCAGAGGGCATGGATGGAGAAAAATGGGTGTGGCTGGAGGATTCTTTCCTCCTGACAATTCCTGGTCTGAACTCTGTTTACATAGCTTCATATGGAGGGCTCTTTTGAGACATAAATTGAAGGAGGTAGGCCTAGAAATAGACCCACACCAAAACCTCAGATCAGAACACACTGGATCTGGTCCAATCTTTAGTTTAGGACATTACTATAAACTAGAATCTCTGTTGGAGTGAATCAACATAGCTCCTTTGAGTTCACTGGAAGGACACCAGTTTACACCTGCTGAAAATCTGGCCTCTTATGTACAGGTAAACACTGGTGGCATCTCCAGACTCTTTGAAAAGATCAGAAGTACACTATTTGCTAGATAATTTCTGACTGAAGAGCTGCCTGTTGGCCACGCACGACTCTCAACACGATCCAATAAAAGACAGTCTTTAACAATGCAACGGAAACGTTCATGTGCAGCAGCCACTCTGCAGCATGGTGGCCGAGCGTTCATTTGCCTGCTTCTGTTTGCCCCTGTTGTTGCTATGGATTATTAAAGACAGGGGTTCAGCAAAAAGCAGAAACAATCGAATGCTTTACACTGGGGTTGGCAACCTTTCAGAAGTGGTGTGCCAAGTCTTCATTTATTCACTGTAATTTAAGGTTTCGCGCGCCAGTAATACATTTAAACTTTTTTAGAAGGTCTCTCTCTTTAAGTCTATATTATATAACTAAACTATTGTATGTAAAATAAATAAGGTTTTTAAAATGTTTAAGAAGCTTCATTTAAAATTAAATTAAAATGCAGATCTTATCAGTTTAGTGTGATCCTTGCCCTTGCTTTTCCTTGCTGAGTTTTCCAATGTCTGGCACGTATTTGGATACTTTAAGCTCCACACAGGCTTCTGAGTGATCAGTTGTTAACTTGCTCCGAGAGAGACAGAGGACAGATTTCATGTGTGAAAATACCTGTTCACACAGGTATGTGGATCCAAATGCTGAAAGCACTGCAAACGCAATTTTCTTCAAACAGTTACGTTTCACTGGCAGGGATGTCCAGCAGGTCAGAATAGAGGCCCCATGATCTCTCTTGGTAGCTTCAAGTGCACTCCGCAGATCTACAAACTTTGATGTCCACAATTCTGAGATTTTTAACTGAATGAGCTGCATTTCGAAATCTTCAACACCCATCCACTGAAATACAGACAAATCCAAGTCGCTTTCATTGAACTTTTCAGGTTTAATTAGAAAAGAAAGCACTGGGCCAAATCATTGGAAATCTTGAAATCTGTCAGAAAATCCTGATTCCAGTTCTCGCATGTACATTCCAATCTCATCGACACTGACAGTGCAATGTGTCGATAGCTCTTTTATGTGTTGGAAGTTGCAGAAAGTAGAAGTTCGAATATCCTGAGAAAAAACTGCTAGTTTTATAACAAATGCCTTCCAGGCTTCATAAAGATTCAGAACCATTTGCCCTGCACCCTGGAGACAGAGGTTGAGATCATTTAGGTGAGCGGTGATGTCAGTTTAGAAACATGAGCTTACACAGCCATTTGTCATCATCCAGTTCGGGGTAGTTTTGTCCCTTTTCCGACAAAAAGGCTTTGATTACATCAAAACAGTTTACAAAGCGCACCAAAACCTTGCCACAACTTAGCCACCGAATGTTGCTGTGAAGTGGAATGTCGTTATAAGCACTGTCCATCTCTTCTAGCAGTGCTTGAAACTGTCTGTGAGTCAAAGCAGATCGAGCAACAAGGAAATTCACAATTCGCACCACTGTATTCATCACATTATTAAGCTCTGAATTAGAAATTTTAGCACACAGGTTTTCTTGATGGATGATATGGTGAAATTTGATTGTCGGGCGGCCAATTTGATCTTCAAGTAACTTTACAAATCCCTTCTGTTTTCCAACCATGGCAGGAGCACCATCTGTTGTCACACAAAATATTTTTCTGATGTCAACTCCTCGTTCTTCAAAATGGTTTACAAAACTTACCACTATATCCACTTTGTTGTGCCATACAGGGGTTTTAGGCAACAAAGTTCCCCTTGGATTTCATCGGAAGCAGAATATCTTGCAACAACTGCCAAACGTGGAACGTCATTTATATCCACGCTCTCATCAACTGCAACGCTAAACACTGCTGTGTCTTTTAATGCAATCGTCTGCTTTTCGTTAATGTTTTCTGCCATTTCGCTTATGCGTCTCTCAACTGTTCTGGCAGAGACAGGCAGTTCTTTTATTCTAGATATGATCATATCTTCATTTGGCAAATCATTGAACAAAACCACCAAACTGCTGAGAAATACTGCTTTTATATATTCCCCATTCTGTAAATGGTTTTCCATTTTTTTGTAATGCACTGTGCAATCTTGTAACTTCCTTCTGTAGCTTGATTTTTACTTACACGTAAGCATTTAAAAACACTGCTTTGCTTCTCATATCCTCCTACTGCCTTTTTGATCGATTCTGTCGTCTGCTTCGTCAAGAAAGGTTTTCTCGTGCTTTGTTTCAAAATGTCGTCCAACTCTTGATGTGTGACAAACAACACTTTCACAACAGCAAGCACAAACAGCATGGTCCTTCTTTTGAATAAATCCAAATGTGTCTGTCCAAGAAGGCTGAAATGAACATCTGACTTTGCTTTCTTAGGAGCTGATGTTTTGTCAAATGTACCCCTCAATTCACAGTGGAAAAAAAATGGTGATAAAGGGCACGCACAATGGCAAACGCAGTGTGCTGTTCCACATGGCCTGATATAAGCAGCAAATCAGGACTTAAAAATATCCCAGTGGCCTGGAACAATTTTTAAGGTGGGGGTGCTGAGCTGTGCCCCCTCTTGCCCCTGTCTGCACTCCTCACTGCCCCAGGCTGGGGCCAGTGGGCCGCAGCTGGGGGCAGCTGCAAAGCCCCGGGCCGGCAGCCGGTACCCCAGGCTGGCAGCGGGCTGAGCGGGGCTGGCGGCCGGGACCCTGGCTGTCAGGGGGCCGGCAGCCAGAACCCCAGACCAGCAGCGGGCTGAGCGGGGCCGGTGGCTGGTACACCAGGCCCGCAGTGGGCTGAGCGGGGCTGGTGGCTGGAACCCCAGACTGGCAGCGGGCTGAGCAGGGCCAGCAGCCGGAACCCCAGACTGGCAGCGGGCTGAGCGGGACTGGCGGCTGGGAACCTGGCTGTCAGGGGGCCGGCAGCCAGAACCCCAGACCAGCAGCGGGCTGAGCGGGGCCGGTGGCTGGTACACCAGGCCCGCAGTGGGCTGAGTGGGACTGGTGGCTGGAACCCCAGACTGGCAGTGGGCTGAGCAGGGCCAGCAGCCGGAATCCCAGACTGGCAGTGAGCTGAGCCGGTCTGGGGTTCTGACCGCTGGCCTCTTGCTAGCCAGGGTCCCGGCCACCGGCCCCACTCAGCCTGCTGCCGGCCTGCAGTTCCGTCCATCCAGGCCGGCAGCAGGCTGAGCGGGGCTGGTAGCTGGGACTCCGGCTGGCAGGGGGCCAGCGGCCGGAACCCCAGACCGGCAGCGGGCTGAGCAGGGCCGGCAGCTGGTACCCCAGGCTAGCAGCGGAGCCCCTGGGACCAGTGCCCAGCAGCCAGGACCCTGTCTGGCAAGGAGCCGGCAGACGGAACCCCAGGCCGGTAGCAGAGTGCCACTGAAAATCAGCTCGCGTGCCGCCTTTGGCACGTGTGCCACAGGTTGCTGACCCCTGCTTTACACCAAAAGGGAATGCAGAAGAAGAGCTACAATGGATGGGCAAGCAGAGTCAGCAGCCTGAGGCAGCACGAGCGAGCTGCAGGAGAGGAACATCCCTGGAGCCTTTGTGACTCAGCCTAACATAGTAAACAAGCTTTAACTAATACCAGAACATTTGGTCCATATCTACCATTACAATGTGATTTGCAGAATGGACGTGCAATGACTCTGTTATTAAAGGGAAACAGGGAAAATGGTCCCTGTTATTTACAATGTCAGATCATTCCTAGTAGTTAGGTCTGTGGTGTAATAGGCTTGTTGGATGTGGGAAGCGAGGAGGCCTTGGGGGTGTTGTACAAACTCTGCAGAATCCCCAGCTCTCAAAACTGCAGGGCACAGCAGCAAAAGCCACTGCAGAGTTGGTGGCAGCTTATGCTGCTTCACATTGTGTGCAGTAGGACCCCTCCCTCCGTCCCTAATTCTGAGGGAGGTTTTGTGGTAACTCAGCTTGTGGGGAAGCTGTGGAGTCACTGTAAGCCAGGGGGTAGAGGAAGTAGTTCAGACGCCTCTTTCCTCCGGTGGATGTTGGGGGCTTTAAGGGGTCTGAAGGTGGGGACGAGGGGATGACGGCGGCAAACCCTTCGTCTGCCAGAAGAATTCAAAGGTAATGCTGAGGGTTTAAAATCATGGGGCAAAACCCTGGTCCCAGTGAAGTCAGTTTCAAAACTTCAGTGCGGCCAGGATTCTACCCACGGAATCTCCTCACCACCATTCCTGTGCAGAAGATTATTTTCAACGGTACTTCCACATTAATCACAGGACTTCTGAGTGGGGAACTGGCTCTTTATTACATTTTTCAGGTGGCAAATTTCTCCGCCTCTGTTTTTTCTTAATTATTATTCAGAAGCTGGTCTAAAAAATTATTCAGAAACTGGCCTCATTTCTGTTGCTTGCAATACTTAAAGTTATGCTCAGGCTTTACCTTCTCCTATGCATCTGCCATCACAACATGCATGTGCAAAGTCTGCCTTTTGCTCCGCTGTAAAGTTTAGACTAAGTTGCATAGATCAAAGCGTCTCTCGACAGAGATCATGGCTGGAAAACAGTAGGATGCACTACCTGTATTTTTCTGTGTTTGGAGATAGCAATCACAGAGTACTTCATTTACAGTATTTGACTAAGAACTCAGTACATACAGTACTATTGCCATTCTGCCAAGAATATGTTTTCATGTAGAGCAGTGTTTCCCAAACTTGGGATGCCGCTTGTGCAGGGAAAGCCCCTGGTGGGCCGGGCCGGTTTGTTTACCTGCCGCGTCCACAGGTTCGGCCAATCGCGGCTCCCACTGGCCGCGGTTCGCTGCTCCAGGCCAATGGGGGCTGCGGGAAGCGGCGCAGGCCGAGGGAAGTACTGGCCGCCACTTCCAGCAGCTCCCATTGGCCTGGAGCAGCGAACCGCGGCCAGTGGGAGCCGCAATTGGCCGAACCTGCGGACGCGGCAGGTAAACAAACCGGCCCGGCCCGCCAGGGGCTTTCCCTGCACAAGTCGCGTCCCAAGTTTGGGAAACACTGATGTAGAGGCATTATTGTTAACAGATACTTTTCAGTACTCTAGGAAGGTTGGACTGTTAATATTTTGGCATAAGGAAGCTTTGAGAAGTTCTAACGTTGACTGCTTTAAAGCCTATATTTTTTCCCATATTTTCTTTAGTTACCTAAACAAGTTTGCTGGAAAAGTTCCCCGCATCCCCAATATTATAGCCAGTTTAAAGTTCTGTCTGCACTACGGAATGGGTATGTCTCAAGATACAGGGTTTCATGGTGACTAAGCTCCCACTGACAGCAAAGTGATCAAGCCCAAGATGATGCAATTCTCTCAGTGACATCACTCCTGCTGTTACAACAGCAACAAGCTACAAGAAAATGCAATGGCCTTACAGGAGGCCTCTCATTAATACAGGATCTGATTCTTCTGCATTCCCTCTTCTGCTCACCATTTCTTCCTTCACACATAGGGCCCATTTACACAGGGGAATTACTATGCTGAGTAAAAACCTCTATTATTCCAAATAAGTGTCAATGTAGGGAGTTATGCCAGTATAACATCAGCAGTATAACTATACTGGTAAAGTAACACTGGCAAATTTCCCTGTGTAGGCAAACACTGACAGATACAATATTTTGTGTCCGTGTTGTGTGAGATCAGGATCTACATATAATCTACGAACAGGCTGACTGATGCTGTCTTCAAGATCTGAAAATGTGGAAATGGATAACAAAGGATGCTGAATGAGTACCTTGAGTAGTTTAGTTACAAAGAAAAAATCCTTGTTCTCCATGATACAACATGGTTATTTTCTAACTCCAAAGGCTGTGGCAAGGAGAAGGTAAATGTTGTTATAATCTAGGAATGCAAAGTTATTACAAAGATTTGTTTTTCAATTTCTAAAATGTGACTATTGCAATCACTTGGTGAATGCACATGAACCGTTAAAACCACATACATTCAGACCTAACTAAAATGACCCAGTGCTATCTAAAGGAACTCAGACTAGGGTGAATGAACTACCAAGCAAAGCAGCTCAGTTTGTTAGACAGTGTGTTTCTGTGACATCTGTATGATCCACAGAGCATGGACGGCGGGTATCATAGGCACGGGAAGGCGTTGCCTTCCCAAATAGCCTGATGCCCCTCCACCCATGCATCACCCCCAGGCCCAATCCTGCCTGCTGTTCCCTGGGGCAGGCAGGCTGGGGGCCGCGGTGTGCTCCTGGGGTCGTGCCACGCTGCCCATCCTCCCGGCGCTGGAGCTGCGCCGCCTGCCTGGCACTGAGGCCTGGGCCGCTCCAGGCGCACCACCTGCCTGGCGCTGGGGCTGGAGGCGCTCTGGCTTAGCCACCTGCCCGCCCACCCGCCCAGCACTGAGGCTGGCAGCTCGGCTGGGGGGCACCTTCAGGGTTGGGCCTGGTGGCGCAGCCCGGGAGGCTGGGGCCACACTGCCTGGCTCTACACTCTGGGGCTAGGGGGAGCTGGGGGTACTAGCCTGGGCAGGCCAGCAGCCACAGTGGGGATGGAGGGCTGGGGGCACTGGGCAGGGGCCAGTGGCCACCGTGGGGGCTGGGCTCCGGTGGGTGCAGAAGGGGCGGGGCCTTGAGTGAAAGGGGCGGGGCTGGGGCTAGCCTCTCCAAGCCAGGGGTTCACCCACCGCCCATGCCACAGAGTGATAGTAATACCTTACTGCAGGGGTTGGCAATGTTTGGCACGCGGCTCGCCAGGGTAAGCACCCTAGCGGGTCGGGCCTGTTTATTTACCTGCTGACGCGGCAGGTTCGGCCAATCGCGGCCCCCACTGGCCGCGGTTCGCCGTCCTGGGCCAATGGGGGCAGCAGGAAGCCGCGGCCAGCACATCGCTCGCCCGCGCCGCTTCCCGCCGCCCCCATTGGCCCGGGATGGCGAACCGCGGGCCAGTGGGGGCCGCGATCGGCCGAACCTGCCGCGTCAGCAGGTAAATAAACTAGTCCGGCCCGCTAGGGTGCTTACCCTGGCGAGCCGCGTGCCAAACGTTGCCGACCCCTGCCTTACTATGACCTTTATTTAAAGCCTTAAAGCTCCCATCTGTCTTTGAACTAGAAACCTCTTCAAAAGACAAGATCTGACAAGCCATTCAGCACCGATACCCCCGTATTTTAACTTCATGTTAACATCATTCTTTGAGAGTGAGGCACCCATTCAGCAAGGTAGTTAAGCATGTGTCTAACTGAGAAGTGCCATTGAAGTCAATGGGACTACGCACATGCTTAAAGTTACAGACATGCTTGAGTTTCTTAGTCGGGGCCTTAAAGCATTTGTTTATGGGCCTGCTGCTCCTCTGCCTTGAACCCTGGGTAGTCATTAGGGGCCTGATTTTTAAAGCTATTTAGGCACTTAAATCTGTATCTTTAGGCAGATGCAGGTTTAGGTGCCTAAATACCTTTACAAATCTGGTGTTTCCTCCTGTGCAAAGTGAGTATAAAATGTTACCAGACCAGAAGTGTATGTTATTTTACACCTGATGTGCCCAAATGTAAATGACTACACAGACAGCAAAGCAGTAGAGAATCAGACCTCATGGGCCCAATACTTATTTGTCCGAAGGCCACTTTCCATCATTCTTTCAGCATAAAGGAGCCTTAAAGTAGGTGTAAATGTAATTGTAGTGGTGCGTAGAGCAGAGGTTCTCAAACTGTGGTCTGTGGACCATCAGTGGTCCACGAGCTCCATTCAGGTGGTCAGCGGATAGTTCCCTCTAAGGTGCGCGCCTGGGCGGCCACACACAAGAGAATGAAGGGCCGCGCAGGCGTGGCTCTACTAATTAGGTGCCTGGACCCTGGAGAAAACACACATGTAAGGTGAGGTGGTGGCCTTGGGGGAATAGGGGGTAGGTGGGAGGAGGCAGTGGGGTGAGAACTGGGGGTGGGGGGAATTTGGGACATGCAGGGCTGCGGCAGCAAGAGAAAGAGGCGACTTTCTCCAGCTCCAGGGCTGTGGCTGCCAGGGAGAGATGGCCCTCCCTCCCAGCCTCAGCTCTGTGGCTGCTGTGGTGGGGGAGAGAGGGAGAGACGCCCCCTCCCTCCCAGCCCCAGCTCAGGGGCTGCCGCAGCAGGGGAGAGAGGGAGAGACCCCCTTCGTTCCCAGCCTCAGCTTGGGGGCTGCCGCAGCGGGGGACAGGGCACATCCATTGCATTAGAAAGGTAAGACTACTGATATTAAAATGTGAGTTGTGTACTTTTATTTGTAGAACAAAAAAAGTTAATTATTATTAAATTTGTTTATATAGTGCTTTTATCCAAAGCGCTTTACAATAGTTAGCTAACGGTACAAACAACATTTGGAAAGGTCATTAAGTGGTCCGCCGAGACCCTCAGCAATTTTCAAGTGGTCCGCGAAAAAAAAAGTTTGAGACTCACTGGTGTAGAGTGGTGCCAGAGTAAATGAGTATCAGGCCCTCTGTGCTTTTTATCGGATATGCTTGGTTGAATTACAGTGTGTCGAACTAAATGAAGTCTACGACAGAACAAAGCTCAGCAACTAGACCATTACAGACTGAAGAAGGGGCGATCACAAAAGTGACCAGAGCTGTTAATATGGGCCCATAGGTGCTGTAACGATAACCAAACCTGACTTAGCACTATGTTCCACCGCCTCCACAATTGCAGTTACACCAGTTATGCCACCTCTACTGCTGCTGTAATGCTCAGTGTCACTGGGAAAACATCCAAGGCTCTTTGCTGTATTTGCAATAAAAGAGTGAATGTGTCAGGCCTGGGATTCATGCCGGCTCATCCACATTCAGGATCAGTGGGTTCACAGTAATATGTCTATGTTTTCCAGCTTGAGGAAACCAGCAGTGATACTGCTGAACACCACCAAGAACAACCACTGCCCCGCCCTTCCCTATTGAACCAGCTGTTCATAGACCAAGAGTTGTCACTGAGCTTAATTTTTTACCTCCCTGGAGTAAAATTTTTAACAGTGAGTGTAATTAACCATTGGAACAATTTACCAAAGGGCTGTGGGGAATTCTCCATTACTGGCAATTTTTAAGTCAAGACTGGGTGTTCTCCTAGATGATATGGTCTAGTCCAAACAGGAATTAATTCAGGGAAATCATGTGACCTGCGTTATGCAGGGGGTCTTGCTAGATGATCACAGTGGTCCCTTCTGGCTTTATAATCTATAAATCTGTAAAGGAAATCTTAATAAAGAGACTCCAGTTTGTCATTGGAATCCTGCACCGCCCTCTCCCTTCTCTCCAGCTCCCTACACAAAAGAGTTGTATCAGTTTCGCAGCATCCAGGATTGGTGCAGGTACAGGAAGGTTGTGGGTAGGATTGGGGCTTTATGCCTGGGTTTTTCAAGAGCTCACCTCCCATTTAGGTGCTTACATGAAGTAGCGAGCTTTGCAAAAGTACTCAGCTCCAGCATCTCCCGTTATTCTCACAAGCAACTTCATTTAGGTGCCTAAGTGGGAGTTGAGTTCCTTTGAAAATCTGGCCCTTAGTGTCTCAATATAATAGGTAATATCTTTAGAAGGGCCTAAGTGACTTAGGGGCCTCACACACATTTTCAGAAGTGTCTTAGCTCTACAGCCTCAAAAGATTTAGGTGCCTAACTCTCACTTATTTCAATAAGAATTAGGTGCCTAAATATATTTGAGGATCTGGACTTTAGGCACTTATGACTCTAAGTCTTGCTGAAAGTCAATGGGACTTTGGCTCCAGCCAACATCACTTAGTTCTTTTGAAGATTATCCCTAAAATCACTTTTGAAAATGAGACTTAAGACTCCTAAGTCATGTTAGTGCTGTTGATAGTTTGACCCATTAATATCTCCATCTAGTACCCTTTTTTGTTTAAACTTTGTGTATTTTCCCACTGTTTGCTTGGGATTATTTGCCTGGAATTTTCCCTCGTCTCCCCTTATATATGTACTTTTAAAAAAGAATTGAATTTGATTTTTGTACAAGCCTTTAAATTTCACACGTTGCCAATCTTTAAAACGTCCTGAGCAAAAGCAGCCATTATTGTATCATTTTACACCTTGACATTAGGTACATATTTCACTTATAGCCAATTTAAAAATCAAAATAGAAACTTTGTAATAATCTCCCTTTACAGTTTGGGTTATGAGAAGCTGAGAATTCCCTTAGGCTTGATTGATAAAACATGGCATTTATCCTATTCCTAGGATGATGTTCAGCAAACTTTATGACAGAGGGAAACAGCTGGTAAAGTGGGTTCATGGAAAGGTGAAGGTAATATAGACACAAAAAACAAGAGGATAATGATTTTAAAAGGGGTAATAGTTGTAATAACACCATTAACCTTTTGCTTCAAATTATTCAATGTGTGGTCTTTTCAGAAGGCTAATCAAAAGTTTGCATTAACTGCAATGCAGGAGGAAGTGGCAATATACAACCTGCGGTGATTTTTTTTCTCTTCCAATTATTCTTTATTACCCGAGCCTTTAAAAAAAAACCTTGGTTGTTGAAGTCCCTTCTAATTTTGAAACAAACTTTACTTAATTTCAGAAGTAATTGATTCCCATTCCGCCCCCCTCCTTCCCCCCCCTTTGTAGGAAACAGAATTTTGCAGGGAAAAAGCAAATAATAAAACTGCTTTGTTATAGATGTAGCTGAATAAAGGTAACGGATTTTAATGACTAGCACAGAGTTATCAGGCAGAATTTCAGTAAATAGCCATCTCAAAGCTTAGTTTAATTTGTTAGTCTCTAAGGTGCCACAAGTACTCCTGTTATTTTTGCGGATACAGACTAACACGGCTGCTACTCTGAAATCTCAAAGCTTAAACATTCCTCATTGTTTTGTGTAACAATCATGAAGTTTAGACATCAGCAGAGACTGAGCTCTGAACTTCCAGCTACAGAGCACAGCTGAGTGATAGGACTAAGACTTGAGCACGTCAGGTAGCTAGCCTCTGTGGATCAGTCAAAGACACATTTTGCTAGTGCTTTACATTAACATATGAGACATCGGGTTATAATAATATGGTCCTGAAGGGAGAAGTGCAAAAGGAAGTTTAGACTGTGACTCATTGACAGAAACCCATCCTATTGTCAGCCCCATCCTGTAGAACCAGAACATGCAAAGAGGCTTAAGGAGAAGGGTTCTTTGAATCTCAATCAGACTATTCAGTCATTAAGACCAAGGAGATTTGCAATGAGAAGCCTGAATGTCTAGAGGAAACCAAAAGCTACACAGGGAACTGAAGGTGAAAGAAACACTCCGCCACATGGAAATTCAGTGCACAAAGGATCATCCTTTCCCTACGTGTACCTTTGCTTAGAAGTCACCCTCAATTAGTAACTGAGTCAGACCTTTCCCATGCACCTTCACCAGGCTGTTTCTAATAGAAGAATCCCTTGTTTTGCAGCCACCCATTAATTCAAAGCCTTAGGTGGGAAGTAATTAAATTAGAAAGAAGCCGTGTCTACTAAATGAAGATATATTGCGCAGGAGAGGGTAGAATCAATTTTTCCAAAGGGTAACTAATGCACATAGGATGCACGGGGATGTGCACAACTAATGCACAGGGATGTGACTCTACTATATTATACCACTAATTTGTGTGTGCACTCAAGTATATATGTGTACACACATTCACACACGTACATATGTCTGTGTTCCTGCTATATAATGAACTGTTTTGGCTCCGCTTTGTCAGAATATCATTTAAAGGGTTACATTCCTTTAATGTACCATCGTTTAATCAAACTCCAAGATTCTTACTCTGCAATAAACCCATTAAATCATCTTAAATATCATGTCATAATGACAATTTGATGCCAACAGATGTGGTATTGGGGATTTTTTTAAAAAGCTTTCCTGAAGATATAGCTTCCAGAATTTTAAATCCTTGAGCCTGTTTGCACAGCTGTTAGATCTCTCAGCTCAGCCATCTTTTTGCTTTGCATCGGCTTTGCATTAAAACATGGGCGGCACGATTGCAAACTCACTTCGTCTAAAACACTGCGGTTTATGTCCACCCTCGTAAAGTCTGAGTAGCTGGGCTCTGTGGGGGTGCAATGCGGAGGGGTTGGGAGGTGAAGTTCCAAGGCCAGAGTGCAGTGCTGCAGTGCATCTTCTCTTCACTACTATTCCAGAGTAGCAGGTACAGTACCTGCTCAGGGCCGTCTGTAGCTATTTTGGTGCCCTACGTAGCCCCCCCCCCCCTCGTGTGGGGCCCCAGGCCTCAGTGGGAGGGAGTGGGGGGGAGAGGTTGGCCCCAGGCTTCCACAGGGGGGCAGTGTGGGGCCCCGCCCCAGGCCTCCATGGGGGATGCGGGTGTGGGGGGCTGGCCACTTCCTGTGGGAAGTGGAGAGACCCGGCCCCAGCCGTGAGCGGAGCAGGCTGGGGCCGGGTCTCTCTACTTAGCGGCGAGTGCAGGCCCAACCGCTTCTGGAGTCCTCAGGGGAGTGGGGGCGGGGAAGAGGCGGGGCTGGGGTGCAGCAGGAGCGGGGGCCCTGGAAGAGCTGGAGCAGCACGCAGCTGTGTACTTTGTGTATGGGTAAGGACGGCTCTGTACCTGCTCACCAGTTGCACAAGGTACCAGTGCCACTGGATCTGCATAGATGTGGATGTGCAACTCCCTCCCTGGCCTGCCCCTATTTCAGCCTTCTGCACTGGACTATTATGTAGTGTGTATGGGTTGCACATGCCAGATGACCCCGAGCACAACACCGTATGTGGGGCTTAAGTAATGTGTAGGGCCTTGAGCTAGCCCTGCACACAACATGTGAATTCCACCCTAAGAAAAGCAGTTGTGTATAATCCAGGCTGGCACAAACTAATTGCAAGGGTATGGTTTTCTCACAATTAGAATGTGCTAATAAGTGTGATCACATATCAGACGTAAGAGCATTAACAACAAGACTTGAAGATGTACCTGGGTAGGGCAATGTATAAGTTAGCATAGATGGAAGATGATGGTGCACATTTTCCAAAGGGTCTGAGAATAAGATAAATGAGTATTGAACAGTGCGACTATGACTGTTAAAATGTAACATACGTCCACCTGAATTCAGCATTAATGTGATTCAGTATTGTCAGAATAGCAAGCTTTTATCTACGGTGAAGAGTTTTTCATCTGTGATTTTATGTAAGCTAGAAACAGTGTTCTTAAAGGCCCGACCGAAAGCCCACTGAAGTCAATGGGAAGATTCCCATTGCGTGAATGGAGTGTCTGATCAGGCACTTTGATTTGCCATATTGATTTTGGACTTGAACTTCTGGGCTGCTCTGTATAGCAGTAAGCTTGAAGTTCTGTATAAATGACCCCTAAACTAAGCTCAATATTCCATAACATAAAAAACTGGGGAAAACCCCCAAAATGCTGACAATAATTGATAGCCTGGTGATACCAAAGGAGACGGAAACTGCATCACTGACACTGAAAAGAATCCCAGATCACTGCTAGAAGTTGGTATGGGCCTTCCTTCAACCATGAGACTACTGGGCGAGGCTTAGCTGAGGGAATGCATTTCCAGTCGTGAAATTATAAACCGGCATGGGGCTCTCAAACTTTTTTCATAGCATGAACCACAACTGAAAAGAGAGATTCTCTGACGGGCACCTTCTCTCCTGTTCGTGGTTGAATAGACTATCTTCTATCTATCCCATTGGCAGTAGAATAACAGCCCTGTGCCAGCTACAGCAATGGCTTACGCGGGGAAAAGCAATTTTAGGAAAGTAGTTAATGTATTTTTGGCTTTGTTTAATGTGACTTAGCAGCTGGAAACAAAGCGAAACAACCAATAATGTGACCACCAGTGATGATCAGCAGAAGCTGCCGAATTTGAGTCAAGAAAGTACTCCCAGATCTGATGCAACAAATCAATTGATAACAAGGAATTTTATAGCTTGTCAGAGAAAACAGAAAAGATAAGTGTGTAAAGTACATAAAACAAATTGCTCAGATTAAAATTAACTACACATTAATTTCTCAAAAGAATGACATTTTCAGTGATGTATTTACTAAACAGAAAAAATTATAAGCACCATTAAAAGATTATAAGTACCTTTTTAAAGGTTGTTGGGTTTTCACCCCCTTTACCCACACAATTACTATGTGCAAAATATAAAAATCAGGGAAGGGAAAAATGAAGTGGTGGAAATAGACCATTTTGTGAATTATGGGAAAAAAACATCCCATCTGTGATTTAGTACAGTTCCGACTATCCCATCTGTGATCTAAGCACAGTTCTCATTGAAGGCTGAATCCCAGAGCCATTCCATATGATAAAATGTACTCCTGTGCGGATGTACTTGTCTCTTCAGGAACATGTCTCTTTAAGATGAGACATAAAACCTTATGGGCCCAATCCTTCTCCAAAAGAATTCAAAGGGAGTTTTGCCATTGACTTGAGAAGGATCTGCAGCAGGTCATATTTCCCAGCTAACTTTGTTTATTAAAGTTTCCAAGGTACTTTTCACCAGCCGATGGTTGCATCCAAGGTCTAGTCTGCATGATGTCATATTTTTGAGCCTAAGGTGCTGTGTATGGATGCTGTGTACTCTTAAAGGGATAGTGTCTATTAAAAAAATCACATTTCAGTCTGCCATTGTTCTACCTACTATTGCTACAAGTGATACCTAAGACCTTGCGTACACTAGACTTCTACACCAATACAGCTCCACTGGTTAGTGCCAACCATGGGAGTGCTAGTATAGACCAGGGGCTGTGGGCCACGAGCATTTTCAGCACCATGTTGTCTAGACCTTCTCTAAACCAGGATTACATGGCATGGTGCTTAAAATGTTGGTGGTGGGTCTATACTGGCACTCCCTTCACTGATGCTGCACCAGTGGTAGCAAAGGGAGGATTTTAAATAAAGCGTGTAGGCCAGACACAGCCCAAGATGACTATATCTGAACAAGATTAGTGACAAAAACATTTCTTTCTGTTTTCCCCCAATCTGGTTACTTTGTGCATAAGGCGGCACTTTGTGTATAGTCAGTTAGGTTATCTTCCTGCTGCATCATCTACATTGACAGAGCCCCACTAACATCAACAAGGCACAAGGGGCCAGCTATAAAGATGCATTTGCATAGTCATTTCCCCTCATTGTTCATGTAGGTCTTTGAATCAGTAACAGGACACAGACAGAGAGACAGATTTCAATGAATTAGGAGAGATTGATTCTCCAAAATTGTCAGAGGGACTCTGAGGCAGATGCAGATCTGGATCTTTTAATTCCTTTCTATACAATGACTAGATTTCAAGTACACACACACACAATTTCAGTGACCACTGAAATTATATATGGATAGTCTTAGGCATTGCAGAACTGCTTTAAAGATGTATCACCATGGTGTGAGGTTTCCTGCTTTAGCAGAAGGCAGTGTACTTTAGGAATGTGTGTGTTATTTCTCTTATCACCCATGGGTGAATCCAGTAATATCACAAAAGGTTTTGGTTTTATTTTCAAACACCTGCAGTAAGACGGTTCCTCCAAGCTGATTGCTTGCTTGACTGAATCTTCTCCGCATCACCCACTCCACCCCGATTGTGGGTGCAGTCCATAAATGTATGCAGGAGTCTTCTTATGGCTAGATCCTTTCCCATCCACATCATAGGGGATGCAAAAAAGGGCCCCAACACAGTGGACCCTCCTCTACTGTGAAGGAGTCAGGCCATCTAGGCTGCATCTTCACTGGTATACTGAGATTCCACTGGTTTAAGCACAATTTGATGTGCCCATGCCATCCACGTGTCCACTGCTACTTTGCCCTGCATCTAAACTAGTGCTGTTCTAAACTGTTCCAGTTGCAATGCCCTCTGAAGTCCTATCTCATAGTTCCGAAGCACATCCTGAGAGATTGTGAACGGCTGCTGGTGCACTGTGGGACAGGAATGGGACAACTATCAGAACCGTTTCAATCTGCGCTGTTTTAGCGTTCCCTGTCCTGGCACTAAACGAGTGCACGCTGAAAGGGTATTTTACCCTACTGACAGCAAGTCTAATCCTGCCTGGAAACCATTTGGCGCATTCTTGTGTGCAGACGGGATGTGTGAGGACCACACGGCTCTTAGCATGATAAATTTCTCTAGTATAGACAGGACCCTAATGGCCAGGTCACTGTTCCACAGTGTTTCTTTCTATGCTAGCGCAGAGGATGGAGTGGGAAAGATAAGGGAGAATGGCCAATGGGTCTATGACTATGCTGATCCAGTGGCTAAAACCCCACGAGGAGGGAGAGGAAGGACTTGTCAATCACAGGCACTACCACATCTCCAGTGCAAGGCCTGCTTCCCTAGGCTTTGCTCAAAGGTTCCGTTTTTTCCCTGCTGCCCCTCATTTTCCCAGCTCAGCACAATCTCCTAGGTGATGCAGTCAGTTGCAGGTGTCTAACTCAAGCTCCAGGCTGGCTATATTGGATGATTTGCTTGCAACAGTGAGACCACAACTGCGCTTAACAATTTTTTTTGACATACTTAACTTGGCCCAGTTCAAAATCCCTTAAAGAGTCATGGCCCAGTTGTGCTCTGTCTCCTGGAAGTGGAGGCTCCAAACACCTGGCTGAGTCTGGGCTAGTGCATCTCCTGAAGTACAGCAGAGCAGCCAGGAGCTACTCTAATGTATAGCTCTCTTCCTTCCTGGGCTGCCTATGGGCTACTGGGCAGCATCTTGGAATCACTGTTGCTGCTATAAT
Organism: Emys orbicularis; assembly: GCF_028017835.1. Lineage (NCBI taxonomy): Eukaryota > Metazoa > Chordata > Testudines > Emydidae > Emys > Emys orbicularis. The sequence goes on along the minus strand of NC_088692.1, from coordinate 81,477,828 downwards.
ATGGGGACACCCTTCTCAACCAGGCCTTACTTGAGGGCTTGGACTACACAGTGCCTATGGCTGTCCTATGCAGTACCTGTGCCAGAGTGCAAGGCCTGGGAGGGGGCTGGCCATGAGTATTCTAATGACTTTGCATCACATTCTGCTCTTATACTCATGTGCCCGCCCCCCTCCCCCCACGTCCAGCCTCAATGGAGCTGATTGGGTGCACCAAAGCAGAATCTGTGCTGTTTTTCAAAAAGCACATTGGCAGACTTTGATTTTCCTTCCAATGCATGTGCAGCTCATTGGGCCAATCATATAGCCCTGCCCTCCTGTTTGTGAGGTTTAAATCCCGCAGACAGTCTAATAAAATAATAATAATAATTATATGATTCTCATTCAGAAAACCCTGCTCATCTCCAGGCTTTGAGTCTTGATTGGGGTTCCTGAGCACCAATATAAGACAAACTAATAAACAAACAACTGATAATACTAATAGATGGCATCATTATAGAATATCAGGGTTGGAAGGGACCTCAGGAGGTCATTTAGTCCAACCCCCTGCTCAAAACAGGACCAATCCCCTGACAGATTTTTGCCCCAGATCCCTAAGTGGCCCCCTCAAGGATTGAACTCACAACGCTGGGTTTAGTAGGCCAATGCGCAAACCACTGAACCATCCCTCTATCATCTACTAGTTAGAAAAATTAAGTGACTTGTCCAAGGCAACATGGTGAGTGGCAGAAGTGAGAGCACAATACAAGTCTCCTGCCTGCCATTCCCATACACCATCTAGTACTCCGCACTGCCTCCCTCTGTGGTACCTTCAAGCTCAGAAAAAGTGTGTACTCAGGTGACTTAACAAGTGTACAATACACTATTTTCCTATGCATTATCATGGCACTGGCCCTGCCTCTCCAGAGCTTTACAGGTCTGGCACCCAAGGGGTTAATGAAAATGCATGTGTTTTGTGCTCTTCCTCACTGAGGAACACACAGTTTGAACACGAACGACCAAATTGCTTTCCCCCCTCTTTTTTAAATCAAACCCTCAGCCTGTTAGGACGAGGCTAACATTGTTGTTCCATTAAATAAAATAATATGTTCCTGCTCTTGTTTTTAATAGAGTAAGACCCTGCATTTCCATCTCACTACTTTACTGACACAAGATCTTACTGAAAACAATTTCCGGCCCCTTCCCCATTCTCTGATGGCATAATTCACATTGTGTTTGTTTTAGATACACATCTCATCAGCTTCTGCTTTACTCTTCTGTGAAAAACACCATCAGAACAGTTGCATCCTCTAAAAATAAAACTAAAAAAGGGAAAGAACAGTAACTGTAAGGATAATTCTTTGTTATCTCAAGCAATGGTAAAACTTGCATGCAGAAAATGCATGCTAACAGTGTGTCAAGGGAGATCTCTTTGGAAACAATACAGAGAATTCTCCTAGTCTAAAAAGAGAATGAGGCCTTTTGATTAGTTTAATTGGGCTACACTATGTGTTGAAAAAAGAATGGGCCACTGCATGAATATTATCATCCAGGGTTTTTTTGACACTACGAGGTGAATTGCTAGAGTGCCATATTTTGTTGGCAATAGTGAGGCATCATGGCATTCCATAGGATCTTCCTGGTGCTCCATGATTAGGAGTATCCCCTGGGCCAGCTGCAAGTCCAATGTTCTCCTCTGCATCTTACTCCAGAATGGAGGCCAGGAGTTGCAGTTTCTCCTCTTCATTCTGCATGCCTCTTTGCCACATTCTGGGGTGGTGGACCTGGTGCACGGGCTCTTCAGGACTAGCTCAAGGACTGTGCGTGTAGAGAAGAGAACATATTTGGGCCCAAGGCACCAACACCATACCAGAGGTTATGGGCCTGTTACAGGAGTGGGGTGGGGGTGAGGTTCTGTGACCTGTAATGTGAAGAAGGTCAGACTAGATGATCATGATGGTCCCTTCTAACCTTAAAGTCTATGAGTCTAATACTGCTAGAGCCAGGCCTATGTTTTCCTTTGTATTGTGCTTCATTCACGATGAGATTCAATCTAAAGGTTAATCATGATGGGCACTATTTGGCCAGTTCTGTGAAGTTCTTGACATAGGGTGAAATCCAGGGGTGACTTCCTCAGTCCTTCCTCAGGCCAAACTCCCATTGCATTCAACTGGAATTTGACCTTAGCATTTGGCCTATGGGGAGAAGTATCATACAAGGTACAGCAAAGCAGGTGAGAAGACGTTTCTGAGAAGCTAGACAACAGTGTCTGAGAAACCTGAATGTGAGTTGGGAGGAGGGTTTAGTTTTGTGGTGTATTGTGGCTCTTTTTGGAACAGGGGATACTTTAGCAGATAGCCCAACTGACGCAGATGTAACTCAGGCTAACTCAGAAGCTGAACAGCTGTGGTGGAGAGTTTAAGCCAGGTGTTGGAAAGGGGGCAAGAACATTTGGGAAGCCGGGTCCACTCAGACACCTGCAGAAAAGAAAGAAAGAAAGAATCCAGTAAAGGGATCTGGTGGATGAAGCGGGAAGAAATCATATTAAGGAGTGATACAGCTGCCACAATGGCACCTACTGAGAGAATAAAGAAGAATGTTAAAGGACAAATAATCCAGGTGAAACATTTAAAAATGTGGACAGTAATAAAAGAACAGAAGATGGAGGACCTGTAAAGCAAGGTTTGAAAGTAACTGAGAAATACCTTGGAGGAAACCTAGGCAGTGCAGGAGCAGTACAGCTGTAATGATAGATAATAGAGGGAAGTCAGTCAGCGGAGGGCATCTTATCAAAAGAGCATCATGACGAAAGAATGATGATGATGACAATAACAAAAATCAAAAAGTTCCTGAGAAAATGAGCGCTAATGAGGGATTTCAACGACCTGGCTGGAGGGAGCAGCAGCTCAGTGGAGCATGTTACAAGACTGTTTCCTCACACAACACAGGGGAACACAAGTTCATCACTGCATTAGTCTTCAGGGAACAGGGCTCACACTGTTTACTATGTAGTCACTGTCCATTTACCTTATCCCCTAAATCTTAACTCTAATTAAATACCAGCAGGTCTTTAAAGCCTGAGCCTGCTCTCCTTTGGTATGCCGAACTTATAGGGAAGTTAGTCAGTTATTAAGGGCTCTGTTATACCTTGAAGGTATAGCCTGTGGTAAGGTGTTTAGAGCACTGTTGCTCTGGAGACAGAAAGAAGAGGCATTGTGTCTAAGTGAGAGGACCTCCTGGGGCGGCTGGGCATGCAGAGGCTGTATGCCAGCTGCTACATCCCTTTGTGGGGGAAGTTTATTACTCCCACATGGCCTCAGGGCTAAATAAAGGGGTCACATACCCATTAAATACAGGCCTTGTTAACAGCTAAAGCGGTCAGCTGGGAGAAGGATGATTCCATGCTCTGAGATAGCCCGGAGAAGAGGAGGTGAAAGATCTCCACTCACCCCTCCAATTGTTAACATGAGTGTGTTATGGGGAAAAGGCTGCACAGATCCAATTCTTACCCTGGCCCCATCCAGCCAGCCGTGTTCTTACACTGAGCTCCTCACAGCGCTACGTGGTGGGGAAGAATGACCTTTGCCTACTTAGTCGCTGAGCACAAGCTTGGCACAGCTGAGGAGCCAGCCCTGTGATTTTATTAGTGTGCAATAGGCAGAACTGACACACACAAAAAGGGCAAATGTTGTCACATTAAAGGCCCCTTTGATTTGTTCGTGGACCCCATGAAACATTTGAGGTAATTATTGCATCTTCCCAATAACTGGTGACAGCATGGGTGGTGGGAGGGGATTAGGCTGGTTTTGCTACCTTTGTGATTCCCGCCCCCCATACAGTTCTAGGAAGGGCAGTGACATCAGAAACAGAAAAGGCTCGGAGTGGCCTGATGTGACTGTCTTTTCTTTCTTGTTGCTGAAATGCTTTGGGGAACACACCACCCACGCTGGGCATGTGCAGCTCCCCTTGACATCCGGGGGACAGCCAAGCATGGTTTGAGGGCAACATATGGCCTTTTGAAATTATCCAAGAAGTACCACACACAGCCCTGCGTAAGAGGGGGAGGGGAAATCTATAAACCTGAAGTGTCATTAACGGTTTCTGATGCTTCAATCCACTACATGGAAACAAGGTCAATGCTAGGTCCATTTTTTTTAAACGTATGAGTTTACAGCTTGCAGAATATTCAGCCTAGCAATTATCAGTCTGATGTTCTCTGCATATGTGCCAACCTGATATAAAACACTAAGTACTTTGAATGGTATCAGTACAAACTAGTGCTGCTCATCTCACATCCCTTTGGAAGGAGGAGAATGGGTCTGGGAAATAGGGATGTTTTACACTGAACGAGGAGCAGTGAAATGGGGAGGGAGGAAGGAAGGGAAAAGTCATGTCATGTGAGTGGCATCCATAAATCTGGTTTTCATTTAGTTACATAAGCTCTGCTAACCTTCCTGGCAGTGCCATCTAGTGTTCACAGGGTTTCCTACTGTCCCCTGTATATTCCAGCAACCTCCCATTACATCTTTGTTGTTAGATTGCAAAATTTAAACAGCTTGAAGGTATGAAATTAAAAATAAATAAGAAAAGAAAAATCAGCCTTTGCCCTCAGTCTCAGTCATTAATGGCCTTTAATTCCTGACTGCATTAATGTTCGTGAAGTACATTCCCTTATTATATGTTGAAATGTAAAGTTGCTTGAACAGGGTCTGCAGAATTGACCTAGTTCAGGGGTCAGCAACCTTTGGCATGCGGCTTGCCAGGGTAAGCACCCTGGTGGGTCGGGCTGGCTTGTTTACCTGCCGTGTCTGCAGGTTCGGCCGATCGCGGCTCCCACTGGCCGCGGTTCGCCTCTCCAGGCCAACGGGGGCTGCAGGAAGCGGTGCGGGCCAAGGGACGTGTTGGCTGCCCTTCCTGCAGCCTCCATTGGCCAGTGGGAGCCGTGATCGGCCAAACCTGCGGATGCGGCAGGTAAACAAACCGGCCCGGCCCACCAGGGTGCTTACCCTGGCGAGCCGCATGCCAAAGGTTGCCGACCCCTGACCTAGTTCAAAGGAAACACGGCCAGCATGAGACTGTGTACTTTACTTGTTTAGATGTAGGATCTAATTTTGAAGATGCTTAGCTGTGGATTTGCTGTTTGGGGGTGGAGACGGTCTTTTTTGTTCAGTGTCTGTACGGTGCCTAGCACAAGGGGGTCCTAGTCCATGACTGTGGCTCCTAAGTGCTACCACAATAGAAATAATAATAATAATAATAATAGCATGCAGAAAGTATGTGCCTAATTTGCATGTGCTGCATCATTAATATTATTTCTATTGCAACAGTCCTTAGAGGTATTAATCTGGGATCAAGGCCCACTGCTATACACTATAAACATGTAGAATGAAAAGATGTCCCCTACCCCAAAAAGTCTGCAATCTAAGTACGTGGCAAGACATGAGATGGATATAACAAACCGAGAGCATACTAATGACCATAATCTGCCATGGGTATGCGCGATATGGTGATTGTGCATGCAAAAAATGGTTACCTAGCTATAATTATTGTTTTTTGAGATGTGAGGCAGATGTGTATTCTACTTAGGTGTGTGTACACCCAGTGCATGGGAGCTGGAGAATTTAGCCTAGCAGAACCCATAGGGATGGTGCTCACGCCCTGCAGCCCTAGCCTCTCTCCTGGCCATATAATTACATCTGCATCCCATCTAAAAGAACAACAGTTACAGGTAGGTAACCATTTTTTCTTCTTCTAGTGCAGGAATCGGCAACCTTTGGCACGCGGCCTGCCAGGGTAAGCCCCTGGCGGGCCAGGCCGATTTGTTTACATGCTGCTCCTCATGGTCACAGTTGATGCCATAATTCTGGCTGAGGCATCAACCATGTCCAGAGCTGACTGCAGTGAGGTCTTGGGCACCATACGCTCTTCTACAATGAATGCTTTAAATTCTTCCTTGGTGGCTTCTGGCAACTTGTCTGCAAACTTAGATATGGCTGCCCGATGAACAAGTCATATTTAGAGAGCAATACCTGTTGGTTCACAATGTACATCTGCAGGGAAGAGAAGATATAAATCTTTCTCCCCATCAAGTTTATCCTCTTGGACCCTTTGTCCTTAGGAGTGGATTTATACTTTCCCTGCTGTGCCCTCTCATTTCCTGCAGTTGGCACCAGAGATTTAGGGGCTGGGTGGAAGTAGAAACCCTCAAAACCCTGCCTGGGAACTAAGTACCGCTTCTCTGAATGCTTTGCCATCGGAGGCATCAAAGCTGGAGTATTCCAGAGGGCCTTTGCAGACTCCAAGATAGCCTCATTTATCAGGAGGGCTCTCCCTGGAATTGATGATTAGAGAATATCCAGCAGCTTATGTGTATTCTCCTGCAGGCATTCTGCCTGGATGCCCAAGGTGACATCTCAGGAGGTCCTGATATGCCTTAAAATCCTCTGGCACTGAGGAAGAGGAAGATTCTAGAGTGGTAGAGTCATCCAGAGAGGATGAAGAGGCAGTTTGCTGCACCAGTGCCAGGTCCTGTTCTTGCACCACAGGATCCGGTTGGAATAACTCCAGCAGTCCAGAGGGAACGGGCTCAGTGGTTGCTTGCAGCTGAAGTGGTTTGGGATGGTGAGCCAAGGGCAATTTTTGGTGTCTATTGGGTGCCGACCTGGGGGAAGGACAACTCCAACCTGGATCTTGAGGAGTCCTGGAGGTTATCTGGTGACAAAGGGGGAGCCAGCCCCGAAGAGGCAAACAAACTGCTGGACTCGTCTCAGTGGAGACAGCATTTGCTGAAGAGAAATGGGGGATTGGCACCGCAGTACTGAATCAGACACATTCCCACCTGTCGGCGCTGAAGCTAAGGGTGGTACTGAACTAGATGAAAGGATCTGCCGCCAAGACTATGACAGTGCTGAAGGATGCAGCAGCATTGAGGGGGCCTTCAGTGCTGGGCCCTGCGTTGGCCTGTCTGAGGCCCGGGGGTGTGAACTGTGGTGCTGACAAACCCAGCGGCTCTGTGATGCAGCCAGTAGGTGCCAAGGGCACAACAGAGGCCGAAGCGGTAGATGCCATGGCCCTGTGATCTCCTGAACCAGTGGAGAGTCCGGGACTGAGAGGCAAAGCAGGTTTGATGCTGCCCGATACCGTGTCAGCGTAGAGACAGTTGGTGTTGATGCTGATGTCATCGGTACCAGAATCAATGGATCCTTCCTGGCCGGAACTGAAGGCAACAGTATGGGCTCTGGCTGATTGGGGCATGGTACCAAGGAACAGGTGGATGGACCTGCTCCATCCTGCATGCTGGAAGGAGTATGGTGCTGGTCAGCACTCCTCTTAAAAGATGATGTGTGTCTCCCTGAGCCCTGGAATGGTCCCAATTCATTTTATGGGATCTCTTCCTCACTGTACCAGAGGCAGGTGAATGCTTCCTCCTTCTCTTGGGGGAAATGCCAGAACCCGAACAAGGAGCAGCATCACTTGCTGGCTCTGAAGGTGACTCCTGGTCAGACAAGGGCCTCAGTGCTAAAGTTGGCCTGCTCAAGAAGGTGCTGCTGCAGCCACAAGTCCTCTTTGTGAATGACTTGTAGGTGGAGCACTGGCCTTCCATGTGTCCTTCACCAAGGCACAACAGGTACTTTGTGTGGCGATCGCTACTGGGGATGGCCCCCCCTCACCACGGACAGTGCTTGATTCCTGGTGTGGGCATTACACAGGTCAGCCAGCTACTCTAATTAATATTATACTAACACTAAACTTAACCTAGTTAGTATACTAACTGCTATATACACAACAAACAATTCTCAGAAAACTGAGACCAAAGCATGAGGTGAAAATACCACACAGAGCTCTGACTCCATCCATGGCTGGTACTGAACAAGACAAAGGAACTGAGGGGGATAAGGGTGGTACCGTCCTTGTATGGCCAGGGGAGGGGCTTGGGCTGCAGGGCATGTGCGCTGCCCCTATGGATACTGCAAAGTTCTCTGGCTCCAGTGCGCTGGGCATGCACAAGTCTAAGTAGAATACATGGCTGCATTCTAATCGAAGAAGAATTACCAATAGAAATTAGGCATGCAGTAGTGAAGGAATTTCACACGTGTAACTTTTTTCAAAATGAGGCCCATTGAAAATAGTATTTAGCTCCTAAAGCACATGAATCAGTGATGATGGATGAACCTCAGCAACAATTTGGAACTCTAGCTGAGGTCACCCAGACATCTAAACATTCACTTATCCAGACCCCTTGCATCTATCGTGGTGGGTTGAAAATTTTGTGATTGACTGCCACTTACAGTCACACCTGGAAATACCACAAGCACAGAACTAGAAATAAAAAGGGTTGTTATTGTTCACTGTTACCAGTTGGCACTGGCTGTATGTAGAAATGCCACAAGCCTGAGGTTTTGTTCCCACAATGATCATGAAAACTGCAAGAACAGAGATCCAGTTTGTGCAAGCTCCAGTTAGTGCAATGTCCTTAATTGAGAACAATCCTAATGATGGGACAAGCTAGCTCCCTGACCCAATAAAGCACTTAACCATGTGCATAATTTTCAGTACATGCTTTGCTGGATCAGGGCCTGGATGACCTAGGCCTTTTCTGTCTATAATTCTAGGATATCCAACTTCAGTACACATTCATCAGTGTTTGCAATCCAGGTTGTCATCCGTTCTTTTCTAAGCAGATCCCTGAGACAATTCCTTGTGTTTGAACAAAACATCAGAGCTTTTCCAAAAGCAAGAAGGATTGTTACCATTTGTAAATAATTCTGTCCTACTGTAATTTATTTGAGCTGGAATCATCCTCCATTTCCAGCCATGCACAACAGCTGGCTCTGAACTGGCTCTGGTAAGCAGCAGCTGTGTAGAAACTTATGGCAATTTCAGCCCATCTGTGTCATGACCACTTGCATTATATCTTTACAGTTCTATTGCAGAACTTCCGGAGTACAAGTGTGCACTTAGGGGACCCTCTTCTCTCTTTCTCCACAGACACACACACGCAGAGAGAGAAAGAGACAGACAGATTCTCTCTCTATGCTCATTTAGAATGAAAAAAAAAAAAATCCCTGTTCTGCTTCTCAGTGATCTGGTGTCTCTGCCCAGCACTCTCCTTGTCCCAATGACTGCCTCCTCTATGTGAGATCAAACAGAGCAGGCAGCAAGGGAGAATAGAAATCAAGGGAGAGGCAAATTGTGGAGACTCTAGGCAAAATCTTGTGAGCACCATAAAACGTTACCTATCTGCTCCTAGGAAGGAGTCAGCTGGCTAGCTGAATGAGCTACCCAGCAGGGTGCAGTCATCGCCTGGTGGGATGAGTTGATGCTAAGGTGCACAGGTTCCTAAAACACCCCCCACCCCACTAGCGCTGCAGACTTTTTGCTTTCTAGGACCCACATTATCCTCTTTGTCAAATCTTGGGTGTTCTTATCTGAGGAGTTCTGTTATTCCATCAGATGGAGGAGCATTATCCCCTGAAGATCAAACAAGACACAATGTAGCCCATGAAAGCTTATGCTCTTATGCATCCGAAGAAGTGGGTTGTAGCCCACGAAAGCTTATGCTCTAATAAATTTGTTAGTCTCTAAGGTGCCACAAGTACTCCTGTTATTTTTTCTAATAAATTTGTTAGTCTCTAAGGTGCCACAAGTACTCCTGTTCTTTTTGCGGATACAGACTAGCACGGCTGCTACTCTGAAACCTGTCCTACCTCAGTAGCCTGGCTCCCCCAAACTCCCACCAGGAGTGGTTTCAATAAGAGGAGGGGGAAACAGCAGGAGTTTTATCAGCATTATATTAAGCTGCATATTCTCTACTGCTTCCTGGGGGCGTGACACCACGGAGGGTAGACACAATCCTGCAATTCCTGGAAAGTAGTAGAAGGTTATAGAGCCATTACTGCCCAGACAGTATGTTCCCCCACCTCATTTGCACCTACTTTGGATTCCCGCCACAAGCGCAAGTGGAGGAGGCATTCAGCCACCATGTATATAGAGTTTTCAGTGGTTTAGATCAGATACTATTATTAGAATTTTGAAATATTTGAATTTTTGATGAAGAATGGAAACAAATTCCCGGGAAATTTTAAAGCAGATTCCCTCCCTCCCCCCCATTTTTCAAACCCACTCTCATCTGTTGATTGTCTAGTCATATGCCCATGGCTATTGATCCATCTCTGACTCTAGATTTTTACAACATTCCCAGTCAGGAGGACAGGTAAAATATGAATCGGAGAGTGAAAAGGCAACTTTCAAAAGTCTTCATTACTGTGAAACATTTCCCATTCCATGTGGAACCTTCAGTGCTTTAATAAAAGCCTCAGTGAGATGGAGCATATGCCCAAGCAGTACAGAGCGTGCAGAGCAACTTGAACTGGGTTTTGCTTATTGTCATGTACTCAGCACAGCAACATTTGTGCAGATCTGAATTGAAGATGAAAAAGCAAAAAAATCACCTCTTAATTAGTTACAGGCAGATTGTGTCACTTTAGTGCCACCTGTTGGTCAGCAGAATATTAAGTCTCACACGGATTGGAGCTTCTAGTTTGATCTGAATGTATTATCCTCCTGCTCTGCATGCCTGTGTTAATGGAAGGAAAACATAGAGGCAGATATTCTATGTTTGATATAAAATAATACCTTACAATATTTGTGGTTTTCGGATTTGCCAGTACCACTTTTTATAAAAATGTACCTACGTTACGATGAGTGCCAATTGTGCTGGGCTTTGAATGGATTTTGATTTAGAATACTAATATCTGCTATATGGTCTAGCAGGTTTTTTGGAGAATAAAAATATAATATCACCTTTTCAAACATGAACACAAATTGTGAAAGGGGAAGGACATTAAGCTTCTATGATACTGGTTTTGTTACTCTCCCTCAGCCCTTGTCTATTAATTTTCTTTTAGATTCTTAGACCCTTAAGGCCAGAAGGGATAATCTAGGCTGATAATCTTTGCATAACACAGGCCAGAGAATTTCTCCCAGTAATTCAGCTCATAACTTTTGGTTGAGCTAGAACATATTTTTTTAGAAAACACATCCAACCTAAATTTAAAGATTTCAAATGATGGATAATCCACCATATCCATAGGTAAATTATCACAATACTTCATGTAGCCTCCTGATAAAAAAAACATGCTTTATTTCTAGCCAAAGTTCATCTAGGCTCAACTTCTAACCACTGGATTTTGTTATATCTTGTCTTGTTAGATTGTGACCTCTAAGCAAAGACTTTGTCCTGCTATTTGTTTGGATATTGTGGGTGCTAATGTAACCCACACACTGCCTGGGTGTGGTGTTCTGTCCCATCTACTAGCACTGAGACCACTTAGAGAGAAAGAGTCTGCTCTACAGCCCTAGCTAACAAGAAGCTGGCTTTTAGCGCATGCTGTAGAACAGGGGTCGGCAACGTTCGGCATGCGGCTCACCAGGGTAAGCACCCTGGCGGGCCGGGCCAGTTTTATTTACCTGCTGACGCGGCAGGTTCGGCCGATCGCGGCCCCCACTGGCCGCGGTTCGCCGTCCCGGGCCAATGGGGGTGGCGAGAAGCCGCGGCCAGCACATCGCTCACCCGTGCCGCTTCTCACCGCCCCCATTGGCCCGGGACGGCAAACCGCGGCCAGTGGGGGCTGCGATTGGCCGAACCTGCAGCATCAGCAGGTAAATAAAACTGGCCCGGCCCGCCAGGGTGCTTACCCTGGCGAGCCGCGTGCTGAACGTTGCCGACCCCTGCTGTAGAGGCTCATGCATAAAGGTCCCAGGTTCAATCCCACCTGCTGACGACCGGGGTCTGTCGGTGTTACACTAATATAACACAATTAGGAACGATACTAATAAAATAAGAACAACAATACATTTTAACATACTTTAAAGTGTTAATTATACATGGTCCACTTCTGCCACCCTTGCCCATGCTAAGTAGTTCCACAGGCCCCGATCTAGCAAAGGCTTATGCAAGTGCTTAACTTTATACATGTGAGTATCTCCATGAACTCAGAGGAGAAGGTACTCTGTGGTATACAAAATAAAATCACTGACACTACCACTGTACATTATTAAGATCCTGCAAACTAACTGTTTTGTCTACTCTGAATATTCTTTTTTTTATTTTTGCTTCTCTTTGGCCTATTATGTGACTCTAGTGTTATTCATTAAAGTCTCAGATTGTGCTTGTTTTTTTAACAACTCTTAGGGCAGGGGGACTTTCTCTTAATTGGTACCATCTGGAAACGAGAAGGAAATGAACACGAAGAGATGGAAGTCCTTGCACTTTTACACATTTGCAAAACTTGTTCCATTCGTATGTTTTATCTGCATCGATTTGTGAAGTTGATTTCCCATTATGCATTTTTGGTGGCGGTTGTTTTGCTTTAGGAAAGAGATGACCTAAACTTTGCTAGCAGCCCTAGAAAATAATCATTTTGAACCAGAAAGTTATATGATTCAGGCTGTTAGTGAACAAGGCCTTTTTATGCAAATTGAATATCTTTATTCCCAGTTTTTTCTGATCCTGCATCACTTGTTCAGCATTTCTTCGTTCTCCAGCACTGGTTTCCATAGCTGCATGCAATCACACTCTCACACAGATGCCATTCTGTGTTCAAAGCACTGAATGCTACAGGGCATATTAGTGTTTTTATGCCTTAGATCTATCTTTATGCAATTTGAGAGCTCATTAATAGATACCATTTTGTGTGATTAAAAAAACAACAACCTGGTACATGAGAATCTTTGAACAGGAGAATGGATTGCAAGTAAAATGACTTTCTTCTCATTATGCAGATTGCAGTCTAGAGTCGACTGGCCAAGGTATCTGCAGTTAGTGCCACCAAGGTAATAATCCCCTGACTAGGGCTGTGTGCAAAGTATGAATGCTCCTCCCCCCCCCCCCGAAAAAAAAAATTCTCACACATTTGCAATGTGAAGGTTTTCATATTTTGTTTTCACAAAAATGGATCCAATTTAAAACCCTATGAGATTAATTTTACAGGCTTTAAAAAAACAATGACACATCTTCTCCCTTAATAAGTGAAATGCTTGAGATCTGATCAAGGTGCTCCACATTAAAATCTACTGAAATGGACAATTTAAGACACCTGACATTTCATGTAGGTGAAGAGCTGTTTTCACTGGGGAACATCTTTTGGAAATTTCACATGTGAACATGCCATTCCATGAAAACTGCTTAGAAAGCAAGATTATGGGACTGCACAGGCTGCTCCCTTTTCTGGGGGTGCATTCTTTCTCTTTGGGTTGGGTGGGGTGAATTTCTTCCCTACAAAGTAGCAGGAAATGAGCCTTTTTGTGGCCATCACTTCTGGCTTCATTAGGCAGGATGCTGCTTGTAATGTCACCACATCATCATCTAATCCCAGCTCAGGCTCTGCTAGCTGTTCATCAGTTGCCCCCAAAATAGAAACTTGGCTCCTTTGCCAGTGCATCCCGTAACCCCTTAAAATGAAACCAGCCTCTACTTTATTAAAGTCTCACTTCGGGGACTGTACATACACCGTGAAGACCATAATCATGAAAAGCAGTAACCAAAACCAGACTCAGGATAAGGAGTCAAAATGTTCAGCGCTGCAGAGCAAAAGCGGCAAGAAAAATACTGTTACTTTAATTAAGTAATAAACAATTACTCTGTGTACTGAAATTATTCAGTACACAGAGGGGAGGAGGGAAGGATGCATTTCCAAAGTGATAGAGAAAAAGGCTAAAGAAATATTCTGGGGATCAGTGCAGCATATAATGCTGAAGTGAAACAAAACTGAAGACCAACACATGATATCTTATTTGCCTGTAAATGCTGCAATGCTCTTCTAGGTGGCATGACTGAGCAGAGCAAGGGACTCCTCCAGAAACAGCCAAACATACCCACTTTAGGTACCTAAGTTTCCAATTAGCAATTTTCCAGAAACAAAACATAATCAGTCTCAGGAAGGATACGAATCTGCGGCCAGTGCAGCTTGCAAAATGGCAGCGATGTAAAATCTCGTGCATAATCCACCCAATGACCACTGACAAATCTTTCAGAAATGGGCAGGCAGGCACATTTTTCATTTCTTAATCCTTGACTTTCTATGAAAGGTATGTTTCTTGGTTAGCAATTCAGCCCAGGATGGGCCAGAGCAATGAAAGAGAAATCCAAATGGCTGCATGCAATCCACGCAATGTGCCTAGATTTCAAAACAGCAACTCAGTATATTTCCCCAATCTTTGTTTCCCCCCTTCTTTGTGTTAAAAATATAGGCTGTGACAGTGAATCGTGACTGATGTACGAAATGAAAATCCCTGCCTGATGCACAGAGATGATAGACTAAATACTCTGCAATTACTACCTTGCTCCACTTTTTACTATGCGTTGCTTACTCAGACACAGTACTGAGCTCCGGCAACTTACCACAGAGGTAATCAGAAAACCTCAGTAAATGCACAAGGGTTAAAACCAGCTGGTTACACCACCATGCGGAGGCACACGCTGGGCCAGATTCGCATTTCCGCTTGGTGCAAAGTGTTCAGATTCTGGCTGTTGCTGGCCAGTGGAGAATTCCTCTGGTGTTAGAAAACTCCCCGCTGGCATAAAGGGGATCTGCCAGAGTGGAGGAGAGGAGTATGACAGGGGCATGGTAAAGTAGAATTCTGCTTTAGGCAGGGGAATCCTTTAATGCAAAATCAAGGATTAAGAAATGAAAAACGTCCATTGGAAGGGAGGGGTTGTTCTGCAGCAGCCCTAATGCTTCCCTCCCTGGGGTGCAGAATCTGGGACCTGATTGGGGTCCCTCCCCCAGCTCTGAATATAGTTTGGAATAGTGGAGCCATTGGATTGTCATTGCCCTGTACTAATCTCCATCTCGCAGTTAGAGACAAACTGGACTATAAGAATACTCTGCAGACATTGGACCAGATTAGCGGCTGTGCAAGGCACCTATAACCCCAGGTGTGTCACAGGCCGACTCAACCTCAAAAGTAGGCAGAGCCGGCTGGCTGATGGGGGTGGCCTGGACAATGATGAAATGTGCTGATTCAGCACATACTCTGGGTAGCCTCTGCCAGGGAAGCCCCTGTGAAGCCTTAGAAAGAAATTAGAGCTGCCTTCCCACAGTGGGATCACCTACGGGGCACAGTTGCCTTCCTGTTCTTAAGGGGTAGATCCCAGGGAGGTGAAGCCCCATCTGCACCAATGGGAAAGAATCAACCAAATTATCTTTTAAAACACTAACCAGTTACCAGAAATTTTGCATCCCTTAGGCCTGGCCGGGTTCCTGTATTGTGGGGAAGGGGCATGGTGCCACTTAGGAGGAAAGACTTGTGGCAATAAAGGAGCCAGAAAGGACAATGCTTCCATCCATCCATCCATCTACTTATATGGCCCCATCACTGTAGCCTGCAAGTGAAAACTGCCCAGAAAGCAAGATTATGGGACTGCCCAGCCTGCCCCCTGTTCTGGGGGTGGATTCTCTCTCTCTCTCTCTCCTGGGTAGGTGGGGTGAATTTCACTTGTACTGAGTAGCATGAGATGAGCCTTTTTGTGGCCATCACTTCTGGCTTCACATGCAGCATGCTAACTAATAATGTCACCACATCATCATCTAACCGCAGCTCAGCCTTTGCTAGCTAGCTGTTCAGTGCTTCCCTCAATTAATGCACCTGAGCACTGTCCCTTGTGCAATTAGCTGCATGCCTGCAGCTAGCACATATAGCCCAAAAATTAAGACAAGATGCATCAAATTGGTGTAAGAGGCCACTGGCAGTGAATGAGCAGGAAGGACAATGATATGAACAGGTGATTACATAGACTAGCCATGTGGCAACTAACAGGTATCAAGCCCCAAAACAATTTCAATAAATCAACCAGAGATATTCACTCTATTTGTAATCCATATCTGTGTCACATAAGACTTCGTTCACTCTGAGAGATGCTAACATTCTTTCACTGACCATAGACATTTAACAACACTACTAAACATCCAGAACATTTCTCAAAAAACACGTTTATACTGAGCTCTCAAAAGAATGCAGTAGATTTATTTCAAATAAGTTTATCGCCCACTCCCCATAGCCCACCTCCTCCCCCGAAACCAGGCTGTTTTCTGCCAGGGAGCTTTTGTGTTTCACTGAAATATTACGATTTGTTGAAACTGTTTGATGTTGATGGGAAACATAATAATATCAGTTGCCCAGGGAGAGAGATTTGTATATACAGAGGGAATTTAACCTCAAACATTCAGTTCACCTGTTCATGTGTGATTTATATCGCCCCAGGCTCTTAGGCAGACTGAATGTTGACACCCTTTGAAGCTGAAAGAGGCCCCATGACTGGTCTTTAGAGAGCTCTATGATGTCTCTATCAGCCTGTCAATGAAAAACCAGGCAGTACAGCCAGGCCCCCTAAAGATTTCAAGGCCTTGCAGGCAGGGGAATGGTGCAAGCATTTTACTTTCACCTAGCACTCAAGAGGCCAAGTATGAGCTGCTGGTCTAATTGATTGGTAACAGACTAGTCTGCTATGCTCTGAATCTACCCAGATCTGAATGACAGCATGTCCTTTAGACATGGATCAAGGAGGCAGCATTGGAGAAAGTTTCATTTAATAGTTGCACACTCAGGTGTGACAGGGCTGTTCAAATTGGGGCAGATTTGTAGGATTTGGTAACCAGTGGCTAAGACTGCAAAGTGCAAACTAATCTCTCCTTATCTGGAATGAATGAGCCCTTGTTTCTTATAAAGTCAGAGACTTGATCAGAAAGAGGTCGGTGTGGGATTGGTATATATAGCTAGTGGATGAGAAAACTCAACACTGATTTTGCAGCACTTTTTTGCACTTTCCCGGTGTGTGTGTGTGTGTGTGTGTGTGTGTGTGTGTGTGAGGGGAAATAAGCATTGCCGGGAGTCTCTAATAGTTTTAGTAAGATCAGATCTCTGTGGTCTTCCAGCCACTAGAGGGTGACATACACCTGAACAGTCAGACATTCCACCCAGAAAAGATCAGTGCTGCAACATACAGAGTAGCCAATAATACGTTACTGCATTGTGCATCTCTAGCATGTAAGTATTCGGTTAATGCTCACTTTAGCAAAAAGAGGAGGGTGGCAGAATGGAAAGGTAGTTTATGCTTCCTATGCTAGTCAACTTCCCATGAAATGCACTCAGTAACATTCTGGAGGACAGGATTAAAATTCAATACACTGCTGATAGATTGGGGGAAATGAGTTGAAAACAATCAAATGTGATATAATAAAGACAGCTGTAAAGTGGTTTACATAGAATTAGGGAATGCTGGCAAGGCAGAGCAGGATCTGAGGATTAAAGGGGATTACACATTGAAGATGCATCTACAATATGATGTGATGACAAAAAAGCAAATGCTACATTGGGTTACATTAAAGAATACAGCGTGCATAAATCATGTGAGGTAATTATTTAATTTTGGACACTACATGTCCAAAAAGGTGCAGCCCAATGGGAGAGAAACAAAAATGATCGAAGATTTTGAAAATTATGAGAAGTTGGTACATTCCATCTGTCAAAGAAGAGACAGAGAAGCATATATATGTAAAGGGTGTTCTTCCTAGCCAACGAGGACAAAACAAGAAATGAGGCTGCAAATAATTAGACTGTAGAAAATCAAATTTAGGATAAATACCAGGACCAACTTTCTAACCGTAGGAACAACTGGGCAAAGAACAAAGCAACCATAGGAAGGGATGTCACGGGAGATATTCAAGACTAGACTACAGATGCTGTCATCTACTTGTGATGCTGTAAGGATAACAAAATCCGTCTTGCTACAGTACAAGAGGTAGCCCGCCAGGGAACAAATCTATAATTCTCTCACAGGCTGCAAAGTTCCAGTCAAGAAATCATTGAAACTCCAGTGCCAAGGCTCCTAAACCTTGACTAAATTCATTTTAATATAGGATGGAGATGAGAATTGTGACATTCAGTGGGAGGAGAGAATACGAGATGAAGATGAAGAGCCAGATTGTGTCTGTCAATCCGCTGGCTGTATTGGTTGTACTGTGGAGCTGCGTTGTCCCAGTAGGAGCTCCAAGAGGCCTTGGCAGGAAATCCAGGCTGCTGCTACACTCTTTGCGTGGGTGCAGTACACACACTTCTTCACACAGGAACAGCTCCATGTGGTGCACGAGCACAGATATGGTACCCCACTTTTCTCTCTGCCCCTTTGGAAAGTCTAGTGCAGGCAGTGGAACCAGCCTTGTGCTCCCTGAGTGAAAGGACTGGATTGTGTGAAGGCACGAAGGACATGGGCAGAGAGGATAGAAGGGGTACGTTTGCTTCAGTGAAATGGCGAAGGTTAAATTGTGGGTGCTGATTTTCTACAGGGACTGAGGGGAAATAGTAGTCAGGACTTAAAGTCATTTTAAATGATCTTGTTCTGTCTGAGGCCTAATTGTGTCTCTCCATAAGAAACTGTAAAACCAAGAGTCTCACTCTGTAGCATCATAGGGGAGAATGAAAGCCATCGGCCCTGTCCCCTGCATTTAATAGGATGTCAAAATCCAAAGCACAGTCACTGGTTTTTGACTGAGGTTAGAGAAGAAAAGCTGAACTAATTACGCCGTTTCTGAGTATCCCTCCCTGTCTAATAGCTGTAGACTTGCAAATCGTAACATATCGGGATTCTCAGATTCACAGATCGATGCTGCTTCCCAGCCAGGGAGGTTACTTTTCATGTTGATGAGATACAGGCTCCGCTTCAGCTATGTCACTATTAGTGGGGACAGTTCCCTGATAAAGCTATTGTGTATTCTTTCTTCTCCATCCCAATGAGATGGGAAAATAGAACTAGAGCTTCAGGTTGTGAAAACCCAATCCTGAGAGGTGCAGGGCACGTTGTGGAAAGTGCTGAACACCCTCAACTCCTCATACACTGCATCTTCCAGCAGGTGCTCAACACCTTTCAGGATCCAGCCCCAAGCGATTTGACAAGGCAACAGCAGGCTTAAGTGCATTTTCTGTTAAATATTTACTTGCCCTCCAGATACAATGAATCCCACTCTGAAAACAGCAGACACCTTGGTCTTCAGCTCAAGCAAACAAGTATAAAGACTTGAACTGAGGACCTTTTTTACTTCAGTACCACATGCATCTTCCACTTGTCCTAAAGGAGGATCTTCCTTTACTGCTAGCAACAGTAAGTCTTAGATGTAAGTTATACTGCTGGGACGGACTAAATGACATTTTTTGAACAGGACTACAGGACTCAAAGGTCTCTCTAGCCTTAATTTCTATAGGACGGATACCCTTTTTGTATGTCACGCACTAGAGGACAACATAATCACATACCTTTAAGCATGTCTGATCCAATCGAAGAGAGTGGCACACATTTAAGTTAGCAAATGCATTGCACGTGGGGGGTCTAGTCTTGGTTCTGCTGTTTCTCATAATGAGAATGTGTGTCACATGGTTATGCAGCAGCTTCACACTATCCCATGGAAGTTATTATGAAGGTTTTCCTGGTGAAGTCATATTAGGAGAGTGACCTTCAGCAATTACAAGCTCCATTTCCTTTTATTTACATCGTCAGCTTCACATTCATAGTCAGCTGCGCAGGTATCTGGTACCACAGCCGGCTGCCCCGTACATATTTACAGATTGTATATATTCATACTTTGTTCTGCTAGGGCCTCCTGCTCTGCAGTTAAGCTTGGGGAAGAATCTGTTTCACTGGGGAGAGAAAGATCAACGTTGAGTATAGAAAACTGCCAGTACAAAGCATTTTAACTCTCCCCACTTTTCCTTAAATGTACTCTGTTTCTGTTAGCAGAAGGCTGACTGTCTTCTGATTTGAATTTCAGAGGCAAAGCAAGGTGGACTCAGGTGGTTTTCACCCTGCTTTGCCCACCTTATTATTATGTATTGATTGTTGACTGTGTAAGATACTATCACTGCCTCAAAGTCTAATTTAGACAGATAATACAGTTCAGAATCTTAGTGCACCAACTGAGCAGACGAAGGTCCAACCCCAAAATGGTGAATTATTTAGGGGACCACCCTTGGAAGGTCTTGAAGCAGGAATGCACAATCCATTAGCCTGCAGGAAGAGGGAGGTTGTTCCTAGTACACCGCTACCTCGATATAACGCGACCCGATATAACACGAATTCGGATATAATGCGGTAAAGCAGCGCTCCGGGGGGGGGGGGGGGGGGGGAGAGGGACAGGTGGAGCACTCCTCTGCACCAGGGACTCAAATACATTGGGTCCAATGCTGGGAGCAGAAGCAGGCCTCTTCAGAGGAATCCACTTCTCAACAGAACACATATTTTTCCGAGTAGGCCCTTCTCCCCGAGTGTTGAATCAAGAAGGCCTAATTCTGCTGTTGGCATGGTTTCACAATTTCTCAGGCTTGAAGCAAATCCCTGTCTTCCCCCCCCCCCCCCCATTTCACAGAATAAAGAAGAGAAAATGGCTTGCGAGTAGGAAATCTACAACCCTAGGCCCGCCCTGCATGATCCTTGTGCTTCAGTGCTTCTCCAGGATTAAGAACAGTGGTAGAGATGGACTCCTTAAGGTAAAGCTGGCCAAATCGTGGCCTGCGGGTCAACTGCAGACCAGTATGCTCTTCTGTGAGACCCTTGTCCATCCTCCTCTTTAACAGAGAGGTCTGTGCAAGAGGCTACAGCAGTGTTTCCCAAACTTGGGACGCCGCTTGTGTAAGGAAAGCCCCTGGCGGGCCGGGCCGGTTTGTTTACCTGCCGCGTCCGCAGGTCTGGCCGATCGCGGCTCCCACTGGCCGCAGTTCGCTGCTCCAGGCCAATGGGAGCTGCTGGAAGTGGCATGGGCCGAGGGACGTGCTGGCCGCTGCTTCCAGCAGCCCCCATTGGCCTGGAGCAGCGAACCATACAATGCTCCATTTTGATCTGATCCACAGATTGCTTTTCTCAAGAGGCAGCGTTTCGTGCTGGGACTTGCAATCTCTCTTGGACACCTCTCTGTATCCAAGATGGGGCCACAATCTTTTCCATGTTACTCAAATATAAGCAGGGCCCAACGGTCCCTGGGAGTTGCTAGTGGAGGGCCTGATTCAGGAAAGCATCCCTAGTTAGCACTTAAATGTGTGCTTAACTTTAAGTGCTAGTTAAATCCCACTGCAGCGAGGAATGTTTTTCTAAATAGGGATGTGCTGAAATGCTTTCCTGAATGGGGGCCCCTGTTAAATGCTCTTGGCCCTTTTTGGAAGCTATGAATTTGTGCTTCTTGTACCAATAACCAAGAACCAAATTATAAATGTGTTGTGTTCCCCGCACCCCATCCCCAGCCAACTCTCTCCTAGTGAAGACACACAGTGGATTTCTCTACACTCAGCACAAAATGCATCTCAGTTGCACTATACTTGACACAGCTTGTCAGGAGCTACAGAAATCACATACAATGACACCAAGCTGCAGTCTTTTCAAGCCTTTGGCATGGATTGAGGCCAAGCTGGACAAGGATGACACATGCAATTAAAATGTAGCCAGTTACCAAGGTAGCATAAGGGGGTGACTTGCTAGGCAGCATGAATTTAGTGTAAAAAGTTACAAAACTGGAATTAGGCAGAAAACAATCAGGTTCTGGGGTTGTTTTTTTTTCTCTATTTTTCTCTGCACCGGTTGATATAGGTTTTTTGGGAGGAAAGTCTGCTCAGATAATGGATATCTTTCGCCTTCAATTCTACAGCTACAATCCCTTCCCTACTTACACAGATCAACATCTAAATTAATGAGTCAAATAACACACAGGATGTAACAAAGCATCCCAGACCTAGCCTTCCATGCAATATAAATCCAAATTGGTGTCTAGAAATGGTAGGAGCGGATTCCCCACCCCCCTCAATTTCAAGAATTTACCACCCCATAGAGCCCCCCTCCTGGAACAAAATAACCCACCTAAAATAAATAAAAGGTTGGCAATTCCATGTTAGATTATGGCACAGATTTCTCAGCTACAAAAATAAAAGGCCGAGCAGAACAAAGAGATTTGCATTCTAAGTGATGCAAAAGCAGCCAGCAGTGTTTTAATGTTCTGTTTGGTCTGTGATGTCTTCATCAGGCACTCAAAGCAAGTGTCTCTGGCAGCAGCAGGTCCCTGCGAGCCTGTCAAATTCCGTTTCCATGGTATTCCTTCAGGCAGCACCATAGGCAGACAGCGCTGAAACGGACCCCTGCAACCTGTTTTGAACAGTGTCTCTGATGTAGGGCCCCAGAGTGGGCATCAAACTAGCAACAAGCAGCAAGGAAAATAACAATTTTGCTTTTCGCAGGTGTCAGAACTGCAAACAAAAGACTGTTTATAAACGATGCAACATCCCCTTTTTTTGTCAGTGTTTGCAATCTAAAGTCATCTGGGCAGTCATCAAGTTAAGAAAGGGGTTTTGGAAGCAATACGCTGCTAGAGAGGGAACCCCTCTGGAGGAATTCTAATTGTTTTCCTCTTGAATCTTTTAGACACACTTAATGTGTTTGGTCAGACTGTCCTTCTAATCACCGAGCTAATGGACTTTAATGGTGTTTTAATTATTCCATTAAAAATCAAAAGAAGGACTGTTTTCTTAAAAGAGCTACAACTTTTTATATACAGCAACAGTAGCATGCTTGAGCTGTTATTCTGCATTGATGAATAATCTTGTGTTTAAACAAACAAACAAAACAAAATCAGAAAATTTCCAAAAGTATCTGACACCCGTAATTTAGCAATAGGCTAGACAGTTCACATGTTGAGAAAAAGGCATCCATGGTCTTTGAAAAGCTATAGAGCTGGGTGTGATAATAAAATAGGAATATACCTTAATTTGATCAGGATACCTGGCTTCTATTCCCAACTCTTCATCTGACTTGCTGTGTGACCTTGATTAAGGTCACTTATCTTCTCTGTGCCTCAGTTTCACCATAAGTGAAATGGGGGTAATGATACTTTTCACTTTTCTAAGGCATTTGGGGATTTGTGGCTATAGTATTACCATTGTTATTGTGATTGCTATTATTACCTTAGTATCTAAGCACTAATAAAGTACCTTAATATAGAGCTGACAACTGAACCCAAGGTTTTGTCCTGCCGGACTAAAAGTGTTCGGAAGTTGATCAGAATGCCCGCAACAAACTGCACCAACATCACAAAAATCAATGGTAATCTTCTGCTGTATCCTACGTTACTAGATGCCTTCAATATGGACTCTTAGGTAAGGTGTGTTAAAAAAGGGCTTTGCACAATCTGTTCATTCCAGTAACTAAATGGCTAGTTATCTCACAGGGTATAGACTGAAGTCCACGGGAGTTGTGGTTTTCCTATTGCTTAAGAGTGCCAGGGAGCAGTTAAAGGTGATTCACTGTTGCAATTAACATTCTAACCTGACCCTGTGTGTTTATTTAAACACTCAGCAGATAGATCTATGTAGAATTACTGCTTGAGAGCTGCTAGTGTAAAGGTTTTAAAACTGGCTAGACTGATGTACTGCTCAGGAAATTTCTTTGGACTTCAATTGCTATGTTAAATAAAAGTTTATCATTTTGATAAAGAACTACAAGTGAATAATGCTTTAATACATAACGCTGCATTTTAGGATCAGAACCATGCTAGGCACCATAGTGATGGTATAAGCAGAATGATCATGCATTCTGATTTTACTACAACACTCCGGTTTTCCATATGATGTCCCCATGTCCGAGGAATTTACATGGGGACACCTGAAACTCCCTGTTTTTTCATTACATGAATCCAAACTTTTTCTTTTTTCCAAATAACTACAAAATGTTTGTTCAGAGTAGAGTTTGCTCTGTGTAGATCAGGAACAAACAATAGGGTGGAACAAGGGTTCTGTGTGATGAAGAGTGCTTGGAGTGAAGGGGAAAGCTGAATGAGTTGTGGACTATCACAGATGTTTCTTTTTGATTGAAATGAAGGTTAATGACACTTGTTCCGGCTCTCATGATGAAAAAAGTCCTCCACTCAGAGAAACGTGCCTGTGTCAGTGTTGAATCTGAAGCTAGCAGTAGCAGCACCTGCCCACTTATTTATTTATTTATTTATTTTAAGAATACTGTCATGCTGTCTAGAGTGGCTCACAACTGTGAGTGCCTATCTCAGGGCAGACTGTCAGGAAACAAGGACAGACATCCCAAACTGGTGGCTTGTTCTATAATCAGATTTCACCAAGCCAATGACAAATGTGAACTCCTGGATCACTATGCCAGTCTTAGTATGGAGTCATAGACAGTCCCCTTAGCCTTGTCTGCCACCCGACAAACTGAACTTTGTGATAAAAGGTTACTCAAACCTAAAACTACACCACATAAGGTTATTCCCAGTCCCAAGAGACCAGTCACTCACCCCAAATTAATTGGTACTCCAGATCTTATCCCCAAAGGGTACGTCTACACTTACTTCCTGGTTCGGCGGCAGGCAATCGATCTTCTGGGATCGATTTATCGCGTCTTGTCTAGACACGATAAATCGATCCCGGATCGATCCTGGAAGTGCTCGCCGTCGACGCCGGTACTCCAGCTCGGCGAGAGGAGTACGCGGCATCGACGGGGGAGCCTGCCTGCCGCGTCTGGACCCGCGGTAAGTTCGGACTAAGGTACTTCAAATTCAGCTACGATATTAACGTAGCTGAATTTGCGTACCTTAGTCCGAAGTGGGGGGCTAGTGTGGACCAGGCCAAAGACAGTGGTTCTCAAACTGGGGCCGCCGCTTGTGTAAGGAAAGCCTCTGGCGGGCCGGGCCAGTTTGTTTACCGCTGTTCGCCGCTGCAGGCCAATGGGAGCTGCTGGAAGCAGTGGCCAGTATGTCCCTCGGCCCGCGCCGCTTCCAGCAGCTCCCATTGGCCTGGAGTAGCGATCGGCCGGACCTGCGGACGGGGCAGGTAAACAAACCGGCCCTGCCCGACAGGGGCTTTCCCTACACAAGCGGCGGCCCCAGTTTGAGAACCACTGCCCAAAAAGAATGCTGGCAGCCAATTCTATAGTAAACTAACTATAGGTTTATTAGCTAAGAAAAAAGAATGAGAGGTATTGAGAGGTGAAAGCAGGTAAAATATAATAACAGGTAAATCACAGTTTGTAACTCCCAAATGGTGGCAGTGATGGAGTAAACTGCCAGTGTCCCAAACGTTTCTCAGGACTATCCAGAATAACTCCAGGGATCTCTGTCCTCTCGTTCAGTTATTCTGCCCTGTTAGAATCCAAACATTCCAGAGATAAAGGATCTTTCTTTGAATTCATATTTATATCTTCATCTCACAGAAGACAAACTGACAGTCTCTCTACACACATGGGCTTTTGATTTGATGACCATGCATGAAGAATGCACGTAGACTTTTGAGCTCCAACCATCTACCATAATGGCCACTCACTTTGAAATTAGCATTTTCTGTTAAACTCCTTAAATCCTTCATTAGCATTTCACAAGATTTCTTTGATGTGTAATTTAGTTACAAGGGTATTTACCATGTAAATGTTTGATATTACATTATGGTAGGAATAGATAAATGAAAACAATACCAGTAACATTCCACTAGTTTTCATGAAGTTTAAACATCTGAATACACACTTATACATCTAACCATGACTTTAATTTACCATCACCAAGTGAATTGGCCTGTGACCCTGGACTGACCTGGTCTGCCAGCATCACAAATAGTTTTTATCTTTTGTGTATTTCATGATCCAGTCTTTGATTTTGAAAATATCGTTTCCTTAGCTATAAGTAGTGTGGTTCTGACCCAGCGTGGATGAAACATAAGTGAATTAATTGAAGTAATTGGTCCAAAGTCCTGATTAGGAGCACAGAGGGGATCAGTCCAGGACCTTATAGGTGGGATTGGGAACTATTAGATCAATGCTGAAGGCTTTTGAAAATCCCACCCTATATGATTAGCTACATTATTCGTTGTGGGAGGACGGGAAGGCGGTATGGTCCTTCCTGGCCCTGTGTTGCTGCATTGACTGGCACCTCCCTGCTTCTTTTAGAACTGGTTACTGTTAGCTCCTCTCAATTAGCCTGATAAACA
Source organism: Emys orbicularis (assembly GCF_028017835.1). Classification (NCBI taxonomy): domain Eukaryota; kingdom Metazoa; phylum Chordata; order Testudines; family Emydidae; genus Emys; species Emys orbicularis. The sequence continues at coordinate 81,451,842 of NC_088692.1, read as the reverse complement.
TTTACTCCAGTTGTAACAGGAGCCACTAGGTAAGGGCTTGTCTACACGTGAAAATTATTCTGGATTAAGGTAGGGTATGAATTTAAAGTGGAAGAGCTATTCTGGAATCTAGCTCCATTTTATTTTTGAATAAGAGTGCCTTTTCTGTTTATACAGGAATGGAGATGCTTCAGCTAATCAAAATGAAGTTATTGATCTACCATGCACTCTGATTGGCTGCAGGGGTGTGTATCTGATTTTCATATTCACTGCATATCTCAATAGCTATTACACTGCTCTTGTATCCAGGAATTGTAACAGTTTGCTACTTATTTACAGTCAAGGGTATTGTTCTTCAGTTGAAGCAGTAAGGCATTGTGCTTTTGGTGCCAAAGGTCTCGGGTTCTATCCTTGGTAATAGCTATTGTATATACAAGAGGTCCAACCCTTCAATCTGACTGAAAGACGGTCATTTTTAACCAATTAGTAAGAACACATTATTTACTCAGGTCCCTGCACTCTGGTTGGTTACAACTGTAAGACCCTCAATTTGACTACAACAATCATGGCCTCTTCAACTTGTGATCTCCCTGTTCCCTGTTACCGCCTCAACATCATCATGAAACATGCATAGTCTACTAAGGACTGTTGAACAGCCAGAGTGACCACAATTGATGGAGTCACACAAGCATTATGTAGTGAAGTTGACAGATCTGGTTCAATTCTGCAAATCCATGAATCTCTGGGCGGCACCCGGTAGGGTCAGCCAGGCCTGCACCCCTTTGTGCATCATTGGTGAGTTTGAGAATACAGTGTGCTGGAGTGTATTTGTCCATCTTGACAACTGTGACAGTGTACCCCATAAGGCTTTATGGGGGGGGGTGTGCTTATAAATGTATGTATGACATAACTGGAATATGTTTTGTGCTGCCTGTGCCATGTAATATATCTCCGTAAAGATTATGGTCTACTATATCTATTCATCCTATTTGTACATATATATCATTTTCTACTTGAGGTTAAGAATATGGGCTGTATGCTGGCTTGGTTTCTAAGTAAGCTTTGTGAGGCATTTAGTCAGTTTCTTTAGGAAGGAATTCACCAGGTTAAGTACCTGATCAGGAAACACTTGGGGAACAATGCATCTTGGAATGCTCCAATCCACATAAGAAGTCTTCCTGGAGACATGCAAGATACCATGTGGACAATGGCTTCGGCCTGTAAAGACTGAGTCATGCAGGGACATGTGACTTGCCCAGGTGACTCCAGAACTCCATCTTGGAGCTGGACTTTGCATAGGAGGGAGGAGGGGGGTCTCCACCCACAAGAGAGAGTCTATTTAAACCCGCGGGAGACCCCTCCATAGGGTCTTCAGCTGGCTAAGGAAGGAGCCTCTCCACCCCCCCAGGATACTTGAAGGGAACTGGAACAAACAACAGTAACTACAGGGGGTGTGAGTGATTGCTGGACCCAGGCTAAAAGGAGATTAGCCTGTAAAAGGGAGCATTCTGGAACTGGTGAGGAACTTATCTGTATTTAGTTTGATTAGACATAGCTTTGCCCATTTTATTTTATTTTACTTGGTGACTTACTTTGTTCTGTCTGTTACTACTTGGAACCACTTAAATCCTATTTTCTGTATTTAATAAAATCACTTTTTATTTAGTAATTTACTCAGAGTATGTATTAATACCTGGGGGAGCAAACAACTGTGCATATCTCTCTATCAGTGTTATAGAGGGCGAACAATTTATGAGTTTGCCCTGTATAAGCTTTATGCAGGGTAAAATGGATTTATCTGGGTTTAGACCCCATTGGGAGTTGGGCATCTGAGTGCTAAAGACAAGCACACTCCTGTGAGCTGTTTTCAGGTAAACTTGCAGCTTCGGGGCAAGTGATTCAGACCCTGGGTCTGTGTTGGAGCAGACGGGAGTGCCTGGCTCAGCAAGACAGGGTGCTGAAGTCCTAAGCTGGCGGGGAAAACAGGAGCAGAGGTAGTCTTTGCACATCGGATGGCAGCTCCCAAGGGGGTTTCTGTGATCCAACCATGTCCGAATAGCATGCAACATGGCTTTTGAATATAATGAGCAACTGAAGGAAGGCCAGATTTTTGTGAGATCATGACATTTCACAAAAGTCAAATCACTTTAAATCAGGATTTGACACTGACAGAGCATATGGAATGCCTCTGTCTGTAAAAGGGTCCAGGTTTCTGACCTGTATAGCAATACAGTTAGTACACAGGTTTGATAGATCTTGAACTTAGTCTCAGCGCAAAGACATTTTTGCATCTATAAGTGAGACATGGACTTCATGCAGGAAGTGGAAAGACGTATTCAGTGACGAACATCCAATTTGCTGTCACCGTTTGAATTTTGCTTGCAGCCTAGGTATTGAACCTGTCAATGCTCTCCACAGTACTTGACCCCACCCACACCAGGGTTTCTGGTGGCCCAGCTCCAAGGTTCTGGACCTTCCTTGATCTTCTGCCAGATGTTGAACCCCAAAGTGCAGGCAGCACCTTGGGGACCTTGGAGGACGAAGCTAAAATTCGTTGATTTCTCCACAGGCAAGGTAGTGTCATTGGCATAGCCTGGATTGGTAAACACTTCTTGACCAACCTTGATTCTGATATGTGGAGCAGCAAGTCCTAATATTTAGCTGATAACTCAACAGAATAGTGCTGGGGTGAGAATACATCTTTGCCTCACAGAAATGCATCAAAAGCTGTGAACCAACAAACATTCTTGCACCAATACTGGTGTAACTATGAAGATTGTTTTCCAGATTTAGCAGAACATTTGGAATTCCAGCTTCTTTCAGCGTGAGCCAAAGTGCTGACCTATTGATGGAATCAAAAGCTGCTTTGATGTCAATATGTGCTACTTAAAGCAGAAGTTAAATTCTCAGTACAGCTCAGCCAAAAGCCAGAGGGTAAGGACAGCATCCCTTCTTGACCACCCTGTAGTGAAACCTGGATTGCTGTGGACAATGATCTCCGTTAAGGAGTGGCTACAGCTTACGAAGCAGAATGTGAGCAAAGATCTTTCCAGGGACCAATAACAATGAGATTGGCCTGTAGCTGCCACATTTGGTGGGCAATCCTTCACCTTTGTACAGGGACAATATGATCCATCTTTCTGTTATTCTGGTACTTTGCCTGATGCCCACGCTTTTAAGAACAGTTGACGTGGACTGATGCTCACTGGTTCCAAGGCACCTTTGAACAATCAGGTGGAATACCATCAGGTCCAGTGGCATGTTCATTCCATAACTTTTGGATGGGCTTTCCTACTTCCTCGAGTGATGGAGGATCAGTGGGTGGTTTGCCAGGTTATGTAGCTAGACAGTTGTCAGCAGGTCCATGGTTCAGCATGCTTTCAAGATGTGTTTTTCCTCCTCAACCGTACAGATTAAATACAATGTAGCTGAAAAAAAATTTACTCTGCAGTTGGAACTTGGGCAAAAATCTTTACTCCCTTCAGAATCAGGCCCGAAATGCCACTGACTCATACCAACACAACAACAGCGACGTCTGTTTGCTCTTCTTTCAGTTAAGGATCTGTGACATTGCTATCAGTGCAGCCTGAAACAGAATGAGCATAAGCTCCGGGAAGAGACGAGGGTAAGGATGGAAACAGAAACAATCCCTGGGACACCACTGGCACCAGCAGGAGCAAAAATGTTGGTTTGCCACTTCTGAGTGCAACAGAGCATATGGCCAGACTGGGACTGTTGTCAACAACCCAGAATGGGGTAGCTTTGTTCTTGTAAACTCAATTTTTGTCTCTATTACCGAAGAATAGTTGCATGCTGGAAGCTCTGTAGTTGCTAGGGAAAGCTCCATTAATAAGTTGGTGACTGAGAAGTAAGCTGTAGCTAGTGCTGAGATTAAACAATGACTCTTTCTTCTTCTGAGTCACCCAGAATGTGACATACGGTGTGTGCTCCATGCTCAGGATACACCTCCAGTGCTGCGTGATGCTACTTGCTTTGTGTTTTTTTAATCTTTTCTCCAGCTGTATGTTATAAATTTAAAAATCTCACAAGATTTATGAAATGATAAATCCCTGCCTACTGTACCAGGCATCGAATGACTTCAGACTGCTTTGGGCATGTAGAGACACCACTCTGTTAGCCTGAATAATGATGATGATGCTTTGTTCATGTATAAAGCTGCTCATCAAAGCGTCTGAAAGGGAAGAGATCCACAGGAGGGCAAGCTCGTAGACCAATTAATAAACCTGTGATGGGATGTTACCTGGTCTGCAGCAAACAAGAGGTTAACAAGCTTCTCTTTCCTCTCCCCTTCCATATCTGTTCAGGGGAAGGGCTGCTGGAGAGATGGCAAAACTCCTTTATCCAAGTTCAGAGGCTGAACCCTAGGTGAGGGACGTGTGATTGTTCCTCTTTTTGTTGACTCTGTGCTGTTCTGACGTGCATTTACGAGGGTTCTCTCCGGATGAACAAACCTGACTACCTGTGGCAGTGCTCACTTTCTGTTCACTCATCCCACCACCTTACAAAACTTCTATTTCTTTCCTCTCCTTTCCCCTGAAGCATGCTAGGGTAGTGGTCCCGAGTGATAAGGCAATAATTTGTCTGGTTCCAGGTAGCCATTCTGGGGTTAATATTCATGGATAGCAAGCCTTCTTTGGAGCACCAAGAGGCTGATTACTCAATTGCCACATGTTTCTTGGTCCTACAGTGCAGTTCTGAGATGGGTTAGTAGAGCTGTGTGGGTAACTTGGAACAAACAAACAGGCCATCAGCTGATGCACTTAGACAAATGGAGACAGGGTCCTAAGCCAGCCTCTAGCAAATGGGGGAATAGGAAGAAACTTTCCCTGTGGACAGGTTATTATGTAACTGCCTGTTGCAGGGTTTCTTGCCTATTCCTCTGAAGCTGCTGGCACTGGCCACTTTTGGAGACAGAATACTAGACTGGTCTGATCCAGTCTGGCAATTTCCTTGAGACTTAATCTAAGTTTAGTGCTGGAAATTGGAGAACCAGTTACAGCAAGTGGGAAGAATGCAGTGGTATGAATTGTTACTTTTACATATGACTGAGAGTGACTCCAGTTTATATTGATTTATGTTTGTGCTGCATGAGCCAGATTTTCAAGAGAGCTTAGCTCACAACATACACCCTACCTGCTGAACACTTTTGGAAATCTGGCCACTTATTTTGATGCTGTGGTGGGTTGCATTCACCTCTTGAGTCCCCCTTGCCATCTGGTCGTGGTGCTGCCATTCTCTTCAGCTACCAGCTGTCTGCCGGCAGGTCTTCTGTGACTTGGTCCTCTGGCTGGGTCTCACAGTACAAAACCTCTTCCAAGGTATAACAAACTCAAAAAATAGAAACAGGTCCTGGTCCTTCAATTATAAACAAAATAGTTTCTTGCCCTTTCTGGGTTAAATTTCCTCTCTAGGATTGAATCAGCAGGGTTCCTTCTTAGTCCCTGCTACTGATTGTGGCCAGAAATAGGCTCTGACCTGGCCTGTTCCTCTGGCTGCAGCCTAAGGAGCATCCCTCCTCATTCATCTGGCTCCAGCTAGGGAATGACTCACTGACAGCAGGCAGCTCCTTTTATTTTGACTTACTGGGCCTTGATTGGCTGTTGCTGGTCCCCAGCCTTTCTGGCCGCTGGAGGACCAGATCTTGCTGGTTTCCAAAATGTCTGGTCTTTTCTTCACAGATAATTATTTCCTGGGGCAGAGTGAAGCAGAGCAGAGGACCCTCCAAGTAGGGGGCCACAAAGGCCTGCTACACTCCATCACAGATGCCTAAATGGGAGTTGAGCTCTTTTGAAAATCTGGCCTTAGTTGTGGGTTCTGAATTTTAAAAAAAATTCTGGCCCAAATGTCTGTTCACATATACAACGAGTACTTGTAAAGCCAGGCCCTACATAGCTGGTGCGAATATCAGAAGGAGCATGATAGGGTCACCATTTGTAGCCACAGTAAATGAGTCATTACCAGAATGTCCCTTTCCAAAACCAATGAATGTATAAACATATATGGGGTGACAGAAATAACTCCCGAATTACCTCAGTTGGTATGGCAAGGTAACATGATGCTCCATTCTCACTAGAGTCAGTGGTGGATTAACGCACGGACCCATGGGGCCTGTGCCCAGGGGCCCTGGCCAATTTGGGGCCCACTGCAGAAGCGCCGGAACCCATGTAGAAGTGTGTGTGTGTGGGGGCACCTTAACTGTGGCCCTGCCCCCTTCTCCTCCTATTCCCCCCTGGGGCCCTTCCCCTGCTTCTCCTCTTCCCCCTGAGATCCCACCCCCTGTTTCTCCTTTCCCTCCCGAGGTGACGAGGCCCCATACCTGGCCAGGCCAGAAGCTGGAGCCGGGCTGTGGTAAGAGCTGCCAAGGGAGCCCAGGACACTGTGGGGAGCCCTGGATCCTCCACTTGCCCTGGACGCGGGGCCGGGATGATTGACAAGAGCCCCCGGCCTGTGTCCCTGCCCTCTGGGGTGTGCCGCCCAGGACAGGTGGAGGGTTCGGGTCTCCCCAGAATGGCCCGGGCTCCCTGGGTGGCTCTTACCATGGCCTGGCTCCAGCTTCTGACCTGGCCAGAGGGTAGGACCTCAGGGAGAAGAGGAGCAGGTGGCAAGACCCCGTGATGAGGGGAGGCTAAGGCCTGCCTCAGCCACCCATCAGAAGAGGCTGGCACTGCTGGCACGGACTGTGCTTCGTGGTGGGGGAGCCGATCACCTTATCAGCTCCTCCATTGTGAAACGCAGCCCCTGATGCTGCCACTCCGCACCTGCCCAAGATTACTATGCCCATGTTAAAAAGTGGGGGCTCCATGACCCCACTGGGCCTCCTGGTTCCAGTGCCCTTGGGCCCCTGGAGTGTGGGGGGCCCAAATGTTCTTTGTGCCCAGGGCCCCAATAAATCTTAATCCAACTCCAAGTGGCTGTAGTGTCAGGCTTTGAAATCCTGTGCTGATGAAATCCAGGAATGCCACACGATTAACTCCAAGATAGATGATGCCATGATATTTCCCGCTGCCCTTAACTTGGCAGCTAGCTCAAGTCACCAATGGAGATGAATGTCTAGATTTGGATTCTGAAAACTTCCATGCTGCGTAAGTCAAAGTAGAGTCTCTTTTAGCTGTTAGCAATAGAGAACCTATGACATACATTTGAACTATTCCAATTCTATCCACTGGAGGTCAGTCATATGCAAGCTACCAGTTCCTTTCTTGTATTGAGGGATGTCCTCCTCCCCACATCTCCTATTGCTCTGCCCATTATTGCTCTCTAAGACACATACATTCAATGTAACATTGTTCCTTTTGGGCTATGTTACTGGAGATCTTCACACTCAGTCACTGCCAATGGGAGAAGGGGAACAGAGCTTTTCATTCTGTGCACTATCATTTGTATTTTCTGTTACCTAGAAGGAAACCAATATGATTTTTTAAGAGCTAATCAGAGGGAGCAGGCTTTGCAGGTTCAGAGTAATTGGGGTTTCATTTTTTAAATGCATATACACTACAAATAGCCATTACGGCGCTTTTCTTGGTAGCGAGGCTGGAATTGCAGCTTCTGGGGTTTAAAAAGTTCCCTTTCACTAACATTCACACTCTTCCTTCATTATCTTGTGCTAGACTCCACAGTCCTCCTGATTGCATGTTATCACCTTCAATAGAACAGCTGTGTCATTGCTAAGGGGTGTTAATCTTCCACTATCTAACACCTTATTGAGAGCTAGAGTCAAGGTGCCCCTAGTCTTCTTTGACTTCAGTGAATTTGACTTCTCAAAACATTCCTTTTTAGCCTCAGATTCATTTCCAACCAAAATGCCTCCTGCAATAGTCTGAGCTGGGGACTTAACTATCTGGAATGACAACCCATCACTGTGCACAATAGCAGCCATTCACTCTTGGGCTGCTGCAGCGAGCTTGAAAGTCCTGGCTTTCTATTAGCTCCATAGGTTATAACCAGGAGAATGTACTTTACATTTGTCAAGAAACAATAAACCGCAGCCAATCGATAAGAAGCCAGGAGCCCAGAATAGAAACAACTCAGTCAGGTGGGGCAGTTGGCTTTAATTTTTATTTAGTGGTCGTGAAAGGTGTCCTGGAGACTGGTTTTCTATTTAATTAATCAAGAGAATAGGAGCAGCACTGTCAGTGTCAGTGTAAGTTTCTATTACATTCACTCCCTTCACAACGTGCCTCTATCCAGACCCGAATGAGTCACTTCTAGGGGCGTTGTTCATTCTCCTTTAGGTATAATAGTAAAAAAACCAAGAGTTTTGTAAGCAACGTAAACCCTCTCTATTCAGTGCATAAGGCAACGTCTAACAAGTAAATAAGGAAGCAGCTTCCACTATGGAAGTTTATTCTATGACTATCTACTGCAGCATTTCTTCCACATCCTCTGAAGCAGCTGGTACTGACCAAGATAGAATACTGGATTGGATGGACTACTGGATCAATTCAACAGGGCAGCTCCTATGTTCCATGACCCATTGAGATCTTGGCTTTTCTGCTGAGAAAGCCAATGAGGATGCAGACTGGAGTGGCGGCTTTCATGATGACGAGCGCAAACCATTGCAAACGAATTGAGACAGCGACCTCTGTGTCCTGAAAGAAAAGTCAGGGTTGTGTAATCAGCACTAAGTAAGCATGTGTGTTGAATTGTGTTTTGGTGAGAGCTAAGATAGACAGATGAACAAACGCTGCAGATCTTGCAAGATTGCCATGATTTTCTTGGTAGTTTGTGCTTTATTGAAGGCCTAACATTGGATTTGAGGCCTTGCTTGTCATTCATCAAAAACCCAAGTGAAGAAAAGAAAAACCACTGAAATGCACGAACATTCAGAGTTTGGCAGACACAGGTGTGAGGAGAGTGAGTGAAAGGAAAAGAAATGGACAGAAACAGATCACCAATAATTTGGACAGGCTAATGGCAAGCTCAGACACCAAGCTAAATGTCAGATTGTGGCATTTAGCCTCTGGCCTATGTAGGAGCTAGTGGGGAGCCACCCCACGGACTGCTCAGAGAGGGACTTTGCTTCTAATATACACAATCCCTCTCCAAGTCACGCTTTGTGCAGGAGGACTGAGAAGGCCCTACCTTTCTTTTATCTGGGGCAAAGTGGTAGAGTGAGGCTATGGCCCTGCCTCCTTCCTGACTTTGTCTGCCACTTTTGGGTGCGTGCCGCCAGAGATTGTGCAATGGGGAAAGACTCCTTACTGTGTCCATTCTCTCAGCTTCTATGTCACCAACTAAATCTCAGTAAAAAACTTTAATGATAATTAACAGCAGATTTAAAATGTAAGCAATCAGAGCTGAAGAGCAGTGTTTCTCAAACTGGGGCCGCCGCTTCTGTAGGGAAAGCCCCTGGTGGTCCGGGCCGGTTTGTTTACCTGCCCCGTCCGCAGGTCTGGCCGATCGTGGCTCCCACTGGCCGCGGTTCGCTGCTCCAGGCCAATGGGGGCTGCTGGAAGCGGTGCGGGCTGAGGGACGTACTAGCCGCCGCTTCCAGGTAAACAAAGCAGCCCAGCCCGCCAGGGGCTTTCTCTACACAAGTGGCGGCCCCAGTTTGAGAAATACTGCTGAAGAGTGTTCTTCAAAACGGTTCAGTCAGCAAAAATGAAGCCTTCTCCTGCAAACCATTCTCTTGCCAAGCTGACAAACTCAAATATGGATTGGCCCCAGAGACTGGTTTTCCCTACTTCTCCTCAGGGTGGAACTAATATAACCTAATATTTTTTCTCTTAGGTTTCCAGGGCCAGTCAGGGAGTTTGGAGACCAAGAAAATGAAAGTAGCCAAACCCTTATGACCCTGAGAAGAATTAAGTGCAAATTTTAAATGAAGATTTGAGATGATTGCTGTTTTACCTGGGTAGGTTTACCCTACATAATATACCATGTCTGCCGATGCTCTGGCCAGTATTCATGTTGTCCATCCAAACAGCATCTTATAAAGAATAGTGCAGTGTTAGAACTGGGTGCCTTCCAGAGACAACCAGTTGTGCTTCTGAAGAGCAGCAAATGGAAGACTACCCTTCCTCCTCGCCTTCGTCCTCCTCCACCCCGTGAACTGATAAAAGAATGAGAAGAATTGATGGGAGAAGTTATGAGAAACGGTCAGGGCGGGAATCCCTTGCATAAGAGATTGTAAACTTGTTTCCTAACAAAGAGATTGTAAACCAGTTTGTTAACACTGAGTGATAGCCGCAGGGATTGGGTTCCTATTAGTGCCAATGTCACAGTGATACCATTGCTTTACCAAGGTGGCTACCATCAAAGTAGGCTCAGAAAAGCCTGCTATGATTTTAACCTTAATTTTCAAAGACACCTAAACATTTTTGATAGTGGGTTGCATTTGTCACTATGTGAACCTTCAGGCTGCTGGGCGGAGCAAGCTGGATGCAGTTTCCTTGTAACCTGGATTTTAGGAGGTGGGCCCAGTAGAAAGAGACAAATGGCATCATAAATGAAACACAACATTTGTTTTCCTTAGTCCTCTATTTTCCCTCTTCCCCATCTGCTTCTACCGTGTGACATGAAACAGCAGCGGAGCTTGTAGTAGTCTGAACACCAGCTAAACCCCTGCATTCTAGTGCTGCTTCTGACAGGACTTGAGCAAGTCACTTACCTTCACTATGCTTCAGTTTTCCCCATGGCAAAATGGAGATAATCAGTCATGTTTATTGTGGTAATGTCTGGTGATCTGTTCAGTTTGGGATCCCATTGTTCAAGGCACTGTACAAACACCTTCTAGGGGCCTCGCTTGGAGCACATGGACTTGATTGAGCCTTATTCTGCAATGAGCTCTGTTTTGTTATCAGTCAGTGATGTGGCAGGCAGGCAGAGTTGTAGGAGAGTGATCTTTATTACACATATTGAGAGGCCACTGTCACATGCAGAGGCTCCGGAATTTCTGTGGTAGTAACCCGGCCCTGGCTTGCATTCCTCAGCCTACACCAGAGTAGGTCTCCTCCCGAAACCTACCTGACTCTCTTTCTCCAGTTCCACTTATCATACTAGAGGCTTGATGTTTGCCAATCTGACAAACAAACTCATTTTATGCCCCAATCCACCAACTATTCTTTGCAGGCTCAGGCCCCAGAGGACAGTTTGCAAGATCGGGGCCTTCGTGAAGTTATAGCTGGCTGTCTGGGAATGTTTCACGGTGTGCTTGTACCCTACATTCATTTGGATGCTTTCATAAATCACAAACAATTCCTTTTCATGTCCCAAGGGAGGGGAAACCTATCAGAAAAGTGGCTGAATACTTAGTCTAGTATAAAATGGGAAATGTATTCAGGTTAGTAACAGGTTTGCTTCAGTTTTTGTCTGCTCTGGCCAAACAACATGCCCGAAGACTTGCAAACTCAGAGCAGGAGAATGAAGAGACATCTGAACATTATTTAAAGGAAGGGTAAGGTCACTGTGACCGAACCCTCTCAGAGCTGAATTAATCTCTTTGGAGAACCAATTCTCTTTCACTCTCATATCAATGTTCTCGCAGGTACATTCATGTAGAGCAATGCCATCCAGTGGTTGCTCGGATTCATCACAAACCCAACGGCTTGCTCCTTAGGGACAAGTCAAGAGTCTAAAATGTTTCTGGACCTGTTTTCAGTTAAAGTGCTTCCTGGACAGTAAAAGGTTATGAAGGTGGCTAGGTTGCATTGCTTCCAGTTTGTTTGTTCTTTTACATGCAAGCCGGAGGTGCATTTTAAACAGACTCCGGGGGGGAGGAGGGGGGGGGGGAAGAAGAGTGCTATGCAGGCATATTAAACCGCAGTTTGCTTTTGGGGGTAAATCATAGTTTATACATAGAATTCAAATATGCAGGTTGGTGGGGACTGGATTGTGTCTGTGAAAGGAGTAATCAGATGGACAAGTGTCTCAAATTAAGTAGACTGTTATCTGATGCAGAATATGCAGCTGCGTGGTGCAACTTGCTCACTAGCAGTGGTACAGAAAATATAAGGATTGTTTGTTGGGACCTTTCGCTTGAGACTTAGGCACTGAGTAAGAGACGGCTGCACAAGGGAAAGAAGAAGCATGGTCGGAGGAAGTAACTTTTAAAAGGGGAAGGTATTGCCAGTTAGCCAGTGGTTTAGTGGTAGCAGAGGCGCAAGACCAGCGTTTGCGGATGTCTTTAGCTGTTAAGCCTGACTTGATTCACCGCTGCTGTTCCACTGATGGTTTTCTTCTGAGCAAAGGCTGCCTTTGGTTCGTAACGTGGGGGAATGCCCCCGGTGATTAGGTCGAGACCTGCAGACTCACGTCACTTGTGAATCAGAAGTCACATTTGAATGCCAGTCTCTAGAAGTAAAGGACTGTCATACTAGACACATTGGGCATTATTCTCATTCACACTAAGCCCCCTTTGCACCGCTCTGGCAGTGTAAATGAGAATCTGGCCCATTCTCCACCCATAGAAGGCATCCAGAATTTCACTAAAGCTGCCATTTACCCATGAGCTCGGCACATTTCTATACATGGTGTGATATACTTCAGACATGCATATCATCCTTGTCCTGTAGTACAAATTCCAATCAGCTGTGACAAAGCCCAGTGGGTACTGCTGACAACAGGTGTCTCATTAAACATCTCTCAACCTCACAGGCATGCTCATTGACAAGAACCAAACTCACACTCAATCACAGCTTAATCACAGCCAAACTCTATTAACAAGTCATACTAATTACCAACTTCTAACAATTTATCAGGTTCAGAGGCAAAATATCCTTTCTTTATACATGAAAACCAGCTTGTGATACTCCAGAGCTGGCCATAATTGGGTCCTTTAAAACCAAACCAAACCAAAAAATCCAAATATGCCCTTTGTGATGATGGTCCTTAAAGTACAGTTGTACAACGAGATGTTTTGTTTGTTTTAATTTTGTCTCTTCTATGTTGCCCACAAGGGTCCAATTAGCTCGTTACAGATGCTTGTATCAGTTTTATCCTCTTATCTTGTCTTTTTTTTTAAAAAAAGAGGAGGGTAACTTGTAGCACAGATTGCTGGCCTGCGGGCATCCAGAGATCAACAACTAGCTGTCTGTGATACCAACCCCCCTGTGAAACAGACAGCCCTTATCCAGAGAATTCATAATGCAAAGAGTAAAATGAATGGGGGAGGGGAAGTTGCACTGGATTTTGGATTATTGTGGAATAATCACGTGTGTTCTAAAATGACCCGAAGCTGGCAATTCATTCTGCCCTGGATAAGAATAACTAGGAATGCTTGGTTTGGTTGCTAGATACTGCAAATTATAATGCCGGGTTTATTTTAACAGCTTGAAGTGCTGCCACACCATAAAAAATAACTCTTGGGACTTTACATTTAAATATAGATGCTCGCCTTTATCCATGGCTCTTTGTGTGTGTGTATGTGTATATAGTTCTACATTAACCTGGCTGCTTTTTCCATTGTGTGGCTATATTGAGTGTCCAGGTGCTTGAGAACTCACTTGTGTAATCAATATGGATACAAAAGGGTACATATAACAACATGAAAAGGCTGACTTGGGCTGACAGCAAGGAGGTTCACAGTTAGGGATAATGCTTCATCTTTAACTCACGTTGATGTTGGGGGGGGGGGGGGGAAGAGAGACCGAGGTAAGGGCTAACTTTAGATTTCCCAGGTTTTTCAATGTAATGTCATTCATGGGAAGGATTTGATAGTATTGGTCTATAACAGTGTTTCCCAAACTTGGGACGCCGCTTGTGTAGGGAAAGCCCCTGGCGGGCCGGGCCGGTTTGTTTACCTGCCGCGTCTGCAGGTCCGGCCGATCGCGGCTCCCACTGGCCGCGGTTTGCCGCTCCAGGCCAATGGGAGCTGCTGGAAGCAGCACGGGCCGAGGGACGTACTGGCCGCCGCTTCCAGCAGCTCCCATTGGCCTGGAGCAGTGAACCGCGGCCAGTGGGAGCTGCGATCCGCCGGACCTGTGGACGCGGCAGGTAAACAAACTGGCCTGACCCACCAGGGGCTTTCCCTACACAAGCGGCGGCCCCAGTTTGAGAAACACTGGTCTATAAGGCAACCATGACAGGGAGAGATCCAGGTGCCAATTATTTAGTTGCTGTTTCTTTTCATTTTTAAAAGAAAATTAACTCTTTCATGGAAGAGTATAAGCTAGGTACTGCTGGTCCAAGAAACCAGGAGGGTACCTTCTGCTGCTTTCGTCTGATGGGTTCATGCCTGCAGTTTTTAACCACTTGAGGTTACAGCTGAATTTCTGTAGTGACTAAAACACTGACAGGAATATAAAATACCACATTCTTGAGTGACGCTTATAAGGCCACATTGATCATTGTGTGGCAGGTGCGCCATTGTAGGGCGTGGCTGAACTCTCCTGTGTTTACTCTCAGCTCAGGGGGCCTATATGCCTGGTGCAGAGCCAGATCACCCAGCTTTGTGCTGTCTCTGCAGGAGACCCCGTGACTGTGGCCAGGGTGGGCATGTGCCCTGGCAATTCCTCACCGACACTGTGAGTCCCATAGGAGTTATGGCAAAAAGGAGCAGAGGTTGGGCTGTGCTAGCCTGCACCAGGGGCTGAATCAGCCCCCACAGCTAGGGATCAGAGAGGCACAAAGCTGCTTACCATCAGTCCCTATGGCAGCCCTACAGTGCCCGATTCTTCTCTTGCCTACACCGGTGTAGATCAGGAGTGACTCCTCAGCTGAAATCAGTGGAGTTACACTAGTATAAAAGCAATGTAAGGAGAGGAATGCGGCCCATCCTGTGTTATTAAGTGGGCAGAGCAGAATGGCATGCCTATAGGGCAGGCACAGAGCCAAGCTGTGCCGGAAACCAGCCCAGATCTCCCACATGTCAGTGCTGAACACAACTGGGCACATCCAAGAAAGAGAAGAAAAACTGGAGTTAACTACACCCATTATAGAAACAGGCACACTGAGTGAGGTGTGTAACATAAAGGCTTTGTACTTCTCCCATTAAAGTCAATGGGAAAGACTCCCATTGCCTGCAGCATGAGCAGGATCTGACCCCAAATTGTCTTCTACCTCAGTAAAGTCATGGATTAGACTAACTTTCATCAATAATTCAAAAACTAAACAAACCCCTCACAACACTGATGATACAGTTCTCCACAGTTCTGAGCCCAGCTGGGCTAAGTATAATTTTAGTTTGGTTTAATGATATGTAGGGCCAGATATGTTGGCGTCTCTGGAACAGCTGAACACTTTCACGTGTATTGTACAGAACGCAAAGCAAAACTCATTGGAATTGTAGGCTTTTGGCATGGGATTCAAAGTAAAGGTGGAAAGAAAAACATCAGCATCTTCCACCAGTTGGGAACGAGCTAGCATTGGTACTAGCTCTAATATAGTCCAGGCACATGTGTTTTTACAACTGTCACTAGCTCTGCTCAGGGCAGCCACACCAGCGTTGAAGAAATGGATACCAATTGTCCTGTGTAGGCGAGAGTTATTAGACCGTTGAACAGTTTCCAAGGGAAGTGGTGAAATCACCACTGCTTTACTTGTTTTCAACTCGACTGGACCAGAGAAGAGTCAACGGAACAATCCTGCACTAAGATCAAGATGAATTGAAAAAGGTGTTTTCTAGCTCTGATTTCTAGGAGCCTAGGAAAATCATTTAAAATGAATGGGCACAGGAGCTGCAAAGTTCAGATCTGGACCTATATTTAATTATTATGATTCATCATGTTTATTACAGTAGTACCTAGGAATTAACCAAGATTTGGCCCCATTGTGCCAGGCACTGTATGAACCCAGAGTAGCAGATGGTTTCTGTGTGCACGCGGGGGGAGGGGGGTTAGATCCTGGATCAAATCTTCCCCAGAGGCTTTAGGCTGTTCTGATCTGGGGTTTTGCTTCAGGCCCGTCTCTGATTGACCTATTGCAAAAGGATGGTGCATTTGTGGAACCAGATGATCGTTATATGGGTTTAGAATCCCTAACACAGTAAGGCTCAAATCCCTGATAGGGGACTCGACATGCTACCATAATACAAAAATTACATAAGAATGACACAAATATTCATGAAATAATAATATGGAGATATACCTATCTCCTAGAACTGGAAGGGACTCTGAAAGGTCATAGAGTCCAGCCCCCTGCCTTCACTAGCAGGACCAAGTACTGATTTCGCCCAAGATCCCTAAGTGGCCCCCTTAAGGATTGAACTCACAACCTTAGATTTAGCAGGCCAATGTTCAAACCATTGAGCTATCCCTCCTCCTAATATTTCAGCAGGGACAAGAAAATGGGAAACTTCCCCCAACCCTAGTCTCTTTCCCCTCCATAAGTGGCCCTCTCGAACCAGAACAAAGCAAGCGTTTTCTTTGCTTCTGCCAGCTGAAATTTGGATGAATAGACTGCAAGTGCAGAATCAGGCTCTACAGATTTGTTCTGGTTTCCATGTGCCTTCGGTCTAGCCTGAACCTGAGAATACAAGAAACCTACTGCTGATACAATCTCATCTCTTGCCGATGACAACGCGGAGAAAATGCTTTTAGGCAAAGACCAGCAACAACCCTTCCTAGTTCTGAGCTTCTCTTTGGAGTGGGGATTTTTTTTTCCCTTGTAGATTTTTATTGCCCCTGAAGTTTTAAAAAAAATCCTGTTTTGTGGAGCAATCGCTCCTGATTGGAATATGAAATTCTGCACCGTACTCCTCCAGCGTGGAAATCTGTCAGGTAAACAGAAATCACCTCATAAAAGCCCCTAAACAGCTCTGTTTTATATTTTAATTGAGGAACAGAACATTTTAAGTACTTTTATTGGGTGGCGCCTGCTGAATGACAGATGTCCGCTGTGGAGTAATGCTGCGCACACTTTCATAAAACAGGGCAATTCCTTGCTTAAAACATTTACAATTAAAGGCTTGATTGAATAACAACGAGTTCTGTGCATGCATCTCATTTCTGCACTTGTTTGTGCACCTGAATCGGGCTGTCATCTTTCAATGGATTGCATACATGGGTTGCTTTGTTCAAGAACCAAATGACGCCCAGGGACACAGCTGGAAATTTCCCTTTGATTTTTCACTAGTCAGAGATAAGCTTTTGGACTCGCTAACACCATCAGCAGGCTAAGGGTTTTTTAATTTCATTAGTAAGTCTCCCAATTTGTCAAGAGCCAGAGATTTGAACATGAGCACTAGTGCTTAGCTCCTGAGAAAGATAAATAGCCAGGAAGCTGGTGAGAACCTATCTACTGTTAGGGCCCCTGCTACTGTAATATCTGAGCACCTTACACACTTGGATGCATTTATCCTCATAACAGCCCCATAAAGCTGAGAAGTACTATTATTTCCATTTTACACAAGGGGAACTGAGGCACGGAAAGAACAAGGGAATTCTGGGGCAGACCTGGGAAGAGAATCTAGATCTGCTGTGTCCTAGGCCAGTGATCCAAATGGGCACACATGGACACCAGACTATATCAGCAGGTGGGGTGTATCAATGGAAAGACCTCAACGTTTCCCTAAGCCAATGGCTCATCGGGCTGCTGTGAGTAAGGCACATTGGTTTCATAGTCAATGGTAAAGAAGGGAGTGATGTGGCCAGCATCACATCTGATTGCCCTAACCCAGTGTTTCCCAAACTTGGGACGCTGCTTGTGTAGGGAAAGCCCCTGGCAGGCCGGGCCGGTTTGTTTACCTGCCACGTCTGCAGGTCCGGCCGATCGCGGCTCCCAGTGGCCATGGTTCGCTGCTCCAGGCCAATGGGAGCTCCTGGAAGCGGCGGCCAGTACGTCCCTCGGCCCGCGCCGCTTCCAGCAGCTCCCATTGGCCTGGAGCAGCGAACCGCGGCCAGTGGGAGCCGCGATCGGCCGGACCTGCGGACGCGGCAGGTAAATAAACCGGCCTGGCCCGCCAGGGGCCTTCCCTGCATAAGGGCGTCCCAAGTTTGGGAAACACTGCCCTAACCCAATGGATCAGGTACCCATGTTGCAAGCAGGTGAACTGGAGGCAGTTTTTCGGTGTGAAATCAAGCAAGACTCAAGCCTGTGACCTTCAGGATCGTAATCAAGTACCTTAACCACCCAGCCACTACACCTCACAATGAGAGACCTGCTTATTTAAAAAAAAAAAAAAAAAAAATCAAACGCCAAAAAAAAAAAAAAAAAAAAAACTGATGGCACCACATGGACCTAACTTTTTATTCTGTGATTGATTGGGCAAAACTCTCACTGAAGTCAACGGGAGTTTTGACTGAGTAAGGGCCTTCAAAATTTGTCCCTACAGAATTAAACCAGAGCTAATCTAAAACAATGCTCAGATATGCAATTATTGAAACAAAAAAACAAACACAGGAGAGAGAACCAGAGGTGTGGAAAAATAAACCCTGTTCACTCAGAGGAGTTTAAACCATAGCGGAGAAACATCCAAACATGGGATAGCAGAGGACAAAATTTGCCACAGGAAAATCTCCAAGGATTCACCCCAGCATGCAAGAAGTGTAAATCAATGCAAGATTAAATGAGACTGAACAAGACAACACACGTCCCAGCCAAGAAGAAATGCACCAAATACTCACAAGCAAGATGGAGTCTAATCCCAGTGGGTTACATGGAATCTAATCAATCCCCAATGACTGAATCTTGTTAGGAGTAGCAAGAATTCCTGATATAAGAAGTGGTGAACAGATATAGAAATGAAACAAGAGGCAAATGAAAAGTAAGCGTCAGTTAAAGAACTAAATCTAGTGAAAAGAATAAGCAAAAGGTAATTAAATGGAAAAGGTGTACATTCCTCACCCCCTACACAGAAAGGAATCTGGTACTAACTATTGATAATCAGAACATCTACTACCAAAAACTATCACTGCAGTTACAACAGGATACAGTATTCTTTGCCTCCTCTCATAATCTGTTGTTCAGTGTGTTAAACAGCGGCCATGTTCCATCCCAGAAGTGGCTGCATTTCAGCACTGAGGGGTGATTCAAAAATAGCTCTCATTTGGACAGCAAGCGAGGAAGAGAAGCTGTAAGGAAAGTCAATGTCAGGAGCTGTTACCAATGTGTAAGGGACTATTATTATTTAAGGCAGTCTTTGTATCCAGGGTGTTTTTCATGGGTCTTAAGTGGTTCATGCTAAACATGTAATATTGTATTTCATTAAAGTTAAAACAGCTAAGGGGCAGAATGCTTCCTGCCATAGAAAAAGCAACGGGATGGGAGGAAAACTTCACAGTGTTCTCCAATTTGTTCCATGGTGGGGGCAGGGATTCCCTCTTGCAGAACAGGCAAAGTGGTCAGGCAGAAGAACAATTAGTGCTAACCATCAGAGTGTAATTTAATTAATGTAGGATCTTCAGAATTCTTTTGGTCTTTAGAACAAGCTCTGAGCATCTTTCTTTGCTGAAGTAGCCAGGAGAAATGTGACCCCACCCAAAGTCTAGTGTTCATGCCCAGCGGAAGTCAGAGAAGGAAGGGAGATCCCTTCTGAGTAATAACATAGATTGACTACCGCCACAGTAATTGGATACGTGTCAAGACAGCCATCCGTCCTAGATGCAGCTTGAGTCCCTTGCTCAGGTGCTAACACCCACTGTGGTCTCATTCACAACTACTTCAATTTTGTCAAAGCAATTTGTAGCAGCTGTGAGGATAAGCCCCCTCCTTCCATACCGGGTACAACTAGACTAGTTAATCTATGCTTATTAATTATTATTAATTACTTATATGGTGTCATGGCTCAGTTATAACCCTGTGGCACTCTCAGACACCTGGAATAAAGCCATACAGTGTGCCCATGGACATTTAGTGCTACGGACCTCCCATTGCTTAAGCGTATTTATTGTTGTTGTTGTCATAGATGCGCATGGCCATTTGCAAATAAAACAAACTGAGCCCCAAAACAAATAGATGCTTGCAAG
Organism: Emys orbicularis; assembly: GCF_028017835.1. NCBI lineage: Eukaryota > Metazoa > Chordata > Testudines > Emydidae > Emys > Emys orbicularis. The sequence continues at coordinate 81,432,001 of NC_088692.1, read as the reverse complement.
TCCAATTCATCTGTGGGGTCACTCTATTGACTTCACGGTCTGACACCAGGAACATATTTGGCCCGGATTTGAGTCCCTGCCCTGGAAAATTTACAGTCGAAGGGCCTGATCATGCAAACACATGCACTTGGGAGTAACTGAAAAGGTGTTTGCAGGATCGAGCCCTAAGTTAGGACTAGAACAAAGGGAGGAGATGACAAAATCGGGAGGACCCAAAATCTCTATGAAGAAGTGAGATTTGAGGAGGAATCTGAAGGCATAGTAGACAGGATCAAGAAGGAAGATGAAGGCAGAATGGCCCTGATTCAGGAAAGCCATTAAGCGCACACTTTAACTTTAAGAATGGGCGTAAGTCCCATTGACCTCTCATAGAAACTGCTTCCACGGGAAAGCAGAAATAAAAGATGTCAGGGTGCAGTACTGTAAACCCTTTCCATGAGGCGCTGACATCAGTGGAACTGCTGTGGTAGTGAGCGCTCTGCCTGGCAGAATACGGTTTGCTGGATCTGGCCCTTAAGCTAGATGGCCTTGACTTCACGAGAGAGGCTGAGCACCATAGACGTGCAGAGGCAGCTCACAAAGCACGCAATGGGCGGCTGCATTAGTCCGCCTGCTGCTGACAAAAGAACATCTTGGGATAACAACTTTCTGCTTGTACCGTGACAAATCAATCTGGCTAGATTGTCGAAGTGTCCCAACACATACCTCTGCAGTGCCAAGAAACTCTCCCGACATTGTGCCCAGGCAGCTTGGGTGAGGCAGCCTGCTCATTTTTCCAACTGGCAAGAAAGCAACCCTCCCCTCCCCCTACGATCCCTGCTCCCAAAAGAAAAGAATTTTTTTTCCAGCTGGTTGCAAAAGATTTTTGAAAAATAGCAAGATGGCGGGAGGGAGTTTTGATGTTGCTATTTTCTAAAGGAAACGGCTGAAACACACTGGGTCTGATCCTGTAACTCCATGGACTGCGCTGGATTTACTCCTGATGTGCACTGGTTTGAGTGAGATGAGTATCAGGCTCCCAGCATTGCCTTTTCAAAGGGTTGAGACAATCTCCTGGAGGCCACAACTTGGTTAGTTTTGTTCTGATCTTTTTTTTTTTTTTTTAAAGACATTTGCTCTTTTCTGAAGATGGCATTTTCCAATGTGTGAAAAATGAGAATGGAATTGCCTGTGTGAAAACAGGAGAGCCTAGAGTGTGAACAAATATCAGCGTTTGCAAAATGCTTTGTCCAACTCTGACTTTACCGACATGGAGCCAATCCCATTGAGCGGGAGTTTTGTTTTATAGACCTCTTATTCTCATTGCCGAGTATTCTTGATTTAATTTCTTCTACATGTTTAATAATAATGATGACGTCAGTGCATATGGCACCGTAAATCTACACGGTGCTTTACAATCATTAGCCTAGATCCAGCACATGCTTAACTTTATGCAGTACGAGTAGTGCTGTCAAAGGGCCCTAGACTGACATTTGGAGAGATAGGGGTCTAATCTCGCACATAGTCATGAATATGAGCAGTTGAATAGTCCCACTGGAGACAGCGCAAGTGTGTTTGCAACAATGGGTGTCCAGGGGCTGATTCAAAGCCCACGGAAGTCAACAAGAGTCTTTCAACTGACTTTGGATTCTTCTATACCTACATTTCAACAATACAACGAACCTTTAGTGGCATCACAATTACTCTAGTCTTTCTCCCCCTCCTCCTCCTATTCTATTCAGGTTCTTATACAATTCCCATCATCGGGATACCTGAGCAGCTGAACAAAAGGATAAGAACCAGCTGAATCCCTTGGTGGTCTCAGACCGACCAACACACTGGCGCATTGTGCTACAGACGTACCTTGGCAAAACTTGTCTCTGGACCAAATCCACACTTGTGCAATTCCAGTGGAATTAATGGAAGTACCCAGGGATGCATTTGGTCCTATACGTTTCACACAAGGTAACTGGAGCTGGATAAATGTCTGCAATTTTTTTGGGAAGAGGTGGGAGTATGTGACCAATGACCTTAATTAGAAGAGATAAAAACGTTGAAACATGATGCCTAAGAAAACCAGGGCAGGCCTCTATTGTTGAGTGTTTCCACATGGATGGCATTGCGAAGAGGTCAAGTGTTTTCTATATACTTTAAGTAAACAGCAGACTGCGAGTTCAGAGTCTGGGCTGGATTTGAGCAGCCTCTGTGTCCGGCAGGATCATAATTGACTCTTATGGACTTAAGATTTTATACCTGCCCACATAATTATTTGAGATTTGCCAGGAAATAGAGGAGAGATTAAAAGTTATAAAGTCTGCTCGTCCAGCCTTGCTTCTTGTAATATACAGTTGACCTTAACCTGGAATTGTTTTTGATTCATCCTGTAATGTGCCAGCAATAGGACACTCAGTAAAGATTCAGCACGGCTGGTGGTTTTGTAACATAAGATAACCCTCCCTCAGGGTAATGGCCGAATGAACATTTCCTGCAGAAATTAAATTTGCTAAATGAAGGGGATAGAATGTTTGTCAATTCTAGATTCCGGTAAATAACACAGCTTATTTACATGCTAGTTTGAAGCATATCAAGGCAAGATAAAATATTAGATGTAAAAATGGCTCTTGTTCTCATTTGCAACAAATATTTGTGACTGTATGTCTAGGCACTTAGCCTTGTAGCTTTTCTTCCTTGGGATTTAAGAGAACTTTCAGACATTCCCTGGATTACCCAATTAAAGATCCTCCAGTTCTGCCCTCATTGGAGTCAGTAGCAAAACTTTCATTTCATGGCTGCAGGCTCGTTTTCTATGTAACAGTTCTCATAATAAATATTACTGTATTGTATTGTAGTCCATTGGAGAAGCTCAAATTAATTAATCTTTGCAATGCCCTTCAGAGGCAGAGTCAATCCCTCTTTTACAGATAAGGAAACTGAGGCACAGCAAGATCGTCCATGTTTGCACAGGCAGAGCTGGTACCAGAGCTCCATCTTCTTCTTGTTAAAACCGGGAGGCTCAACAGGCTCTACTGCCATGAGAAGAGAGATGGTTCCTAAGGGCCTAATTGGAAGCTCATTGCAGACCAGGGGTTGGCAACGTTCGGCACGCGTCTCGCCAGGGTAAGCACCCTGGCGGGCTGGGCCAGTTTTATTTACCTGCTGACGCGGCCGGTTCGGCCGATCGCGGCCCCCACTGGCCGCGGTTCACCGTCCCGGGCCAATGGAGGCGGCGAGAAGCGGCGCGGGAGAGCGATGTGCTGGCCGTGGCTTCTCGCCGCCCCCATTCGCCCGGGACGGCGAACCGCGGCCAGTGGGGCCGCGATCGGCCGAACCTGCCACGTCAGCAGGTAAATAAAACTGGCCCGGCCCGCCAGGGTGCTTACCCTGGCGAGCCGCGTGCTGAACGTTGCCGACCCCTGTTGCAGACACTGGAAAGCGTCCCATTGATGTCAATGGGTTTTACAGCAGGACCCAACTATTTAGGCTGAGCTCTTCAAAGGAGCCTAAGGGAATGATGTGTGGGAGCTAAAGTAATGTCTACACCATGGGAGCTGCAGCTATGCCGTTGTAGTGCTGTAATGTAGACACTTCCTACATTGATGGAAGGGTTTTTTTCTGTCACTATAGTTAATCCATATCCCCGAATGGCAGTAGCTAGGTTGATGGAAGCATTCTTCCACTGAGGCAGCCGTATCTACACTGGGGCTACAGTGCTCAGGAGTGTGAATATTTCACACCCCCTGAGTGCCATAGCTATGTTGATCTAAAATTTAAGTGTAGACCAGGCCTTAGACTCCTTTCAAAACCCAGCCTTCGAGCTTTCTCTATAGACCTTACATTACAGTCCACCTTTCCCCGTCTGCACCCGACAGCAAAAAGAAAAAGAAAAAGTCAGCTGATCCCAAACTGCTCTGTTGCTAGAAGTGTGGATTTGAAATCTCTCTCCTTGATAAAAGGGGAATGCAATTGCACATGCCATTAAATATTACTGTTAAGCCAAAATAGCGATGGATTAAAACAACAATCTGCTGCGACTACGATAGTACCCTGGAAAAAGAAAGACTTGGAGACTCTATCTTATTAGGTTAGGGTTTTGTAAAGTACTTGTCTGTATTGTTAGATCTCAAAAATGTGTGTATATCTGTGTGCTCTCTCTCTCTCTGTGTATATATATATACACACACACACACACACACACACACACACACACACACAGATATACACAAACACAAACACAAACCCGCCCCCATATATATGTACCATATCAATATAAATGGCAAAAGAGGGTTGCAGTTCTCTAACATATGATCCGGTCCCAATTATGGCTCCTTCTGGCTGACATCAGTATGCAATGGAGGCTCTCACTTTTTTTTTCTTGCCAGAGGCAAATGAATACATTATCTAGCAGTCAGGCGTGGGGCAAAATGGATCTGTAACTCTGGGGTGATTTGGATTCCACGCTCGCGCAGGGGTGCGAGCCAGCCTCAGAAGTCATTTTCACTGACGCTGACACATGAGGTATCCCTCAGAGACCTGTCTATCAAACTGCAACATGCTATGCAGAAAAATTAGATTACTCATGCTACAATAAAGGGGGAAGGTGACAATAAAGAAAAAAAATAGCACTTTAGAAATCACTGATATTTACAAAACAAATTAAAATCCAAATAATGGGAAAGTGTCCTATAAGCTTTATATATAAATATTTTCCCTCTTTTAACCTCATTTCAGATGGGAACTCCTGGAAATATCATATTGATACAGATGTTGTGCTAGATAAAGGTACCGTTTCATCATTCCTGTCACATTACTGTACTCATAAGATAACCTCCTAAATATACATTATGGGTCTGATCCTGCTCCCGTTGCAGTGAATAGCAAAACTCCCATTGGCTTTGGCAGGGACATGATTGGATGCTGTATCTCTGCGAATTGCAAATGGATTGTTCATGTGTCAGATTGGTAACTAGGCAAAGTTCAGCATGCTCAGTTCAAAGAATGTTGCATGAGGCTGAGGGCATTTCTCTCGCAGTGTTTGCAGAGTTACTCGGGTCTACAAAAGTGTTAAAGTGGTCTCATACAAAATCCATAAGACAAACATTATGCAGCTATGTGATAGCCCTGTCCAATAAAATCTATTTATTTGAAGAAAAAAAAATACAAAGTAGTAAAACATACTTAGTAAAGAAAAGAAAAGGCTATGTGAGGCTTAGCAAAATCCCATAAATTAGAATGTAGAACAGCTTCAGGAAGGGAGATTTAAAAGAAATCTGCAGAAGCAAAAAAAAACCTCTGCAAATCCTTGGTTGGAAATAGAGCTGGACAACTGCTGGGGTTAGAGCATTTCAGACAGCACTGCAGGGCTGGTTTTATAATATCAGATAATGGAAAGGTTTGGATGAGTTCAGATTTTTCCTCTACTAATAACATGCTTGTATCCGGGCTTCTGCTGGATTCACTCCTTGAGGTACTCCTCGGAAATATTCCGGAATGTTAATTTAGATTTTTAACTTAGCTCTACCAGAGTTACTTTATAGCTACACGAATCCCAGCTGCAATTTCTATCTGACCCATTGTTATCGTTAATTCATAAAAAAGTATGAAGGTTACAGTATATTGGCTTGTTTCATGAATGCTTACTATGCAAAAGTTGCAAACATTTTCCACTGGGTTTACTTTCCCTCCTTAATTCTGAAGTTTCTCTATTCATAATCTTCCTTCTTCCTTTTGCCCATGGGACTTACTTTTGGTCCTGATCCAAGCCAAAAAGAAGTCCTGAAAGCTTTTCTGCAGTTCTGCAAATGTACATGGTCTCACTGAAGTCAGTGCAACTACTGACATAAGCAAAGAATATTCATGTAAGAAGAGGTTTGCAAGATTGAGTCCTGTCACAGATTATTCAGAAGTACATTTGGAGTGTGTCCAGGCATATTTTGCCATTAAAAATACACCTTTTAAATCTGTTTATAAATATGGGCCCAGATTTTCAAAACTGGTTTGTAATTTTGAGTCTGTCAATTTCTGGATGCCTAAATTAAACATCCAAATGTTTAAAAATGCCTCCCCCCCCCTCAATGAGGTACCGACAATTGGAAGCAATTTTTAAAATTTTTTCACCAGGAGTAACTGAGACCAGAATCTGATCTGTTATCTCAATAGGGTCTAAAAGATTCAGTCAGTGTTTAGCACATCCCCTTAAATACTAAGATTTACGTTATTCAGCTCTCTGTTATACCAGGGTAACAAAGAGTAGCTCTGTTGAAATCAATGGATAATAGGCATTTCTTAAGAGTCTGATTGGAGAATTTTTACTACTGCATGTGTATGAGAGAAAATGAATGTGACTTAAGACAACTTGTTTTAAACTAAGGTTACAGAATGGGAATCAGCAAGAATAACTGCCCAACTACAGAAAATATTTTAAAAGCCCTGTCAGAGGTTCCATTTCCTGAAGCCACCTGTCACCTAAAATACATCGAATCAGTCACAGATGCTGAATGCCAACCTGCTAACCTTGTGGCTTTAAGAGAAAATATTTCACTTCCAAATGCATTCTTACGTATTTCCTTAATTTTTCCTAAACTAAACTTTCATCACTTATTTTCCACTTAAACTCAATGAGCTAAATCAACTCTAACATTTCTCTTTGCTGACCCAACACTTCTGTTGAGCTGCCTCTCCACCCGCTCCTTAAGAAGTTAGAAGACCTCAGTTTTTTTTAAACCATAAGCGCATTTTTGTTCCATGTGCTTTTCACTCATGTGTTATGGGTTGTAATCCCCAGCAGGAGCAGCTTTCAGGGCTCACTGTTAAATGTGAGATTGAGAACGTTTATATTGTTCACTCTAGAGCACTCATGAGCAAAAATCTGTAGTTTTTTTTCTTAATCAATGGAGTCCACCCCCAAAAAAGATAAAGACATTCTGAATATCCAGCTTTTCTAAAACATTGTCTAGTCATTTTAAGCTGTCCTTTTTTTGGAGTGCATTCTGGGCCAACTGCTCTGGGGTGGAACTATACTGAAGCCAGTGGAGGAGTGAAACTGTGTGTGTGTGTGTGTGTGTGTGTGTGTGTGTGTGTGTGTGTGTGTGTGTGTGTGTGTGTGTGTGTGTGTGTGTGGACCAGATGCTCAAATGCTCAGCACCAACAACTGGGCCCAAATTTTCAGAAGTGCTCAGTGTCCAGCAGCTCCCACTGTGACACCGATTTTCAAAGGAGCTCAAGACCCACTGTGCTAGAATCTCTTGAAAATCTGGCCACTTGTTTCAGTGCCGAAATGGGAGCTGAAGAATCTGGAATTGCTGAGAACTTAAATATCTGGCCCATCATGGCTAAAAAAAATCTCACTCAATGCTGCTTTTACTATGGAACATTCTCAGTTTCAGTTGAATCATTATGATCAGTTCTGATGAGATGCATGTAACTCCCATTGGTACCAAAGGCACTTCCATGCAAAGATAATTTGTGTCCCTAAGTACTGAAAGGGACAAAGTAGTTTATGCCTGAAATCTGACCAGCTAAAAAGCTTAGAATTTGGCAGGGAATCTACTAGATATGATCAAAATCCCCATTAGTTTTAAATCGACAATCCCAGAGAAATAAAAGGCACTTTTAGGGCCTGATCCAGTGCCCACTCATGTCAATGAAAAAGAATCACACTTACTTCAAGGGATGCTGGATTAGGGTCTTTATGCACAACTCTTTCTAAGGACTGTTAAGGTGTGTCTGTGGGCAGGGCAAAAAACTGTGTACAGCTTATTTATGGTCTCTCTAATAGAAGCTCATGGATTCAATTAGCATTTGTCGGAGGCATCATTCTACCTTAGTTTATGTGGGCTGACCAGGAGCGGGAGTTAGTGGAGGTACGGAGCAGACTGGATTTTATTAGTCTTCCATCATCTTTAAGAGATCCCCAAACAGATCAGGTTTCAGTTTCTCCCTCCACTTTTGTGTCAACCTTTGGTTCTGTTTTTGCTGGAGGATAAGTTACATTACATTATTAAGCAGCACAAGTGGTTCCAGTTGTGGAAGAGCCACTATGAACTGCCATGAGTGATTAGACCTGAGTTTCCAAACTTTCTATGATCACAACCTCTTCTTTCAACATCTTAATACAGCACTTTTCTGGTGCACTTCACATTTTACCAACAACAACCGTAATGATGTTTCAGAGAGTACAGGCTACTTCAGGGAACTTTATTCTCTGATTGCCATGATACTTAAAGGGCTCTGCTCTCCCATCAATACCCAGGGAACTGACACGAATGGGAAACAAGTGGGGCAACATCCCGTCCACTGGTTGGGAGACTAGACACAATAATGTACTTATATGAAGCTATCTATCTGCAGAATAATATGCGAAGGCTCAAATTTCAAACATGGACACCTTAAGATGGGTGGCTAAAACCTCTGCCTGGTGTTCCATTAATAATAGAGAGGAGCCTGAACCAACAGTTCCCATGGAGCACCCTCATATTGTGAACATATTTGGGTCTGGATTCAAAGTAATCCAGTAATAAGTAAATTAGTAATAAGGCTTTGCATCTCAACAGTCCCACAGAAGTCAGCTGGGCTCCATACGGTTGCAGCCGTCTGCCTACACACAGGAAGTTGTAGGATCTTTCATATGAGGAATAGAACTTCCTATAGACTGATTAATAAAGTCTTACCCACCTCAGAGGGGATGTTGTGGGGGGCATGGATCAGCATGGATCAGCATTTACATCGCACTCCCCATCAGTACCCGGCCCGAGGCGGGGAAGCTAATGATCCAGCCAGCAGACCAAATTTGGTGATGAATCCTGGTCATGTGCCACCTGAGACACATGCTAAGAAGAAGGGGATGTTGTAAGTATTATAATACTGGTTTTACAGAATGACACACTGAGGCACAGATAAATTTAACACACTTACCATGGTCCCAAAACAAGTAAGCAGAGCTGTAAGAATAAGTGCGGTGACTGAACTGAAAAAAATTAATTTTTTTCCCCCCAGTTCTAATTAAAAGTTTTATTTAGTTTTTGAGGACTTTTTTCCACTTTAATTTTTTTTAAATAAAACTGAAGTAAAATTCCAAATGAAAAGTTGTTTCAAATCAAAAAGTTTCATTTCTAAAAGGTTGAACTAAAACTTTTTGACTTTTTTGGAGGGGATATTTTTTTCTGTTGGTTTTGCCCGAAACAGTTGGGCAAGTTTGAGGCAAATTTGTGAAACGTTTTGGTTGACCCGAGTCTGCATTTTTCAGCTAAAAAAGTTTCATCCAAAAACTCTCACCGAGCTCCACTAGTTAGTAGCAGAGTGGACTGCCATGTCTGTGCTCTAACCACAAAATTCTCTCTTCAGGCAAACAGAAACTCCATGAAAGGGATATAGTAGGGTGTTTGCTTGTCTGTGGCAGCAACTTTTGAAGACCAGCTTGCCGTTGGGCCATATGCAGGGCCTTGCGCCCCCATTGACTTCGTTGGGGTTTCACTTGTGTAGGGCAGAATTTGTCCTGTAGGCCCTGATCCTGCAACTTCTTGCCCGCGGCCAGACTGCTGCACTTGTGAAGAGCCTGACCCAGGCTCCAGGTGGGTGCAGCCATCTACCAACACAGAGCAAGTTTCTGGATCAGGGCCACAGCCTGGAATTCTATCAGCCTGCACAGAGTGGAGACTTTTAGTAGTCCTACTGCAACTGGTGACAGCAGCAGCCGGATATGAGCAATCAAACTGGACCCAAGCCCATTGCCCTTCGGATTCATAAATTTACCATGAAATCTACTGAAAATCCAGACTTTTCACTGACAGATCCCCCACTATCCTGGGAGGAACTGAGCAGAGTTTAGTTTTTAAATGAGATTCACCTGAGACTAGTCAGTGAAATGGCATCCCTAAGACAGAATGAAGAAAAAAAAAAAAAAAAGGGCAGGGGGGGAGAAATGTAAAAAGAAATCTTTGTAGATAGAACTACCTGACTCTCCCGCAGTGGGAGACACATGAATACCGTTTCATGTCATGGAGATGTAGTTAAAATGCAGACTGCAAGTCCTTGTTCTCAGAAGTTGAGAGGTGTGGTTTGTGCATGTGGACAAGCCATCGTCCCTGTCTTTGATCTATCACTTGATGTAGAGAAAGGCTTTTAGGTATTATTCCCATATAAAGGATAATTTAGTCTGTGCCATTACAAAAAAGTATTACACTTTTGGTACATATGCTTCAATTATTCTTGAAAGTACATGGAAATATTTTATGTCATTCACGTACACTTCAAGTTAAAAAAATACAGGATTTTTTTGTTTACCATACAGTACTTTGGTTCTTTTTAGGCCAATTTAAAATGTATTTTAAAGGAACACACTCAGGTTAAAGACATATATTCAAAAAAGAGTGTGTTACTAATACTTGTGTTAAAATCTGAAAGAACTGCTGGAAGAGCGGATTTACTTGCATTATTAATAGTGTTTATTTCCCTTTAGCTGGATGCTCAATTTGGACTTCAGCCTGCACCCCATTTATTAATAAAACTACTTTAAAATAATCAGTAAGAAAGGATAATAAATACATGGGTTAGATTTTCCTAGATGAAATATCTTTATAACCAGATTTTCAAGTGAGGATGCCTTTTTCAGAAGGCTTTGACGAATTAAATGTAACTTTGTCAGGCGGGAAAGGGTTAAGGGATGCGTTACAACCCTGAGACTGGTGTGTTACAAGGAAAAGCAATCACATGTATGTTTCTGCTATTGCCCAAGGAACAATGAGCCAGAAAAGGAAGAAAGGCCCCGGAGACCTAAGAGGATAAGGAGCCAATGCACAGAGGTTCCTGGTCTAACTGAGGCAAAGGAAGAGAGAGATGAGTGAGAGTCTTAGCTATGGAACTCTGACGCTTTATACACAACTATCGATTGTATCGTAAAAATATATATTTTAGGCATTGCGTTCAAAGGAGAATCTGGGCTTGCTCTTTATGGGACAGAGATGATTACAGTACTGTAAGGGCCTGAGTGGGTTTGTGAGCAGGCCAGAGAACAAAATGATGTGAAAGAAAATTGAGTGGTGGTGAGAAGTATGTGGAATGTGTCCGTGTGATAGTAGAGGCTTAAGACACTGGAAGGGCAGGGACATGGAGGTAAGACAGCAGGCCCAGCATTCACTTTAGGATTAGCAGTGAAAGGGGGATCCTTTACTGAAGCCCCAAGCCCCAAATCTTGCTCCTTTTGGTTTACAAATGTTCGTATCATTTTCTGTGTGTAACCCTGTGCCCTTTGCTCTTTGCTGTGGGTTGCAGTATATTACCCTCTGTGACATTGGCATGGATATAACACTACATCATTAAAACACAAGGTCCCAGCTCCAACAATTCAACATGCTTATATTATCCTAAGCAAAGCAGTTGGTTATTTCCCCAAAATATTGCCGTAAGCACAGTTTTTGAGTCAGGAGCATTGACTGCTAATCTGAGTGCTCACGGTGAATTTTGCTGTCTCAGTTTTAGAAATGTTGGTAAATCGAATTATTATTATCCCCATCAGAGGAGTCTTGATGACATAATATTTGCAAAATGCTTTGAACACAAAAATAATTTAATCATTTCATTTGATATTTCTCTCTCCCAGCATCAGGGCCCCAGTAATGCATAGACAGCATTTCTGTTTGCGTGCATCATGGAGCAATTGCATCAGATTAGTCTGATTTGAGGCATTTCTTTAAAATCACTTTGGTCAGAAATGGGGCACCCTGTACAATCTGACAAAAGGTTATTTTTTGCCCCGGTGACAAGAAATATGTAATTTGTGACTGCCGTCTTCAGTATTTTGGACAGAGAAACAGATATGTCTGGTGCCTTATGAATATTAAGGGGAATTTTTTAAACAGATGTCCAACTGGTCACTTACATACACAGTTCTCATAATAGTGTAATCCGCGCTAGCCCAGCGTGTACTGTATTCACCTCTAACGATTGCTCCACAGCAGAGTATGAAAACCTGCTACAACTCTTAGCTAATGGAATTACTCCTTTAGCTCAAGTAGTAGAGACCCATGATTTCAGTGCTGCAGATTCAGATTCTAACCTAATTTATGACTCATTAGCAAAGGGCTGGTACAACTGCACATGCAAAATATGTTCAAACTATACATGCACATTTGTGTGTATGTGCATTTCTGACAATGAGAAGTGCTTGGACATCTAGTGCAGTTACAAGCAGGATTTTATCACACAGCGTTTGAAAATGCTTGTCTTTGGGTACGTCTACACTTACCGGAGGGTCCGGCGGCAGGCAATCGATGTTCTGGGATCGATTTATCGCGTCTGGTTTAGACGCGATAAATCGATCCCGGATCGATCCCGGAAGTGCTCGCCGTCGACGCCGGTACTCCAGCTCGGCGAGAGGAGTACGCGGCATCGACGGGGGAGCCTGCCTGCCGCCTCTGGACCCGCGGTAAGTTCGGACTAAGGTACTTCGAATTCAGCTACGTTATTAACGTAGCTGAATTTGCGTACCTTAGTCCGAAGTGGGGGCTTAGTGGGGACCAGGCCTTTGTTCAACATATTACACAGCTAATCGCTTTTCCACATTGTGTATGTATTAAGCTTTCTCTTCTTCACCAGTACCAGGATCGGGCCCACTAGAGTAGTAATGATATTTGACCAAGACTTTACCAATCCACAGAACTCAAAAAAAGATGAAAGGCATAAAAAGACATGATGCACTAGGCTGTGAGCTAGCAGCCAGGGTTCCTTCTGCACACATCTGGCTGGTTATATTTAAGGTCTACAGCCTCTAAGTGGCACCTTGCTGAGTGATTGAACACTTGCTAGAATCTGTTCTACCTTTTATTTTAATGAGTTCTTACAGAGCTCCCAGTTTCCAAACCCTTAACTTTCAATAGTTCTACTTGGATGTCAGACAGCCTTCATCAGAAACACGGCAGCATTCTAGAGTGATGGCCTAAGTACTGTAGAATCTCCTTTGAAAGCTGCAGTGGTTTGGATTGTCATTGTAGAGTACTGCAGCGTACTTTTTTTTTTTTTATCAGGGTTGCCACTTTCTCAGGGATCAAAATGAACAGTGGGAAAAATGAATTCAAAGAGCTCAATCCTCCACTGGTGTAAATCAGCATGGCTTCATTGACTTCAATAGAGCTACAGTGAATTACACCATCTGATCCATGGTATTTTATTTTCCCCAAATAATTAGGGCCAGATCATCCTATATGTAAGTTACTCCTGTTTAGGGAATAGGAATCTCCTTGGGTGAAGTGCTGTCGAGCGGATGGGTATGATTTGCACAGACTATTTACAGTATGAGGCCTGAAATTATCCGTGTAAATTAGGTCATTTAAAGTAGCCACCCAATTTAAGAAATATGGCCTTTCCTATGAACAGAAGGAAATAATCCTTCTCAATGGCTGCTGCATGCAATGCTCACCATCAGGAAATATTCACATATTTGATATCAGATAGTTGATCGTCTATGAAGAGACTGACTTTGTTTTACCACTTGGTTTTCAGATCCTTACAAATTTTTGCAGTGCTCATGGCTGTTTGTTCTACTTTATAATATATTAAGGATGGATTTTTTAAAAAAACAAACAAAACCCAAGCAAATTATTGCCAACATGGAAGTTTAAGAGGGCTAAAGAAAAGTCATAACAGGGGGAGAGTTCTTCTATTCTTGAAAATTATTCCTTCACCATGTGACTTGGGTGAAGGTTCATCAGGGTAAGAATACAGAATACCAAGTGGATATTCCACTGAAGACTGGGAGATTTATGTGCTAATTCTGGATACGATTTATTTTGATGAATTGTTCTGTATCAATATGTAAAAATCTAATAAATATAACTCTATACAAAGGGCTTCTGCAGGCTCAGGGTCGGAATAGACAGCTTTGGCAAAAAGTCAGGACGTGCATTAAAAACACACTTTTTGAGAAGTCTAATAAATAAAAGCTCTGAAATATGGTTTTCTAGTGAGAGAGGCATTTTAAATCATGTTGATAAAGAACCTAAATTAGCCCTTAAAAAGAGGGGGAGGGGTCAAAAGCAAGGTCCCTGTAACTAATTATTTATAGGTATTTTGAATATAAAAGTCCAGGCGAGATGGCTCCCATCCCCACTGTGCTGCTAAAATAAAGGGGCGGGGTGAGTGGGGAGGACCCAACACATTTGAAAGTTTTAGAAGCAGGTGTGGTTAGAAGGAGGAGAATAGGATTAAAGTTGGTAGCAGTCACCTGCAGTAAAAAAAACCAAGCAGCTTCTGAACCCGGTAATGAACTGTTCAAAGCAAAATATGCATCTACTACCAAAAATAAATGAAACGGACTGGGGTAGGGGGGCACATATTTGAATTCTCCTCTTTGTTGTTTAGAAAAGCAGGTTGTATCATTCCTGTCTGTAGCCGGATTACTGCTAGCCCCAGGAAGTGGGAAAATACTGTTGTTGAAGCACCAAGGGGGAAATCGTCACAAGTGCCTAAAGCCCTTGAAGTCAATGGGATTTAGGTGCATAAATACCTTTGCGGATCTAGGCACTTTTTAAAATTTTACCCACCAGGGATTTAAGCTCCTAAATCACTTCTGAAAATGTCACCCCAAGAGTATGGCTGACACTATGCATTTGTTGAGCAATATACAGTGCCTGCCTCAAAATACTTACAATCTCAGAGCTGAAATCAATGGGATCAGGTCCTATGGGTGTGATCCTGCGAGGTTCACTGGGAATTGTAGATGCTCAGCACATCTCAGTACTGGGCCCTAAACCAGGTGCATATAATACAATTCAAACTCATAATGACAGTCCAGTCTCAGAGAGGTGTGAATTTTTTTAACTTCTACCTTCAGTGTGTATGTGTGTGTGTGTGTGTATGACTAATGCTTAAAGGCATTAAAGGCTTGAAGAAATGCATGTTAAGTAGAGATTTCAGCTATTTGCGTCACACCTATCAGGCTTCCAACTGAGGCTTCCTATCGAGCTATTCATCTTCGATTGCCACTCAGAATTTCCCTACTGGTTTTGAACATCCTCAGTGGACTTGCTTCACCTTGTCTCTCTGAGCTCATATTTCCCTACTCCTCCAATACAGTTTCCTCTCAAGTCTCTAAAGAGGGACGGGAGTCACTTCTTCCCTTGTACTGCACCATCAGGAACACTTCCCTCTGAACTGGAGTTACACCCGCTCTTTCAACCTCACCTTGAGACCTTCCTTTTCATTTTAGCTCCAGGTTGTCTCCCCTCTGTGGAGTGTAATACAGAGGACAGCACATACTGGCAGCTACACCGTCAGGAAGTTCTCATTGTACAATCTTTAGTATGAAGGAAAGAAGATACAGATTTCAGAATATTCAGAGGGATGCATTTCGTTTAATGTGATGACAGAGGAAGAACCTGTACCCCACATCCATGAAGTTGTCTGAGAACTTATGCTGATGCTGTCTGTGCCATAAGCAGGAGGCGGCAGTATCATATAAAGCCAGAATTAGCAAAGAGAACTCATCACCCGCCCTCGAGGCCAGATTTTCAATAGCGCTCAGCTTCCATTTTAGGCACAGAAATAAGTGGCAGCTGTCTGTCGGCTCTTTTGAAAATCTGACCATAAGGATCACAATGAGAGAGCCTAGTGCTTCTGGCAATCTGGCCCCATGTGCGAGTGCTGAACACTTGCAAACGTGGTCCTGAGCACTTTTGACAATTTTGCCCTACATGACCAAATGAGAGAGAAACTGGTAGTTAGCGCAAAGAGATCCACTTAGCAGAGGAATTCCTAACCCCATTGAAGTCAATGTGCGTTTCACCATTGACTTCAATGGGGCCAACATTTTATGTAGTGCCCCAGAAGCAGAGGTAGACAGACAGTCTGACAGATAAAGAGATAGAGGAGATTTGATTGTACATAGTGTGCAAAAATAAGGATTAAAAAAAATTACAAAAATGTTAAGCTGGTGTCTCTAAAACTTAAACTCAGGCCTCCAACATCTTAAACTTAATAAAGAAAAACATCAGCCATAATGATTTCTCCATCCGATTCAGCATTAATATTCAGACAAATGCCAGGGGCTGTCACTTTCCATATTAAGGTAATCCACATTCGTTTGCATCTGTAACACCCAAGGAAAAGGATATTGTGTCTCTGATGAACAAACAGTCTTTTTTAAATATATAAAATAAGATGCCTGATTTTCCACAAAAAACCATACAATTATTTTTAAATAAGTAAAAAGGATATGATTATTTAGGGATCTGTTCCCCTTAACTTCGTTATCATTAAATCATCTGTGCTTGGGTTATCTAATTACTCTGCTCTGAACTGGAAACTT
Organism: Emys orbicularis; assembly: GCF_028017835.1. Taxonomy (NCBI): domain Eukaryota; kingdom Metazoa; phylum Chordata; order Testudines; family Emydidae; genus Emys; species Emys orbicularis. The sequence goes on along the minus strand of NC_088692.1, from coordinate 81,415,728 downwards.
CATTTTCATGCATTAAGGTGTGAGATGACTAGCTTGTCTGGCTGAGTAGTTTGTAGTTAAAGAACAGCTGCAAAGAACCAAGTCAGGAAGATTGCAGCATAAGAGGAAATCCTCAGTAGAATTCAAGCGCTTTTCTTCTATCATAAACACTCTTCCAGATTAAATTAAAGGAATTTCTTCAAACTCAGTTCAATCTTCAAATGCTCTTCACAATAAGCTGCCTGAGAACTTAGTCATTCTAAGAAATGAATCATATTTCCCATGTCATATAGCTGATCTCTGCTGACTGCTAATTCATTGTGTATTGATTTTAAGACTCTGTTAACCCGTTATGTTTTCGTGTTAAGCAGTGAAAGAATCTCTTGCTGCAAAAGCATGTTCCCTCACTATTCCTCCCATTCTTCAAGATTATTTCTCTCCCCTTAATTTAGATTGATTTGCCACTGTAAATAGTAAGCTTTATCCTACTCTTTTAGATTGTGGACGGATGCCTGTTAGATGATATGCCATATTTCTAGTGGCAATGATCTATTTTCCAAAGGCTTTCAAAGATCAGCTTTTAAAGATTCATTGTATTATTCTACAATATGGCACCACCTATACATTTTCTTCCCTTTATTTAACGCCACACATAAAACCTACCTAAGCCACCGGTATATTTTGCACATAAATAGCTCTATGAAACTTAAAAGGTCAAATCCATCCCTGGTGTAACTCCATAGGTTTTCATGGTTTGGGATCAAACAATTTAAAACAATTACTTGGGTTTCAGGGTGAAATAATTTTAAATAAAGGCAATTTAAATCGCTTATATTTTAAAAACAGCAGCAACATGTAGTTGATTTATATCAGGTCAAGGCTATATACTGAAAGTTCAATATATGTAAAAGTGGTTATTGGTTGCAAATATAATGTGGTACGGTGTTTTAGTTGGGTATTTGTCATAGTAAAAATGTCATGAGGCCCTGGACTTGTCTTTTCAGGATAGATGAACATTTTAAGTGTGAAATTTCTTAATAGAGAAAATCTCAATGTAAAATCTGAAATTCTAACAATTAGGAAACTAAATAAAGCAACAAGTACAAAACGTCCACTGTAGCAGTTTAAAACTATCAAATGGGAAGAAAGTAAAGAAAGCAACATGTAAATAAAAAAATCTGATTTAAATTTAAAAAAATAGATTTACATTAAGAAATCATAATTTAAAAAAAAAAATAAAAAAATAAAAACCCCATGACTTTTATCCACCCTGTTTGGTAAGGAGAAAAGACATAAAAATGTAAGTGTCTTGCTCTTTTACTGATGCTTTGGCACTAAAGACTGAAAAGGAAAGATCAATTCTGGATATGTTTATACAATCCAATAGCTCTCAGAGCATTAGAGGTGACATTAGGGAACTCAGACAAAGAGTTGTGCAAGATTTGTAATGAAACTTGGAAGCGTTTTGCCTAGTTTGGGTTGAGGTGTTGGGTGAAGTGGTTTATGATGAACCTTTAGGTGGTTAAGGGGGCAAGTTTCAAGCAAGTCTGGGAAGAGTTTTAAATGACTCTTGGTCAATTTATGGTTTGGGGTAGAATCCATGTAAAATTCAGTGGGTTCTGAATGGTTTTGCTTAACCTCAAACCAGCCAAAATTTGGCAGTTTTATCTGAGTTTCAAATTAACTTTTTCAGTAAGGCTCAGAAGGTGGGGAAGTGATTCAAACCAAACTATCAAGTAAACATAGATCTACTCAGACTTAAATAGAGAAGGGCACTTTCCTTACACTGGCCAAAAAGGGGGAAATATATACAATAAAACACCGAGGGACTTCATGTGCTCCATGTTGAAGAATGAGATATTTGTGCCTTACACAGAAGAGAAACTATTACAGGATGGCTCAGCTTTGAAAGACATATTACCCCTGTTATGATGAAAGTAAACCCTTACATTTACATAGTCTTTCCAACCTGTGGGATCCCAAACACTGAATGAAAAATTAAGTTTGAATTGCTTCTATCATACATGTGAAACAGAGATTAACATTCATGATTTAAAATAATAGGCAAAAATCAATCAGTAAACAATATGTAAGTGGGTGTGACTGAGAGTTTAATTCAGCTTACATAGTGTAACCAATTTATTCCTTGATCTCTTAATGTAAATGTTAACCCAGATCTAATATTCGCAGTAGTTGATACATCTCTACTAGCTGAAGAAGAAATGTCGTTGGGCAAATCACTTTTACCCTTAAACTGAGATTTGGAGAACATTTCACATCCAGGACAGTTGTGTAAATTAGAGGATCATATCACTTTATCAGTAGTTCAAACACTTAGATGAACTTAATAGTATGAGCATTCAAAAAGCCATACAGACAGTGGACCAAATTCTGCTTTCAGTTACTTGCGGGCAATTCCCACAGAAGTCAATAGGAGGTACATCAGGGTAACTGCAAGCAGGATTTGGCACAGTATAAATGGCTGATAGAAGATTTTCTGTGAAAACTCATTTTTGAAGGAAAATTGGTTTGGGTTTAAATTATTATTACTATTTTTTTTAAAGTGTGCTTTTTACAGAAAAATTTGAGTTTTCCTCAAAAACTTTTCAGATGAAAACCGAAAATGTTAGGTTTTCATTTTTGATGAAAAGTCTGAATTTTCTGTGGGAAAAAAAAAACCCATTTCCCAATCAGTTCTAATCATTTTACCCATCACTGAAAGAGAGTCACCTACGTGGTGAAAACACAACAGCCATTCCATGCCAGCAACACCGTAAATAGAGTCCTAAAAAGGGGAAGTATGAAGGAGTGTGTGTGTGTGTGTGTGTGTGTGTGTGTGTGTGTGTGTGTGTGTGTGTGTGTGTGTGTGTGTGTGTGTGAGGGGTGTTTTCTGCATTCCTCAGAAAGTAAATACACATTTTAAACTCAAAATTAAAGCCTAAGGCCTTGGCTACACTGGTGCTGTACAGCGCTGCAACTTGCTGCGCTCAGGGGTGTGAAAACGCCCCCCCCCCGAGCACAGCGAGTACAGCGCTGTAAAGCGCCAGTGTAATCAGCGCCTGCAGCGCTGCACGCTCGCTCGCAGTGCTGCAAGCTACTCCCCTCGGAGAGGTGGAGTACTTACAGCGCTGCGAGAGAGCTCTCGCAGCGCTGGTGGCGCGACTACACTCGCGCTTCACAGCGCTGCCGTGGCAGCGCTGTGAATTGCCAAGTGTAGCCAAGGCCTACGTTATACAGCCTTTCACGATAGATAGAGAAAGCATTTAGCTAATTGCCTCTGCCTGTCTAGGTATGTACCTGGCCTCTATCATGGTAATATCTCAATGCCTCACAAACACACACACTGAAATATGTACCAGTCAGTCACTGAAGCTCACACAGTCACCAACTAGACAGTGCCCCCTGACATCACACTGTGGCATTGCTTCAATACGGCTTCATTGGACTAAGATGAATGGAGATACAATAAGGATGAAAATGAAGCCCACATAATTGAATGATTTCCAAGGGTGCAAATCCAAGCTAGGATTCAATGGGCAGAATGTGTGAAATAAGACAGGTGTATGCCACTGTCACAGAGCGGGGCAGTCCAGAACAATGAAATGGCAAGCTAGAGGCGATGCCCAACTGAGCTTGTGGGGGCCAAGAAGAAAGAAGCTCATTGCCACAACAGAGAGCACCAGGCCTAGGCAGGCAACTAAACCTGGAGGAAACAATAGGGAAAACAAACAAACAAACAAACAAAACAAAACAAAACAAAAAAACCCAACCCCTGCAACTAAACAGGTCACTGTACAAAGGAACCCCATAAAAGATCGCATCAGACCTCTAAGGATATATCTACATAGGGATAAAAGATCCTCAGCAAGGCTGTGTCTGGCCTGGGTCAGCTGACTTGCGGTCACAGGGCTTGGGCTCCAGGGCTGAAAAATTCCTGTGTAGATGTTCAGGTTCAGGCTGGAGCACGAGCTCTGGGACTTTGAAAGGGTGGAAGACATAAACTAAAGAAGAAAACGAAGTCTGACTGCAAGCTTTACTTTCACAAATACTCCTCAATCACATGAGATCCACTCAAGCTAATGCAAGTGTTAAGGTGATTAGGAGTCACTTGCATGAGTGAAGCTTGCAGGATTGGACCATAATAATTATAAAACATACTGTATCATAAAATATATTTCAATGGTATGATCAACAATGCAATGATATTTTAGTTGGGGATTGGTCCTGCTTTGAGCAGGGGGTTGGACTAGATGACCTCCTGAGGTCCCTTCCAACCCTGATATTCTATGATTCTATGATATTGAAGTTGCTTGTTTATGTTGACCATTTTTGCTTTTAAAGCAAATCTGATCTTCCAATCTTGGGTATGATTATGGAAAAGGTTGTGAAGAGACAAGTCTCATAGTATTTAAGTGCCACCAATCTCCTTGACCCTCGTCAGTCTGGGTTCAGTATGGAGATTGCACAGGTTGCACTGATGGATGATCTCCTTCTAGCAATGGATGAAGATCAGGTGCCCATGCAGATATTATTAGGGCTAACAGCCACTTTCAGTATCATTGATTATGACATGTTATTGACTGCTTGGGACCTCTAATGAGAAATGACAGGGTTTATCTTGGGTAGCTCAATTGCTCTCTGTCTGAGAGATCCTAGAGAGTAGGTTTGCGTAATTGCTCTGCCTTCTGGAGTGCACTCTCATGTGGGGTTCCACAGGACTCCATCTTGTTTCACCCCTTAAACAAAGTTAGTATGAGACGGTTAGAAAGGTGAGTGATGAGGCATTATTCATTATGATAACGACACTCTATGCCTTTGTCATCTTGGACTCTTGATTTGGTCAAGAAGTTTTTAGGTTCTTGACTCCCATTCATTTCAATGGGAGTTAAGTACCTAAGTACTTTTGAGGATCTACGCCAGGGGTTGGCAACCTTTGGCATGCGGCTCGCCAGGGTAAGCACCCTCACGGGCCGGGCCAGTTTGTTTACCTGCCGTGTCCGCAGGTTCAGCCGATTGCGGCTCCCACTGGCTGCGGTTCGCTGCTCCAGGCCAATGGGGGTGGCGGGAAGCGGCGCGGGCTGAGGGATGTGCTGGCCGCTGCTTCCCGCCGCCCCCATTGGCCTGGGACGGCCAGTGGGAGCCGCGATCGGCCGAACCTGTGGACGTGGCAGGTAAACAAACCGACCCGGCCTGCCAGGGTGCTTACCATGGTGAGCCACGTGCCAAAGGTTGCCGACCCCTGATCTATGCCCTAGTGCCTAAATCCCATTGTCAAAAATGACCTAGGCTCCTAAGTCACTTCTGTGCTTCCCCCCAAAAAATCTTACCTTTAATCTCTTTGTGCCTTAGTAAAATTTTGTGCAGTAAAATTGGGATAATATTAGTTTCTTTCACTTTCCATTTCTCTGACTAGTCCTATTAGACTGTAAGTTCTTCAGGACTGTCTCCCACAGAGTACATGAGCTGCACCCAGCATAATAGGGCCCTGATCTCATTTGAAGACTGTATGTGCTATGGTAATCAAAATAATAATAATGAATACATGATTCCCTGCTCTCAATGATGTCAACGAGAGTTTTGCCAATGTAAAGAATTATGGCCCAATTCTGCACACGTTAAAGCGCATAGTAAAACTCACTCCATCTCAAACCCCAGTTATTAGCTCTTTGCCTGCTCCTGCTCCCACTAAAGTCAATGGAAGTTTTGGGCTAGACTCTAATGGGGCCAGGAAAGGGCCCGTTCACTCTCTCCCCATGCCAGACTGTCACAGCTGAGATCAGATGAGGTGCCAGATCTGGAACGTCCCTTATATAAGCGAGAGGAAGTTGTTGGCAGGGCAGTCTTGGGGCGCGGGTGGGAGGGGTGCCTTTGAATGTGGAACTCACTCCCAGCCTTGGTCCACTAACACCCATATTTGTTAATCTTCCAGGGATGTGGCAAACTCTGTGTTTTTTCTCTCTTCTCTAAGGCTGTTGAGGAAGGGGTCGGCTGAGGTAGCTGTCCTTAATAAGCAGGTTTTGATTGTGTTGTGAGGTCTAACTGATGGGACAGGCAGCCAGACCACTGGATGGGCAGTTGTATTTTAAATGTTCAAATAAATAAATACTTGTATCACCAGCGAAATGTCTTAATGGAACTTTCCTCTTGATATGCGTCTGGAATAAACTCTTTCTAACTTACTACTTCTTATTTTTTTCTAGGCCCCTGAGTGAATAAGTATGATTAGAGCCCTCTGAATCTAAAATAGGTGCAATCTCGAGGACTCTGACTTGGAAAACCATTTTCTGACTTACATGCAATGTACAGTTTACCTCACTGATGAGCAGAGTTCATTGTGTTCAATGGGAATAGCATGTGAGCATCTCAGGGCAGAATTTTGCCCCATATATATTATGAAGGGCATCGATGGTTACATTTTCAATAAGGCTCAGCACCCAGCAGCTCTGAGCCTGGCCATCAGTGTAAATGCACCATTCTTTTATGTGCATATGACCTTTTGCTGTCACTCTGCCCTAGGAATTCCATAGCATTCAGAGCTGGTATCTTTCCTTGCTTGGGACGGGTCTATTTTACTGTAAGGGGAGCATTTTTTGAGTCAATGTCTATGTGTGTTAAGATTGCCTCGCTCTGGGACTATCCTCTAGATTCTTACCATGTTCTTGTCTCTTTATGCCATTAGCTTTCTTCTCTCTCTCTCTTTTTTTTTTTTTTTACTTTTGCCATATGCTGCCCTGATGACACTGCCTTAAGGAGAGTGTGTTTGGGCAATTTCCTTTACAGTGCTGAAAAGTCCCTTGCATCCACTTCTCTCATTCCGCTGCTCCAACCTCTGCACCACTCGCTGTGGATGAATTCCATCAACGGTTCATCTAACCACCTCTCATATCCCTTGTCCGAGGCTCATGTGCTCAGCTTACACACAGTCTCATCAGGATGTCATTTTGATTTAAGCCCTCGTCTTCTCTCCATTAGGTCTAAGACCTCATCTGTGAGCCACTGCAGGTTTTTGCACTGTTTTTTTCCTCCAGTCATATTGTGTGCTGACATCTTCTCCCTCACACCGGGGCTCATTTGGTCCCTTTTCAGTCCTGGCATGCAAATAGCACCTCAAACTGGTTGTAAACTTCCACTCTGGAGTTGTCGCTGATATGTCTCGGGAGAAATCCGGCGCATGGAAATTGCTTTCTCTTTGTTTCTGTCTTGCATCGGAAGCAACATGTGGCTCTTAGAAGCCAAGAGATAAACAGAGGTGAGGAATGTATGTGTGTGTGTGTGTGTGTGTGTGTGTGTAGAATGTTACCAATAATTCATTGACAACAGAGCAGCAGCAAACTGTTCATCAGAGATGTGAGCTCCCGTGGACCAGTTCTGCCAAAGTGCACAGGCAGCCAGGTTCATTCTTCATTACACACTGGAATGGGCCCACTAGCTTAGGTCCCTAAGAAACACTGTGAGGAATAAAGTTCCTCTCTTGCTCCCATTACAGGCAATGACAAGATCACTTTACATCTGGATCCTAACTGCTGAGTAGAGACCGAGAACTTGTTTTCACAAGAAGAGGCCTTAATCCTGCAAAGACTTATGCATTAAAGTCAATAGACGAATTCAGAATGCATAACATTAAAGTATACAAGGGTACCAATGTTAAAGTACGTAAGTCTTTGCAGTATCGAGGTCCGAGAGCCCACTCTGAAATCATGACTAGACACAGACATGAGCTTGACACTTTCGAGGTGCCATTTAGTTCTGGCAAGTGTGACTTGCAAGCTGCTGTATTGTTTTTCTTTAAAAAAATCCCCTTTTTAATCTTAAAAGCGGAGCAAGAATTAGCCATCAAACAATAATCTGTATTATTGCAGAAAGCAGGTTTCTAGTTAGCTTGGCATACATGTATTTTTTATTTCCCTGGAATGGTTTAAATTACAGGAGAAAATGTTTCATGAAAGTGGAAAAGTTTTGCAGAACCCAAAACGTATACATATATATATATATATAATTAAAAACCCTAGAAGGCATACGCCCCAGGCTGCCCTACTACACCTCTGTCCTAAGCCTTTTGCACGCAAGGATAGATTTCATCCTAAAAAAGACTGAGAAAGGAAGAAAGAAGAGAAGAATATTCCAAAACCAACACTTTAAGTTTTCAAAGTGTTTCCCCCACTTAAAAATGCAGTAAGAGGAGAAGGGGTTCCAGGAACCATCAGCACTTTCTAAGCTGAATCTTGTAATGATGACTGCTGGCTGGGTACACTACTGCACATTTAGATATTACCCTGAACATCCATTATTGGTCACTGCTGGAGATGGGATACCTGGCTAGACAGAGCATTGCTGTGCTGTGGCCTGGCTATCTTTAGGGTATATTCACTTTTATTCTTTAACCAAAACTAATGCCCTGGAGAGATAGCCATTGTCTATGTGCAGTTGTGATGGACGGCTAATTTATAATGGGGCCAAATCCAGGAGCTGGATCCGGAAAAATAGGGCATAGTTTTGTCTGGGTGAAGGCTCCATTGCAAGTTTATTTTGCAGAAAGACCCAAATTTTTTTACTCACATTTTAGCACAAAGTCTAAAATCCTGAGTATTAAAAAGAGCTGAGCAAACACTGCGAAGTATTTCCTATGAATGTGTTCCCACCCCTTTTGTGGTTGCTTTCCACAAATATTCTAGTGAATGAGTTTAGTGGCAGGAGTGTCTGCAGAAACAGCTCTACGTATTTGTGAGCAAATATAGGGAATAGGCACAGAAAGCAAATCTTCATAAATGTGCATAATTCACGCTCGGAACCTGAGTCTATGTAATATACTCATCCATTCAGAAAGTAGAGTCAGAACATGTGATCTATGGGTCCAATCAAAACAAAACAGTTCAAATTTTCATTAACCTTTGCAAAGAACTTCTCTTAAACTGACTTACTTATGACCAGGGAAGTATTTGAAGGAATAATTCTCAACAGCTAATAAATCGGAGAAAGTTGTTATTGGCTTGTTGATAGTTCACCAATAAAAAGAGGCAGAATTCACTGAATACATTTTTCAGTATGGTTTCTTCACCTAACTCTAGCATTAAGTGAAAGAGGACATATGAATGTAGAGTATGATAGACCAGTTAAATCAAATTTGCTCTACCTTGCCTGTGTTCAGTTTGTCTGCAGTTTTTGATTCTCTTGTCAGTAAGGGGTTGTTACTGTCATTGGAGTGTACAGAAGTGATCTTCAGGACATGCCTGGGGACAGCAGCCAAAAATGGTATTGGGCCAAACCTTTGAGAAGGATGTATGAATGCCAGGGGGTAAAATATCAATGTATGCACGATATTCATTTGAACATCTCTTGCCCCATGGATTCCACTCAGTCAGAACTCTTGCTTGGAGCCCGACTGAAAGGAATTGCTGACTGGATGCATAAGAGCTTGTCTTAGACAGGTGGAGGTGGTGATGCCCATGGTTTGTTGCTTTGCTATTCATTGGGCCAAATCCTGTCCTTAATTAAGATAATGGGAAGTTTGTTGTTACTTCCCTAGGACACGGATTTGGTCTCTGATATTGGGAAACATTTGAGTAGGGGTGGCTGGAAAACAGCAATTCTGTTTGTGAAAAAATGTGCAGTTTTGAAATCTATTTGTGTTCTGCATTGGAACAAAAATGGGACCTTTGGAATTTTTTTGGGGGGTGGGAGGGGGAGAAGAGAGAGAGAGAGAGAGAGAGACCCAGCCCTACCTCAGAAAAGCCAAGAGCCTGGTACTCACCATGTGTACTCATCATGGATATGGGAGACCCATGTTTAAGTCCCTCCACCGCCTGCTTTTGGCTATTCTGGGGTGGGCTTTCTCTTTCTCTTTTGTTCCCAGAAATTCCACCCTGGACCCGAGAAGTCTTTCAGATGAAAAATTTTCATCCAAATGAATACATTTCCATGAAACAGATCAGTTTCAATGAAACGGCATTTTGTTGATTTTTTTTGACCAGCTCTCCCAATAAGCTAATTGCATCATTTATTTTCTATACTCCTTATGATATAAACTGTCCAGGCTTAAAAATGCTTATGATGTTATCTGTTGATGTAGGGAAATGCACTAAGACTGTAATGAACAGCAGCAGCTACATACCAGTGGCTCCCACTAGGTGCTTAGCCATCCTGCCCATCTAGCCACACCGTCCTGCATTGATTCCTGATAAAGCAGATGCATGCTCCACAGCAAGATATTAGCACGTATTGCTTCCTGGCTGCTCCTCCGATTCAAGTGGCTAAGCTGACGAAGCAGTGCAGGTGGCACCTACCTTTATGCTTTAGACACATTTAGGTTTGCCAGCAACTGAGGCTAGGTCTACACTACCCGCCTGAATCGGCGGGTAGAAATCGATCTCTTGGGGATCGACTTATCGCGTCTCGTCAGGACGCGACAATCGATCCCCGAATCAATGCGCTTACTCCACCAGCGGAGGTGGGAGTAAGCGCCGTCGACTGGGAGCCGCGGCAGTCGATTTTGCCGCCATCCTCACAACAGGGTAAGTCGGATCCGATACGTCGAATTCAGCTACGCTATTCGCGTAGCTGAATTTGCGTATCTTAAATCGCCCCCCCCCTGTAGTGTAGATGTAGCCCTAGAAGTAAGTAGCCCAGCCCTCCCCTCTGCAGTCATTGTCTCGGACAAAGCATCTTTGTTTCTGCTGCAGCTTTCCATTCTCGGATGAAAATTGTTTGAGCCTTAAGACAGTGAGCTTCTTCAGAACCGAGAGACACGTCAAAAGAACAACTGGAACAGGAACCCTTAAATGCCAGCTCTTAAATCATTCTGGCACATTGTCAGTCTGCTTGCATTTCCTCCCTGTCCCAAAAGTTCGGTGACGGATGACCACTGATTGGAACAAGTTGGAACTTATCATCTGGCACTCGATCTCAGATAACTGACCTCTGTTGCCATAATAAAGGGCACCATTCTAAGCATGTTTAATAACTTACTGTAACCACATCACAGAAACACTTACAGGACTAATGGGGTTGAGGTAGTTATTTCATCAGTCTAGGAACATATTACAAAATCCCAGCACATTGCTTTTCCAGCTGCAGAAGAACAGCTGGCCCTTCCTACACTCTAAGAGCCAACCACACTTACCATTAAAGAACCAGTATTTGCCATGCCAAGTATAGTGAAAACCTGAGGTATCTCTCTTTAGGTTCACTTATGGCACATTCTGATTTGTAATAGCGACACTTTTCAGGGTCACCCAAGGTGTCTGGGGTGAATCACAACTACCTGCTTACAGGGTAAGAGAGCCTCATCTGTGCCTACTGGGGGAAACCCTCCCAATTCTGCTGTCCTCTGGCAACAGCGAGCCCTGCTTTCTCCCTTTGCAGGCTAGCAATTTACACACCCCACTTTGTTACACTCAAGTGCACATCCACAGTGTACAGTGATCCGCTGCCTCTGTAGAAGCAGTACACCCCAGTTTGCCAACTTCACTTCAGTTCAACACTGTCCTTAGCACAAGGTACTGAGACTTGGCTATAGTGAAACCAAATTGAACTTTCTGTAATGGAGCTTGAGCTACAGATTCAAATAAAAGCAAGGAAAAAGGATTTGGAAATGTAAGGTTAGAGGTAAAAGATACACAATCTATAGCTTATACTTATTAACAAGTTACTTTCCTGTCTAATAAGGTATTTCTCACCCACTGGTCAGTCCTTTCAGTGCTTGTCCACTCCAGGGAGCTGGGATCTGCTTTTCCAGAGACACTCCTGCTGGTAGAATGTTGCCTCCCTAAAGGATACAATTTTTGCCCTCTTTCCTTCCCTTATACATTTCTGGACCTTTGTAAAATCATGTCTATATCTGTTCCAGATTGTAAACACAGGGTTGGGTGAGGTTGATGGATGTCAACTGTTCTCAGTGTTGATTGGGATGAGCTCTGAGACCCACCCTACCTCAGATGACAAGATTCACCTCCATCAGTTTTGGAAACCAATAGTCTACATGTTACATAACTACAAAATGTTTCCTGTAGAAACATCCTGCAATAACCACGACAACCAACTTGTTTTTAGCTTCTGGTAGAGATCATACATGACCCCCGTTTGTGAAATATTGAGAAGGCTGTAGGACACAGATGTAATATATCTGCCAGGCCTGCCTGGGCATATCTGTGTCACACCACTATAGAACATGACTGCTTCTCAGTGAGAAATTTAATAATAATGTAATAATCCTGTGGTCTCCTGTAGTTTCTTTCATCCAAAGATCTCAAAGCACTTTGCTATCTCTCATTAATTAAGCCTCACAACTCTCATGGGAATTCAGGGAAGTGTTTCATTTACAGATTAGAAAATTAATAATTGTAGAGGTAATGTGCCTTGGTCACGTGGCAAGCTGGTGGCAGAACTAGGAGTACAACCCAGGAGTGCCTCCCAGCCCCCCACTTTAGGGCCAGATTGCAGCTGACCCTTGCATGAATGTCCCAGGGGTGGGAAGGGAGCTTAGAGCCTCTCCCTTTCTTTTGCACACCTGAGACGTGCTCACCCATATTGTGGCTTGGGGAACACAGGCTTGGCTCTATTCTAGCATCAAAGCAGATGCTAGCTGCCTCAAAGGGGGCAGGGAGAGAAAGAATAAGGTGGAGATGAGGCCTCTTTGCTTCCCACTGTTATTGGCTAGAGGAGCTGGTCAGGCATGAAGTAGAAGGCACATTGTACCTTCTCCAAGGGTGGTGTATAGCGGCTGCAGTGTGTGCTGCCTAAAACCCTCCAGTAAGATTTCTGTCTGATTCAGCCATAAGATTTCTTGGGGACTCTGCCTGTTGTTTCTTCCACCTGCACAGCTGAGGGCAACAAGGGCGCCCTCAACCACTACATCATGTTTCCCCAGACCCCCACAGACCATAGATCAGTGTAGTCACTCTGGGGCTAGCGTGATGAGCCAGATCCCTCAGCTGTTGGAACTCAGCATAGTCCCATTGACATCAATTTACATCAGCTGAGGATCCAGCCTGGTATTTTGACTGTCACATACCGAGCGGGAGCAATGCTGTTCTTTCCTATTTTCGCCACGACCAATACGATTTTGTTTAGGACTGTGGTTTACAAAGATCTTATTATAGAAAAATGAAAAGAAAACTCATCTAAAATCTGGTTACATTGAAGAATTCCAGCTGCCTTGCAATTCAATGCAGCTGTGCTATCTGCTATCTTTTTTTCCCCTTTTGCATCCCTTTATAGAACATTAGTTTCTATAGAGAAATGCATTTATTTTAAACATGGTGATTTTTTTCTTTATTATTTGCTAGCTATTATTTTCACCAATGAAACCTACAGAGTCTGATGGGGGAAAATGCAAAGATATTTTGAGACAGAAGAGCAGTGGGAAGGGAAAAAAAGAAGCATTTGTGAAGAATTTCTACTGGCAGTCTCTTGTCCATGAATTTTTCTTATGGAAACTCTAATATGATGATATTATGCAACTGCCTTCACATATTAGAATCATTATGAGCAGTAGCTGTGTGATATCATACAGCAGGTGCAAAGAACAGTTTTCTTTTTCCCCCAAAGCAGCTACAAAATTACTTACGATTTCATTATAGAACAATCAACACTTTGCGGGAGGAGGTTTGTATTATATTGTGAGTGATAAAGAAAAAAAAATCTTTCTTGGGAGTTTGCAAGAATGCTCAAGTCTGTGTTCAAGCAAAACTCTACTAGATCTGAAGTGCATGAACTCCTAACTCCACACTTAACCCAGATCTCCTCCCCAAGTCAACAGAAGTTTTGCCTGTGGTCATTTGGCCATAATAGGACTGCATGAGGGAATGGTAAGCAGTATTTAGTCCCTGAGTAAGGACTTTAGGAATTTGGCCCAAATTTGATACCTTGCACATCTGTCAAAACACTGATCAGACATCCTTTTATTAACCCTTTCAACACCACTGCGAGCTAGGTAGATATTCTCCCCATTTTATAGATGGAGAAATGGAGACATGGAACCCATAAGTAATTTGAATGTCACTGTAACGGGGACCTTATTGCTCTGTCACGGGAATGTGGCTGCAGCCTCATTTCCCCCTCATACTCTGGGTATGTTAGCTCTTTAGCTAAACCAAAAACTCCATCCTATCCAGGGTAAGGAATGTTCAAAAATAAACAGAACACAAAGTCCAATGAGAACCAGATCCTTCCGTCAGCCACTGACCACTCCCAAGAGTTCATACACCTTTTGGCCCCTCTCTACAGGGGAGCTCTGAGAAAAGGAAGCAAATGCCTGATCTTGTTCTCTAAGCCTCTCCAAACCTCCATGCCAAATGCCTCTTCTTGCCCTTGCTCTGAGGGTCCCACCCTCCCCAGATTCCCCCACCAGCAGTTTTCAAAATTCAAACAAAACCTTTCTGAGCTTCTTTTCTGCATCTAGACAACGCCCTGTGGTTCTGCCAACAGCCCGCACCAAGAGCGGGAGAGATCTGCGACCTGTTCCCTCAATACCTCACTCTGTGCTCTGCAACTGCATCCCTTCCCAGCATTCCTTGCTAGGCTAGCCTCCAACTTCCATGGTCCCTCTGGACTACTTTATGCATCCGAAGAAGTGGGTTGTAGCCCACGAAAGCTTATGCTCTAATAAATTTGTTAGTCTCTAAGGTGCCACAAGTAGTCCTGTTATTTTTCCTCTGGACTACTAGTCCCAGGATTACCTTGCTCTGGGCGGAAGCTAGGAACAGAGCCGAGCTGAAGCTGAAACCCACCTTCAAGGGTCAGTATGCACTGCAACAATCACACAGAGTTATTTGCAGAGCTGGGAACACTAGACTGTAATCCTTACCGGAAAAGCCCAAAGTCCATTATCCCATCCATTTAAGAAAGGAACAAGAATATCATAAATGAATGAGGAATACAAGTGTTATATTTCCAACACAAAGAGCAAAATGTGTACGTACTTTAGCCTAAATGTTCCGGTCCCAGCAGTTCCTGCTGTGACTCCTATTGCTGGATTTTCAAAAGGTCTCAGTTTAAAATAACTTTTATTTTAGATTAAGAAAAACAAAAAAGAACCATAGTAAAATCGGCAAGAGAGAGCACAGTGTGTGTCTCTCTCTCTTTAAGTTATGGACTGTAGTGACTAACAACAAAATGACCCAAGAACTTTTCACACAAGACGTACTCTTACAAGTCTAAGGGTGCAGTCCATGGAAACAAAAAGTAGGGTGACCAGATGTCCCGATTTTATAGGGGCAGTCCCGATATTTGGGTTTTTTTCTTATATAGGCTCCTATTACTCCCCACCCCCTGTCCCGATTTTTCACACTTGCTGTCTGGTCACCTTAACAAAAAGGCATCATAATCAGAGCTGATTGAAACTCAGAATGTCCATTTTGTGGGAAATGTCAACATTTCAAAATTGGTTTTCATTCTGAATCAGAAGGAAAAACAAATATTTTTGAATTTTCCCATGAAACAGACATTTCAAAAAAATTCCGTTATGGAAGTTTTTCATTTTGCAATTTCAAAATTCCGAAACAAAAACATTAGTTTCAAATTCTTTTTCCGCAGGAAATGCCATCAAAATTTATACACTTTTGTAAAAAGAAAAAAAAAAACAGTTTGAAAAAGCTTTTTGCAAGAAAAAAACGGTGTCACATTTCCCTCCCCCCCAACCAGCTCTAATCACAGTATTATCGTACCGTACAACACAATGTGGTATATGTGAAATCTGAAAGCAGAGCTGGGCTGATAAGAGACTGAGCCATCCCCACTACTCACAGATGCCCTTTATGGACCACATTAGAGAAGCTACCTGGAAATGGTTGTGCTACCTGTAAATTGACATCCCACACATCCTGGAGTGATATTGTACAATGTCAATCATCATTGACCACGGCTTCAGTTCTGCTCCAGGAAATACTGCTGCCCAGTGTATAACCCAGCTTAGCCGTACTGTACACAGCAGTTTAGAAGGAACTCCCCCAAATCCAGTTTATTCATTAGCTTCCAAACACACCTGGAGATGGCTACACTTTGTGTCTGATCCATCTCCGGATGGAAAGCAAGAGCGTGAAATAAACAAGGCAGGTGTTAAGTGCCCAAAGAGCTGCATCCTCTCGTTTGTTCCGCCGGAGCAAAGCTTCTATATAGCTGGTTTAACTGGACTCCACTTGTTTAGAGGAATTCCCTGTGGGATAAAGCTGTTGTAGCAGCTTCTATGCCTCCTCTTTCTGGATGGTTGCACAACCAGTGCATCCCTACTACCCTATGATCCCTCCCCATCAAAATGGCCCCTTGAAGCAACTGGCTACTGGGCATATACCGGAGCATCCTTAAGCATGCTCTAAATGAAGCCGGGGGTAGGTCAGTCTTTAGCTGACCCCAAGATCATGGAAGCAACAAGGTGGCTTAAATCCACCTCCCCCCCACCCCCAGTCCTGCAGCAAGCCTCGGACCCAAGGGTCGTGCCGAAAGTCATGGGAGTTACTCCAGATTTACACTGGCAAAGCTGAGATCAGAATCTGGCCCAAAACGCTGGAGCATGTGTCCCACTTCATGTACAGGTTGAGAAGGCAACAAGGTATTTCACCTTCTTTTCCTCCCACTCCTTGAAAAGTTTTGTTTCCCCCTCTGCAGCTTTCCATCCTCCGCAACCTTTGCTCTTTGTTCGGAAAAATGTAACGTTGTATTTGTATGTGTGCCATCCTGTTACAGCAGGGTTGCTCTGGCAGTTCCTGGGCATTTGATCCTGAACAGTGGGATTAAACCATAGGAACTTTGTGTGAAGCTGCTTTGACACTGTGGGTAAGGCTCTCCCCAGGCCAACGTGTGTTGCAAGAGGCTCTTTTCCACACAACCTCCCCCTTTTCTCTTTCCTCCGATTGTTAATAAATGTACATGTGGCACTCTGGAGATGGGTTTGTTGCTTTTCAATCCGCCTCATTTTTCAAATTGGGCACTCCACAAATATAACCTCTAAAGGGACCCAAGGTCTGGTCAAGCTGGACCCATAGCAGCTGCCATCTGCTTACGACCAGTAAAAATGAACACAGTTTCTGAGGTATTGGTGCCGTCAAATCTGAACCCAAACCTTAGCTCAAATTCACCCTCTAACTCAAACCCTAGATTTTGGCCTAAAGCTAATCTGCATCCACGCCTGGCTCTTCATGCCATGTCTGATTGTTATCTGACAATGTTCTTTTCATAACCAGTTGTGAAATTATGGATGATCTCAAATCCTGCTCTGCTCCTTCTAAAACCGGGTTTGTAGGATGAACTGGTGCTTTGGAAGTAGCTGAGCCTACTTTATTTTGTAAATTAAGGGCCTCGAAAGGGGGCTAAACATGGCTGATAAATAAGGAACCAGGAGTTCATAAATCATGTTCCTTGAGTGGGAAACAATCAAGTTCCATTGTATGATAATCCAGGCTTCCTTGCGTGAGGATTCAGATCCATGGGGAGGATGGAGACCTGGATTTGAATCTGAACTTCACCATCATTTGGGAACCTGCATGGTATGGTTCTGGTCCATCTCCACTTCGTATAAACTACGAGGAGTTGCAGTGAGTAGGCTGGAGTGGGGGATAAATTACAGCTGGATCCCCCCTTCCTAGAAGCCTGACCTTGCTCTATCACATGAGCAGGTCTTCCAGGCTCCTTTGGAAAAAATCCAACTCACTGGTGCGTGTCTGTTAAATTGTGGTTAAAAAGCTACCAAGAATTTTGCAGTAGATTTAGTGGGCCAGAACCTGAGCTGGTGCAAATCAGGAAAGTCAGTGGGGTTTCTTACAATTGAGAGACAGAGATTCTCACAGAATATTAAAGTGCACGATCTCAATCCTAAAAAGCTGTATATGCACAAATAGTCTTTACCCACTCAAGGCAATGGCACTAAACGTAAAGAGTAATAGTCTGTAGGATCGGGCCCCATCAATTTGATTGCTTGGCTATTCCTCTTAGCTGAGTTCAACTAGGATTACAAGCTTGGAGAAGTGGTTTGGTTTGGTTTGGTTTGGTTTTTTTTGAGAGAGCAAGAGAGCGTGAGTGCTTGACAGTCAGTCAATTTTTCCCAAGCCCTCAGAGCTCTAGAATTGAGCCTATAGATTACAGTCGTGTGCTTTTGTGTTTATAGCATACTATAATTAAATTAAGCTTGTCCCTTTAAATGGAAGGATTTCAGCAATAGCCAGTAGATGGCGCTAGGGTACTACATAAATTACCGCTGAGCTAGTCGCTTTTTTCTGTGCTTTCCCTGTTTGAAGAGGATGGAAGTAGCTGATTCCTTTCTAATTATTATTTGAAGGTGCAGTCTGGAATCCATTGTTGAGGGAATAGACCCCGATTAAAGAAAACGGGGAGAATATTTTCATGTTTAGCAAAGGTAATAAAATAATTCACTTTCTTCACAAATTGTATGATTGAATTACGGCGCCGCTTCTCTACTAGGTTTTTATTTTTTTAAAACTGTATCCCAGAGAGGAACATGAAAGAATCCAATTGCTAGAAAACCTCAGAAACTCAAGGGACTTCCTAACTGTGTAGATATGAATATGGATGAAAAACTATATTACCCCAGGCACCAGATTAGCACAGAATGTTTATGAAATATTTCTTAAATGTAGTTTATTTACAAATCAAGTTATCCACTTATTTATGATACTTAAACATTTATGCATTTAGTGGACAGTTAATATTGTTGTTATTTACTATTTCTTAGGCATAATGTGCTCTGCGCTGTACAAAACACATATAAAGATTGTCCACCCTTGAGAGAGTACAAACTACAGCCCTGGTCCAAAGCCCATTGAAATCCATGGGAGTCTTTTCATTGATGTCTGTGGACATAGGATTGGGCCCTAACTGAAGACAAGATAAACTGGCAAACCCAGGAAAGAACAAAAGCTTCGAAGCATTTTCTATTGTTTGCTTGTTTGTTTTGTTTCTTTGAAATACCCACTGGATCCAAGTAAGTTTCACAAGTATTTCTATGGGATTTTTGTCAGAAAATATTTAGCTCAAGAGGGCTTTTTAAAAAATCTATATCAGATTCTTTTTCTCTCCCTTTCCTTTGGGAACTGGACAGAAGAGATCATGCACCCTGTCCTAAAGAACAGAGTTACATACCATTAAAAAGAGGAGGATAAACTGGAACACATGTGAAGGACTAGACAGGCTTAAAAAGAATATTTTTAGCCAATCTATGGGATTAAACACCAGGAAAAATTCCTGAGTACTCTATGCTACATACCATCCGGTATACATGTGACTGTATTTATATGTATATGTATTATACAGTATATAGTGATTTCTATTGTGTGTGTATATACATTTGTACAGAGGTACTTCTTTTCCATGCATACAACAGGATATAACTATGGTAACTATATGATATCGGTTGTGAAATATCAGTTTCCCCCCCCACTTACACACACACACACACACACACACACACACACACACACACACACACACACACACACGTGTGATTATTTTGTGCTTTCTGCAAATCTATTTTAATTGAACTTGATCTTAGAGTAGGATGAAACTTCAGCACTAGTAATACATGCTGTGCATGTCCTCTGCAGGCTAGAAAGCTGTGTCATGCAAGACATGTCACGGTTTATGCTGCAACTTTAGGGCAGAGGTCTAGCAATTCTTTTCAGGAAGAAGAAGCTCTGTAACTCATCAAAGAGAAGCAGATATTGCACGTACAGAGTTTAAAATCACAGCAAGAACTTATTACCTTTTTCCAGCCTCTCTGGACAGAGTGTGTTTCTCCATTCGGTGAAGAGGGAACTGCTAGAGATATACACTGATTCCCTTTAGTTTTAGCCATCTAATTGTACCAGCTGAAAGGGTGAAATTCTTGGTTTACAGGAGGTTTCTTTCTGAGTCTCCCCTCCCCCATTTTATTTTAAATTACTGTTTAAAATTTAAAAAATGGATTGTATAGAAACATCAGCTTGATAGAAGAGTATTGTTAAACAAACATGAAAAATAATGTTGCAAGGGGCTATATTATTTATTCTATAGACACCTTAATTTACTAGTGTTAGTGATCTGGATGTACTCATATTCTGCATAGAAGGTCATATGGTATTTTTTCGTGGTGTGGAGGGTAAATTATGCCTACACATACTGTGTTGTATGCATGTTTCACACAGAGGCATCCAACACTACTCCCCACCCCACTGAAGTCTATATACATGCAGACTGATGCAAGTAATGTCTGCAGCTGAAAAAAACCCCTATCGTATCTATATTACTATGTATTATTCAGCACCAAGTGTTTAAATTATTTCGCAGACTGTTGTTCATGAAGAGTTCAATACAGATTGTAGTTTTGAGTGTAGCAGTACTTAGTTACAGCAGAGAGGTAATGGAGAAAATAGTTAATGATAACCCTATAGCCGTAATCACTTCTTTTGAGACAATCCAGAAGTAGGTCCTAGTCTGCGGAGCTGCAGAGCTTTCCGGGGCATTATTTTTTTAAATTAATATGGATTATTTTGGAAAAAATGGTTACTGAGCCCCCAAAAAAATGTAAAAGGAAAATGCTTTTCAGAGAGTCATACTGGGAAAGAAATTTCCTAGCAAACAACTGGGTTAAAATAATGTTGAAAGTTTCAACGTGAACCAACAACAGACCAATTCAGAGGAAAATGCTAAACACGCCATACTTAGCTCATCCCATTGTAATCAGGTAGTAGAGGCCATTACACACTGTTTAGGTCACACTCCTTGCAGACCCCTGCAATATGTAGGTGCAGAGACGGGTGACTATAGGACAGATGGGCCATCATCCTTAACTCAGAATTCCCTAAACTTTGGACAATTTAAATCAGACTTTTAATGGGACTTGAAAAGTTCTTTGTGAGATCTCTCTTTCTTTCTTCTTTTCTTGCAGTTAAAATCACAATTCATGGGGGCGGTTTGATAAAACCCTCCCTGTAGGTTTTAAAGAAATGTACTGATCTGATACTCCATAACAATATTGATATCATGTAAATATAGAAAATATATTTTTAAAAGACATGCTCTAGCCCAACTAGAAGTTATGCAGGCATTAGTGGGTGAAATTTTCTGGCCTGTGTTATAGAGAGGTTGGACGACATAACCATAATAGTCCCTCCTGGCTTTAAAATTTATGAATACAGGAACTGCTCCAGCTCTTTATGAAGTCATTGGGAATTTTGCCATTGAGTTCAATGGGTGCAGAATTGGACCCAAATGTAGGTTTAAAAAACCAACCTATTATTTGCAGTTACTGTGAAGAAGCCGTTGTAGGTTCTTTTGTAAATACACATAATAGGATTTTATAAACCAAAGCCCTTTAATGATTATTTATTTATTTTATATAGACTTGGCCTATGATGTCACTGATCTCTTGGGGACCCCTTTTCCATGAAGATATCCACATGGCACACAGTGGATGCGCATGCATGCTACATCTCTGTACTGACATGTTAGGTAGAAAACATATATATATATATATATATATATATATATATATATATATATAGCTCCTGTGCAAAACCAGCTATTATTTAAAATGAAATAAATCGTTTGCCTTTAATGTTCAGTTTCCCAGTGCATCTGCTTGAAGGCTTTCATTCACATTTTGCACCTGCTAAAATCAGATTACCCCTCCACTCAAAAAAGCTGTTTTCAAAAGTTGGAGAGTGGGGAGTTTCACCCAGAATGCTGAAATCAGGAAGAATTTTTGTAACCTAAGATGGGAAAATTAGGATTTTGTTTTTAATTTCATTTGCAAAATAAATAACTAAAATAACAACCAAATAAGCAACAACAGCAACAAAAACCAAGTGAAAAAGGTCTCCTGTGGTTAAGCCTTTAGATGGTCTATTTCAATGCACAAAGTTTTGCAGCCAAATTACAACCCCCCTACAACTAACAACCATTAACTACAGTGGTGCTGGTGTAGTCTGAAAAGAATAGATCTAAGATTGGGTTTTATTAATTCCCCAGAATACAAATGTGTAACCTTGGTTGACATGAAAAAATATTTTAAAAATATGTCATTAGTAAAATGATGAATTATAGTGTTATTAGCTTGCTGGTTTTGTACATAATGCTTGAATATTATGCAACGATTGCCAAGTTTTGAGTGAATTTCTGCTGATGGAACGATAGAAATGAAGAGGAACAGAACATTAAGGGAGAGAATGTTTGTTTCTGTAATTTTTAACAAAGCCAGCTGTGATATTCCTAAAAAGGGTAGATCAGATATCACTTCTGCTTTAAATATTTGTGGTCGTTTCAGGTCTTTGTGCAAAACTGTTTGATGCTCTCTTTTGTTGTGCAATACCAATGTATGCTGTGATACAGGAGTGCTGCCAGTTCAAAGGAGACGGCCCTATGTAGCGTCTTTTTTTCATGTTGTGGCTTTTGCTAGAAGCTTTTGTTTAAAACATGCATCCAGCACGCTCAGTCTCTGTCTCTCTCGTTCTCTCATGTGCTGGAGAAGATGAGTCATTTGCAATAATAATTATAAAATCAACTGTTGAATTTAGAAATTGAATATGCATGGAAATATTGCATAATATTGCTACCTTCCCCAGCTTAATTTAGGTAAATAAGTCTGAAATGTGTGATGGTGGAAGAGTGGATATTTATATACTGGAGATATTAATTACAGTTGGACTAATTTAAAGTTTCTGTTATTAATTCCCTTCTAGTTTTACTGCCTTTGGGATTAATTGCAACCACCTACATGCACACCCATTTGGTAATATTCTTAATTACAGTTAAACTGGTGCTTTAACAAGCACCTAGTCTTGCACTCTCTCTTTCTGTGTTTCTTTTATTTATTCAAAACAAATATTAGCCAAGAAAAAGAAGAGGCCAATATTCTGAAAGTAAAGACTGGCCTTAGGGAATTGGGCTAGCAATGATTTTGGTGAATGTTTAATTTCTTGTTTGGTTGAAAAGGGGCTGGATTGGCTATTGACAAGCCCCTATCAATAGGCAGCCCCTGGAGGTCTGGCTATTTGCACATGGACTGATTGACTTGTCCTTAATAGACATATAATTGTTGACAAATACCTTTGAATAGACTATGGCAGGCATGGCTAGGCGGACAAAAGAGGTTGCTCTGTGACAGAGACCAAAGCTAAGCTAGTCAAGAGAGGCAGTACCTTAAACAGGAAATAGCTTGCCTCCATAAAGAAGCCTCTCAAGTAAAACCTGTAAAAGCAACCCAGCTTTCTCCCCACATCAAGCGTCAACCAGCTCAGATGGTAAAAGCAGCATTGTCCTTCAAGTGTGCAGGATTCATCCAGGATGAACTTCATGTCTCTCGTTCTGCTGGGCAACGTAAGAAATGCAACTTAATCACAATATCAATAATACGGGGCACTTCTGTAGCACCCCTTCCATACGAGGTGGAAGCACTTTAAAATGTGAATGGGTTTCACCTCAAGTATCAGGAGGTAGCTGTGTTAGTTTGTATCCACAAAAACAACAAGGAGTCCGGTAGCCCCTTAAAGACTCATAGATTTATTTGGGCATAAGCTTTCATGGGTAAAAAAACCTTCTTCAGATGCACCTCAAAACCCTTCCATGTGGTAGGTTAAATAAGACTGTTATTCTCCTTTTTACAAATAGGGAAACTGAGGCACAGGCAGGTTGGTGCCAACATTTTCACACGTGGGTGTGTGATGTTCAATGGAAAGTGGCACCTGATTTTTAAAGGTGTTGAGCACCTGCAGCCATAAGTGCTGAAACTAAGGGTGCTGGGGGTTCCTGTCACACACCGTGGATTGAAGTTGTTTCCATCAGATACAGGGTTTACAGTTTGGTTCAGTGGCTCTCAGCATCCCCCACTATACAAATGGATCCAGCACCCCTGCTTGCAGCTCCCATTGGGAGTGCTTTAGCATCTCTGGAACTGAGCTGCATCAACAGACATATTTAAGTGCCTAACCTGGGTCACCCAAGCTTGAACATTTTGGCCTAGCTGACTTGTCCATGGTCACACAGGAAGTCTGTGACAGAGTCCAGCCTGGTCTTGTGCCCTAACCACGTCCTCCCTTTTGAACAATGTCCTCGCCACCACACACATTAGAGGGTTGAACAATGCATGCACTGATTAACAGCAGAGGGGAAGAGAACTGAAGAGGTGCAGGCCAGGGAGAAAAGATAATAAACTCTGTTTATCTGCTACATGATAATAATTCTATATTTGTTATGTTGGGGAATTAATTACATGGATTTTTAGCATGTTTAGTACATTATAGGCATTGCAATACTTGTCACAAGACAAAAGGCCATTGAAATGATGCCGCTCAGCCTTAGGCAGCCATAAAAGAACAAACTGTTCAAGTTTGTACATCAGAGTGAGATCAGAGGAGCCCTGGCTCCAAGTAAAATATCAGAGGAATCTACAGCTTTATCTACATAATAAATCTATCCAGAAGTGGACCGAAACCAGGATTCTGGCCCGTTGGTCCACGGTTTGATGTGACTGTCTTTCCAAATCAACAGCCGGCTGAGAAATCACTCTTGAAAATTTGCTCCCCTGGTCAGTTTGGTTTCAGTAATTTCTTCACCCTTGGGATGCTGCTCTTGTCAGTTAGCAGTACCATGGTTCTCTCTCTGTGTAAGGAACCCCCTACAGGGCAGGGGTGGTGGGGGTGTCAGAAGGGATATTCTTTAATTTTTACATCTGTAAGGTAGGGTTGTCCTCTTCTGCACCCCCCTCCAAAATCCCTAAACCCAATAAAAACAAAGACCACAAAGCCTGGGAAAATAGGTTACACATTAATGTGACACCATCAAGGTGACACTGCTGACAACCTCTGACACCCAACACGAGGCTGAATGCCTCGTGCCAAAAAGACCTTGAGCCTTGTCTTTGATTTTTATTGATCAAATACATAGATTAAATACAGTATCAGATGGCAAGGCGAAAGCTAGAATTCTATGCAACATCTTTATATGCAACTCCTTTGGGCTTTATACAGCAAAGCCCCTTCTGAGTCATGAAAGAACACACAGACATACAGCAAGTAAATAGACAGATAGATAGAATAACTGTACAGTGAACAGATATAGGTTGAGACAGATACAAATTTACCTGGTGAGAGACAAGCTTTCGAGCTTACACAGAGCTCTGTGTAAGCTCGAAGCTCATCTCTCTTACCAAACAGAAGTTGGTCCAATAAAAGATATTACCTTACCCACCTTGTCTGTCTAACATCCTGGGAGCAACACGGCTCCAACAACACTGCATACAACACATTTATCTGACAGACTGGCAGGATTTTGGGTTACTGAACTTCTTACATGTCATGAAATTCAAATCTTGTCTTGATAGTTTGTTAGATGTAAGGGACAATTTTTTAAACTGTGTCTTTGCAATCCCTAAGCATTCCTAAACATGCAGCATTCTGCAACCAGCTGCTTCAAAATGTTTGTATGTGTATGTATCCATTAATTCAGAATTACTCCAATTACGAGCTTTTGATGCTCCGAAACCCCCTCTCTAACCCAAAAGAGATGGAGAGCCCTTGGACTGTCCAATCAGATCATTTTCCCTCCTGCCTGCAGCAGATGTAAGCAATTTAGTTTTTTATTTCTGCATATTCAGTGCGAGCGGAGCTGTTGGTGACCTTTCACCCTGGAGCCTGCAGGATTCTAACCCTATCAAATTAAAGCATTTTGCTCACTTATTCCCAAATGCTCGGCTGGTGCTAAACAGGCATCCCGCTGCATAGCAATGGCGGGCGTTCGTGTCCGCTCATACCCCAAGCCTAATCAGAGATTATTAAGGAAAATATACAGTGCTTTAATTTGATGAGACTGGTTATAGGTACTGCAGTTAAAGGTCACACTCTTGCGTGTATCTCCCTCAGTCGCTGTAATATTTCCCTCTCGCTTGACAATCCTCGGCTCCAAACAATAGGCCAAGAAGACACGTTTATTTTTGTCACGCTGTGATGAGCTCAATAGAGATAAAAATGAATTATTTAAAGTTCGCATAAACAAACAACCCTGTGCAGGTACCCCTACCTTCCCCCCCGCCACATTTTCTTTTTTCTGCTTTGTTTGGCTCTTGCCTTAAAACAGTGTTTCTCAAAGTGGGGCCGCCGCTTGTTTAGGGAAAGCCCCTGGTGGGCCGGGCCGGTTTGTTTACCTGCCCCGTCCGCAGGTCTGGCCGATCGCGGCTCCCACTGGCCGCGGTTCGCTGCTCCAGGCCAATGGGAGCTGCTGGAAGCGGTGGCCAGTACGTCCCTCAGCCCGCGCCACTTCCAGCAGCTCCCATTGGCGTAGAGCAGCGAACCGCGGCCAGTGGGAGCCGCGATCGGCCAGACCTGCGGACGGGTCAGGTAAACAAACCGGCCCGGCCCGCCAGGGGCTTTCCCTACACAAGCGGCGGCCCCACTTTGAGAAACACTGCCTTAAAAGAACATGCTAGAGAAGTGTGCATCAATTGGAAAGAGCACTCATTTAAATGTCAAGTCCAGATAGGCTCATGCCAGAGGGCCAGTGCCTGCTTCGTAATTCCTCTTGTTGGGTAGCCAGCGATGTCTGGCTGTTAAAACCTTTCAGATGCTCCTGGGTGGGTCCCAACAATGGATGCCTAGTAAGGAGGAGCTTTTGGCTTCTTTGGCTCTTAAAGCTTTCCTCCCCACTAGGCAGTAATTGAGATATCCAGTGCTGAACAAACACATAGGGCCTGATTCTGCAAGGTGCTGAGCTCCACTGAAGCCAATGGGAATTGAGGGCGCTCAGCCCTTGGAAGATCTGGGGTTGTGGGGAGAAGTGTGCTGACTCCCACGTATCTACCTGGGTATTGCACCATAATGGACTCACATCATATTCTAAATCCATCCAGCTTCATATCAAGGGCAAGAGTGTGGGGGAAGATGCAACAATATAGCTTCCCCCCCGCTTCTTGTGGCCTTAACTTGGAGAGAGAGTGAGAGAGAAAGTGAGGGTTAATTCTAATCTCCTGTCAAGCCTAATGGTTTGAGCATATGTGTCCATGCAGCAGACCAACAGCAGGCTTATTTACTTCCAAAATTTACATGAGAATTGCTTTATGCAGCTGTATGTAAAAATTCAAACCACACAGTGGCACTGTATCCCGCAGGTCACTCCAAAGCCCAGTGGCATGATAGCTGGAGACAAAATCTTGCCACTTCGCCGAGGTTTCCTTTAGGACTGAAACTTGTCCTATTAAAAACAAAGATGTGAGCATTTCCACCCCCTCCTCACTCCTGCCAGCTTCCATTTACATTCCTCAGAGCTCTTCCAAACTTACAAGGACTTGGGGCCCAATCCTGCTGTCACTGATATCAACGGGAGTTTTACTGTTGACTTCAAAGAGCGACAGGACTGGGCCCTGGATCATTCCTCTGTCTGTGAATAATCCTGTTAGCTGAGCCTGGGCTCCGACTTTTACTATATACACATTACTGATGGGCAAAGGCTGATGGGTTCGCAGAGGTTGTTTCAGTGCTTATCCTAAACAGAGGCAGACTGGCTCAGGCTGCTTGGGATGCTGACAGCATCCTGGCCTGTCTGCTAAATGGCTTGTGAGAGCCTGTTTTTGTTTTTTGCCTGATTTGATGACCCCCTGTATATCTCAAGAGCAACCAGGACATCCATGCTGTATGTCACTGGCAAGCTGAGGATCCTAAAGGGGGTTCAGGAGAGATCAGTTCTTAAAATCACCTTACTTGGATTATACTCTGGTGTATCCACTCATGCTTATAGAAAAGTATCCTGACATACGATCCAGCCAGCCGGCCTCATTGCTGCTG